>NC_143139.1:5920000-6230000 GCF_059928025.1 Delphinapterus leucas | reverse complement strand
ACTGTCTGAGAGGTGTGGCATGATTTGAAGGTCACACCCTCCTGTTGCCCGTCTGCCCTCCTAGCTCCGAACCTTTGCTGGGACCCGGAAGATTCCTGACACACTGTCTGAGAGGTGTGGCATGATTTGAAGGTCACACCCTCCTGTTGCCCGTCTGCCCTCCTAGCTCCGAACCTTTGCTGGGACCCGGAAGATTCCTGACACACTGTCTGAGAGGTGTGGCATGATTTGAAGGTCACACCCTCCTGTTGCCCGTCTGCCCTCCTAGCTCCGAACCTTTGCTGGGACCCGGAAGATTCCTGACACACTGTCTGAGAGGTGTGGCATGATTTGAAGGTCACACCCTCCTGTTGCCCGTCTGCCCTCCTAGCTCCGAACCTTTGCTGGGACCCGGAAGATTCCTGACACACTGTCTGAGAGGTGTGGCATGATTTGAAGGTCACACCCTCCTGTTGCCCGTCTGCCCTCCTAGCTCCGAAGCTTTGCTGGGACCCGGAAGATTCCTGACACACTGTCTGAGAGGTGTGGCATGATTTGAAGGTCACACCCTCCTGTTGCCCGTCTGCCCTCCTAGCTCCGAACCTTTGCTGGGACCCGGAAGATTCCTGACACACTGTCTGAGAGGTGTGGCATGATTTGAAGGTCACACCCTCCTGTTGCCCGTCTGCCCTCCTAGCTCCGAACCTTTGCTGGGACCCGGAAGATTCCTGACACACTGTCTGAGAGGTGTGGCATGATTTGAAGGTCACACCCTCCTGTTGCCCGTCTGCCCTCCTAGCTCCGAAGCTTTGCTGGGACCCGGAAGATTCCTGACACACTGTCTGAGAGGTGTGGCATGATTTGAAGGGTCTGGAAACCACTCCCGCCTTTCAGCACCTCCCCCTCACCTAACTGGGTGCACAGTGCCCACCATTAGATGGTGTTCCTTCAGGCGAAGGCCCCTGCCCTGTGAATATGCGGGTCTAGTGAGGTCTGCAGAGCCTTTCAAGTTTTCAAAATGCTTTCACTCAGATTATCTCAGGATGTCAGCACGGGCTATTTGTACTTTGGGGTAGGTTAGCTTCTTCGCCATGGCAGTGAGGGTTGGAAACCCCTGGTAGTGGATGGGGGGTGGGGTGGGTGCAGGCTTACAATATGGGGACCCAGGCTGGGGAGGGGCCTTGGGCAGCCCAGGGAAGGGACAACAAAAGGGCAGGACCGGAAAACAAGTTCTCTCTGTTTTTCCATTTAGATTTGGGCTGTTCCCTGCCCCAAGTCTCTGTTCTTTTCTCTCAAAATCTCCAATCCTACTTATTCTCCGTCTGCCTCTGTAGCACAACCTGAGGTGCCTGCAGGCCAACTGGGTGATGGAGCTTAGATCCAGCTAGGAGGGGTGGAGTTCATCCTGGAAATACCTGGCTCTCCAGGGTAAAGAAGTGTGTGGTGGTCCCAGACGAGTAAGGAAACCAGCTCCCCTGTAGCGATGGGGGTGGACAGCAGGGGCTTCTCCTGTCTCATCCAGGAATCCAAGAGGAAGCACATAGTATCCAGCAGATGGGGGCAGGGGGGAGTGGAGCAGAGAAGTCTGGGTGGGCAGAGATGGATGGAAGGGCAGGCACTGCAGCCCCAAAGTGGGACTCGTTCACAATCCTCACATTTTCTGTAGCTCACACGCTTCCAAGGAATTTTAATCTTTCTCTTGTTCTAGCATCACACTCCCCTATGAAGAAAGGAACAAAATGACCCCCTCCCCACAATGATGGAAGGAAAAACTAAGCTCAGAGAAAATACAGTATTTTTACAGAACCGTGGCCATGCCAGGACTAGGCACCCAGGGTCCTCCTGGCTTGGTGTGGGGCAGGGTGCTGGTGGCTGCTCCTGGGAGGGTCATGGGGTGGGGGGAGGTGGCTAGGTCGACCCTCGTGCTTCTCAGGTGGTCTGGGCTACCCCCGTGTAGTCCCAAATCACGGTCTGGTATTTATTGATGTTTTATTCTCGGTCTGACAAAGACTGTCCACCGTGGCCTTGGACCATCACTCGGACAGGCTGCAGGTGCCTCCAAACCACAAGCCAAGACCAGGATGGCCCTCCTTCCCTTCATTTCCTCCCGCCCCGCAAAAGGGCAGCTCCCCTAATCAAGTGCCCCTGTGGCTCCACTGCCCTTCAGCGTCTCCACAGATGGAGCAAATCAGAATATTGAGAAAAACTCAAGTTCCAAAGAGATGAGGGGTAGGAAGCAGGGCAGGAACAAGGTTGGAGAATACATGTCCCACCTTCCAGTTCATGGTAAAGATTTTATACTTAGGCAATGGGACCCTTTGAAGGGCTTTGAGAGGGAGGGTGGAGTAAAGTGATGTCTAATTTTGAGGGATCCCTCTAAGGGTGAAGGAGGAGGATGGACGGGGGACAGATGTGGATATGCTCCTGCCCAGGGGGGCCACCCCTGTCCATGCTCAGCGGGAGGCCTCTGGTCATTTCCATCTGGTCACACTTGGACAAGGTGTGGAGGGCTCTCCTCTCCCGCCACCCTAATGCTCCTGGAGGCTTATGAGGGTCCAGACAATTGGAAGATGGGCTACTCACATATGGGGTGGTCAGTTGGGGTGGTCATTTGGGGAGCTGAGCAAAGGTTTGGGATATAGAAGGAGTCCCTTAGACTGGACAGTCATGGGTTGTCACCAGTGGGTTATCTTCCCTCAGTGACGCCAGACAATCAGGGCTGCTGCTTGAGTTCCACTCTCTACGGCTCCCTGCTGACCAGTGGGGTCCACTGCCTGAAGCTCGGAGGCCTTCCTCGGCCAAGTTGACGTTTGTCTGTGTGGCCCTACACCTCCGCCTACACCTCCCTCTGCACCAGCTCAGCTTGTAGCATCTCAATCATGTCTGGGGTGGAAGGAGATTAACTCTGCTTGTAGTATCTGAATATTCCTGTCTCACCTTGATTAGTAGCTTTTCTGAAACAAGAATGTGCTGCGTTTGGGTTTTCTGGGTTCCTAAGGACCAAAATTGCAGGTGGCCTGGAGCTAGAGGAAGAAGCATGTTCCAGCCAGCAGGAAGAATCTATGCAAGGTCCTGGCAGGGAGGCAGTGTGATGCATCAGAGAGACTGAGAGCGTGAACGATGGCTGGAACTCAGAGCTCCACCAGGACACGGGACAGATGAGGCAGAGACGTGAACGGGCCAGATTCCACAGGGTCTCACAGCCCAAGAACGTGGGAAGCACCAGAATTCTCCACACAAGAGGCGTCATGGCCTGATTGACATTTTGAAAGGACCCCCTTGTGGGGAACAGTGGTGGGGAGCAAGGATGGAAGTGGGGGGGTGTTGGGAGAGTGTGGAGTAAGACAGGTGAGCAAGGATGGTAAGTTGGACCAGGCTAAGGTGGTCCTGGAGGTGGTGGAAAACAGATGGATTTAGGAGGTATTTCAGGGGTGAAATTCACAGGCTCTATCACAAATCGGATCTGGGCTGTGAGGGATGAAGGCTGTCAGGGCTGCCTTCAGATTTCTGGTTCGTGGACTGAGCGATGGTGGTAGCATTCATAGCGATGGGGATACTGAAAAAGTGTCGCGTTGTGGAGAAGGTCGTAAGTTTGGTTCTGGACGTGTTGACTTTGACGGGCCTCTGAAACATCCAAGCAGAGATGCCAGGTGGGCAGCAGGGTGTATGGGTCTGGTGGCTAGAGAAGAGTCATTGTGAAAGGTTAAGTTTAGAGAGTCATTGGCATAGAGGTGATAATTAGTCATTGGCATGGATGCGAGTTCCCAGGAAAAGAGCTGAGTGTAGAGAGGAGGCCCCAGGTCCAGGCCTTGTGAAAATGCATCTAGTTGATCCAGAGACGGTAAGCTATGCCTCGCCCTCATGGCACCCTACCATTCTGATTCCAGTTCCAGTGTGTGGGTTTTTTCCCCCACACCAAGCAGTTCTGCAACACCAGCTGGGTGTCCTACAATTCAACTCATTTCCGACACTGTCTACCTGGAGACAGCATCGGATTGCACAGGTTAAAGGGTGGGAAGGGGGCACTGAAAGTTCCACCCTCTCATCACAAGGTTGGTTCCCCTGGCAACCAGCCCCCTTCCTTAGGCTACAGAGGGGCTTTCCAAAAGTCACCTTATTAACACAACAAAAGACACCTTGATCGTTCTCCACATTTAAGGAGTTCTAAGCGTTTTAGGAGCTCTGTACAAGCAACAGAATGAAGACCAAATTGTCTGTTTCTTATAATAAGTCACAGTGTCACAGCCCCAGAGCCCAGGAGGGTAGCTAAGCCACAAGCACCCATGGATCTCTTGCTCAAGGCAGCTTGTGCTAAGAGCCGAGGGAATGCCGTGAAAGGAAAATCAAAGTGGAGTCGGTATTGCTAAGAGAGCTCTCTAAAATGTCATTATTGCCTGGAATGTCTTTCTGGAGCTGGAATGGCTGAACCATATGCTGTGCTCTAATCACTGGTTGTGGGGAGAAGGTGGGCGTGAAAACATGGCCCCAGGCAGCCGTGATCCACGTGTCAGAGGGCAAGTGGAGGGGCCAGCCAGGATGGCCAGCGGAGCCCTGGAGGCCAGCCTCGAACCCCAGGTGGCACCTTTAGGGGATGGTGGCTCCCGGTCAGTGGTTTGACAAAAGCTTTAGGCTGACTCTGAATCTGAGCTACCCAGCTCACAGTTGTGTGAATGTGAATTGCTGTCGAGGAAAGGTGGACGTTGACTGAGCATCCCCGTTATCACCTGCCCAGGTAGGCATCAGGATGGTCTCCGGCTGTTTAGACATGCACACGGAGGTTTCCAGGCCTTCCCTGGGGTGTAGAGGCCTGTTCTCAGTTCTGCCCTGGGCAGAAAGGCACAAGGGGAGAGGGATTAGCAAGACTGGGGACCAAGGAAGGAAGCCCGTCCCCTGATACCCTGAGCTGGAGGCCCCCCACCCCCCATCACACCACCAGCACGATTGCCCACTCCTGCCCCTCTGTGTTCTGTCCTCTGCCTTCCAGATGCTTCAAGACCCAGCTTCAGGTTCAATTCGTCCTGAAGCCACTTTGACTTTCCACCTTTCTGGTCTCCCTCAGTATAGACCAGAGCCCACAGTCTAGAAACAAGTTATGGAATCTTTACTTGCTTGTCATAATTGCGTTTCCTGCACATCAGTGGTATCTTCACAAAGAGATGACACATTTCTTAAGCACGGGGACCCAATGTCTCAGTTCTCCCGAAACTGCCTGGCAGAGAGCTGGGCACATAGCCGTCTGCTCCACAAGCCGGTAACTGACCAGAGGTTCTGTTTCAAGAGACCAGGAAGAGCTGCCTTTTATACATTTGTTCGATCATTCATTCATTCATTTGGCAGGGTCTAGGGGCTGAGCTGGATGTATAAGGTGTGATTTCTGCTCACGCAGAGTTTAAAATGAAAACATACGAACAATGATAGTAACCACTTTTTTATTGCATACCCGTAGTCGAATGACTGTCCGGGTGCTTTGCACGTGTATCTCTCATTCTCATTCTCACTCCAGCCTACAAGTTAGGAATTCTCCTTATTTTACAGTTGAAGAAACAGGCTCAGAGGCCTCAGAGCCAGCATGTGACAGAGCTGAGGTGTCAGCCCAGGTGCCCTGAAGGGCTGCTCTGGGGGGGCCAGGGGGCAGCAGGGGCATGGGGACCCTTCAAGGGCCCTGGAGGTCAGAGGTTGCCCCTGCCCTGCACCCACTCTTGGTCTGTCCTTGCTGTCTCCTCGAGGGCTGTGAGGGCTGCCAGGGTGCCTGCTGGTCTTGCTGCCTCAGGAGGGACCCTGAAGGCTAAGCCTTTGGCATTAATTCAGGCTGGCTCTCCAGGCAGTGCCCCACCCACCCTGCCCCCCGGGTGCCACCCCTCTCCGCTTGTCTGGGAATCATGAGAGATTATGACAGCCGTCATCGGGAGGAGTTCCTGCTGGTGGCTACGTGTGTGTGTGTGTGTGTGTGTGTGTGTGTGAGAGAGAGAGAGAGAGAGAGAGAGAGAGAGAGAGAGAGATGGGGACACCCCCAGCCCTGTGGCCAGCGTGAACCTGTCTAACTAAGCCTGTGAGGAATGACCGGGATGAGGGGACAGCTGTGGGGAGATGTGGCCGCGGTCTTAGTTAGGGTCACCCTGGTGTCCCCGCCTCAGTGCCTCAGTTTCTCCGGGTCCCCGGGTTTCCCATCCCCTGAAGCTGCTGTCCCCCTTTGTCCTTGCCTCACACAGGTATCTCCCTGCTCCCTGGCTCGCCACGCCGGCTGTGCCCCCGGGCAGTGGTCAGAGGGGGCCAGGGCCCCAAACATGGACAACAATGCCTCCAGGTGCCGCGTCCCGGAGCCCGGGGTCTCCAGGGCAGTCTCACCCGACGTTCCAGCCAGGCGTCCGGTGGAGGGAGGTCCCCAAACAGCTCTGTGAGTACTGGGGTAGGCGGATGGACCGGCCTGTGTGGGGGTCCCCAGGAAGACTGTGGACTGGGGGTTCCTCCACCTGGGAGGCAGGTGTCGGGGGAGGGGTTTCTGTTAGGACCTTTTCCTCTCCTGTCTCTCTGAGTCATGGTGATACACTGTCCCAGCAGCGCCGGGGCCCTCTGGTCAGAGGAGGACCCGGAAGGCGGGCGTGTGAAAGGCCAGGGGGCCCCGCCCATTGGTCTGCAGACTCCCGGGCTCCCCTCCCTCAGGTCGGAGGAACCAGACCTTTGCTGGGGCGGCTCCGAGGCTCTCTCCTGTGCCTGGCGCTTCATCTGGTTGCCCAGGTGACCTCTCAGGTGGCTGCAGAGGCAGCTGGGTATCAAAGCAGTAATAAACAGGGAAACACCCAAAGGGGGAGGCAGGTCCCTCCCCCCACTCTGCCTCGTGCTTTCTCCTCCTCCTCTCTCAACCTCCCACCTCGGGGAGCAGACGGGAGTGGACCGCCGCCGGCTCTGGCAGGGTCCTCGCCAGTGGCTGGAGAGGAGGAGGAGGAGGGGGAGGATGTGGGGCTGTGAGGGGCAGAGTGTACAGTGAATCCGCGTGGGGTGGGGGCAGGGGTGGGCCAGGCGGCTAGAAATCGGCCTGTGTTCCAATGGATCCAGAGAACCTGCCGGTGAGTACTGCGTGTTTGCAGGACGGCCGCACATCAGCAAGGAGGAGGGGGTGTCGTGGTGCGTGCTGGGCGCCGCGTGTCAGAGCGTACTCGGGTGACGCGCGTGCGCACAGTGTGTGCGGGCGCGTCCGCTGGGAGGCCGAGTGCGGGATTGTGCGCATGCGCGGGAGCGGGCGTGGGGCTCTAGGCGCGAAGGGAGGCGGGCGGTGGGACGCGTGGCGCTGGCGCCGCCTGTGCATCCGGGTACCGGAGCGTGCACGTGTGCGTGGGCGCCGCAGCGGCGGGCGGCCGGGGCCCGGGCTGCACCCGGTATGGGGTGGAGGCGCCGCGGGCCCGTCGTGGCCGATGAACTGGGGCCCCTCTGTCCTTTCCTTGGGGCCGGGAGGGCCTGGCTTCCAAGTCCCCCTCCCGGGGTGCAGAGCGCAAGGTCAGCCTCCCGCGCCTCTCGCCCCTCCCTCACTGGACCTCGCCGCCCGTGTCCTGTTCTCTCCGGCCAGGTCATCAACAACTATCTGGAGGCCTGCGAGCCGCTGTCCTCGGAGCCCCGTCTGAGCCGCCTGCACTTCCACGACAACCAGAGGAAGGTCGACTACGTGCTCGTCTACCACTACCGGAAACGCGGGGCGCACCCCGGCTCCCCTGGCCACTCGCTGGCGATCGTCTCTAATGGCGAGACGGGCAAGGACCCCGACGCGGGGGCTCCCGGTGACATTGAGCCGGGGCCGCTCGACGCCCTGGAGGAGGAGAGGAAGGAGCAGCGGGAGGAGTTTGAGCACAACCTGCTGGAGGCCGGGCTGGAGCTGGAGAAGGACTTGGAGGTGAGGTCGGGCAGGTGGCAGAGGGTACGGGGTGGGATGGCTAAGCAGGCTGGGCTCCTGCAGGGAGCCTTGGCTTTGTTCTAGCGTTTGGCATTGTTTTTTTTTGTTGTTTTTTTTTTTTCTGGTGGGCAAACCAGATTTTTTTGCTCAAGGACTTGAAGAGTTTTGAGATCCCAGGTGCTGGTGCTGGCGGTGGGGTGCCCATCTGCTCTGTGGAAGCTGGCTTAGTTAGAGACAGAAGACACGACATTTCTTGCTGGCTCGCCATCCTCTGGCCTTTGTAATGGTTTCCGTCGAATGAAGACCTGGTTTGCCTGTTGAATTTTGGATTAAAATTCCTGTATAGAAGAACTACATTATTAAGGAACGTGTGGGAATTCCCCGGCGGTCCAGTGGTTAGGACTCCACGTTTTTCACTGCAGAGGGCGTGAGTTTGATCCCTGGTCAGGGAACTAAGATCCTGCAACCTGCGCAGCCAAAAAAAAAAAAAAAAAAAGGAATGTGCTTGCCTAGGGCCTTCAGGGAGTTGGTTATTTGGGAACTGAACATCAGATATATTTTATCAACTTGTGAGCTGTATGTATTCCGACCTCTGATCAGTAGCCAGCCTATGGAAATCCATTTATCTACATATTCGTCCTGCCATCCATCCATCCATCCATTTTGTCACTTCTCCATCCATTTCTTCACACCATATGATCCTTTAAAGATGACCTGCCTCGCCATCCCATCCAAACTCATCTCCTACCCCTCCCACCCTCCCGTGCTGGCTCCAGCCCATGGGCCTTATCTGGGTTGTGTGTTGGTCACCGTTACTTCAGGGTCTTTGCGCTGGTTGCCCCCTCTGCCTTGGGCGCCCTTCTTCAGACCTGTGCATGCTCAGGCCCTCACTACAGACTTCTGCCCGAATGTTACCTCCTTCCAGACCTCTTCCTTGACCGTCTTAGGCAGAGTACTCCCAGCCCTATCATTCTGTTCCTTGACTCTGCTTAGCTTTTCTTCATCATACTTAGCACCTGAAATAACATGGTAGATTTGTTTATTTTTTAATCTGTGACCCTACCGGCTCCATGAAGGCAGGGGTCTTGTTTGGTTCACTGCTGTATCCCTAGCACCTAGGACAGAGTCTGGCACATAGTAGGAGCTTAACCAGTGTTAGTTGAATAAATAAGTGATGTCCTTGAGTCTCAGGTTCCTCATTTGCAAAATAATAGACGTCCTGCAGGATTGTAGTTTTATATGCCCCCTCATTAGAAGGGGCAATGAAAACATCTAGCACGATGTCTGGTACGCGGTAGATGCTCAATAAGTACTCATGATTATTGAAAAGGGTGTCATGCTGAGGGGTGGGGTGACATTCTCATCAGGAACCTGTTTTGTGAGGTTCCCATTAATGCCATCCCCAAACTGGAAGGGACCCCCAGAGGTCATTCACCCATTTTTTATGTGGCCCGGCTCAGACCCCTTGTGCGGACCTGTGCTGCTCATCCAGACTCTTAAACCAGGAGCCCCTTCTCTCATTATTTGCACCACTGTAGGGACATTGTTCTCTTTTAGGGCTACTCGGGGCTCTCTTGCAGTGGGAATGCTGACTTTGACTTTTGGAAATCCAGAGCTTGCTTGGTGCCTCTGATCGGGGTCTGGTGGGAAGGTTTCTTTAGGTAGCGGTGTGTTTGGAGGGCCATACGAGGAGCAATTGACACCACCACCATGGGAGGCTGCACCTTCTCTGGGTGTCAGGGAGTCAAGGAGGCTCAGGGAGCGGAGGCCTGGGCCTCGTGTGGCTGCTGAGTTGGGAGACAGCAACCTGCTCCAGAGCTGGACTCTGGAGTCTGAGTCCAGATGTTCACATCCCAGGCCTGGCATCTGCCAGCCTCACGACCTTGGGCAAGTGACTCGATCCTTTTGAATCACAGTTTCCTTGTCTGTAAAAAGGGAGAAACAATACATTCTTCATTGGTTTGTGGTGAAGATGAAATAAGACAACCAAGTAAAGTATCTAGAATAGTAACAGTGAGTGTTACTGCATTGTTATTATTGAGAGTTCCCAGATTTAGCAAATAAAAACTCAAGATGCCTAGTTAAATTTGAATTCAGATTAACAGCAAATAAATTTTTTAGCTTAAGTGTGTCCCATGCAATATTGGGGACATACTCGTACTAAAAAATTATTTGTTGCTAGTCTGAAATTCAAATGTAACTGTCCTTGTAACTCCTCCTACTGCTGCTAGTATCGCCGCTGTCTTTGCTGCCCTCCAGCGTGTTTCATTTTGGTTGCTATTGGATTTTCCTGGCTTTGGCTGGGAATTAGGAGGGCCCAGAGCTAGCTCTTAGGACTGACTAGTGTTAGGTGGCGCTGTGGAGTGTGTCCTGGACTGTTGTTCCTGTTGTGTACCCACCCAAAGCACCTCCCTCCTGGCCCCTACCCCGGGCTTCAAGGCTGACTTAACTGTTCTTTCTTGGAGCCTTTCCAAGCTACTCAGCCTTCCCCAAGTCCCTTCTGTCATCAGGGCCTCCACCACTCATGTAGCCATCGTGACCTACTGTCTTGCAGTGTTTTTTTGTTTTTTTTTTTCTTTCTCTTTTCTAAAAATTCATTATTCTTATTTGCGTTGGCACCTCTGATGCAGAGTTGAGTTAATTACAGTGCTCAGTCATGGTGCATTATTATCGATGTTCTGCAAAGGTCCTTCTTGTGACTTTTTAAAATACCCCCTGCCCTTCACTCTAAACGCCTGCTCCTTCCACAGGCAGTCATTCCAACGCCTCGTGTTTCTGGGAAATGCATAGTGTCATTTTCACCGTATGCAATTTGTTTTTCATTTAAAAAATAGACGTTATTGTTTAGAACAGTTTTAAGTTTACAGAAACATTGGACAGAGAGCTCCCCTGTCCCACACACCCAGTGTCCTCTGTTATTAATATGGTACATTTGTCACAATTAATGAGCCGATATCGATACACTGTCATTAAGGAAAATCCCTCCTCTGTTCAGACTTCTTAGGTTTTACCTCCTCTCTTTTTCTCCTCCAGGATCCCAGCCCAGATCCCACGTTATATTCAGTGTCATGTTTCCTTAGGCTCCTCTCGGTGGTGACAGTTTCTCGGAACTGTGTGCATTTTTGATTTGCATAGAGGAGCTCTGTTTTACACCCCATTCTGCTGCTTTCTTTTCCCCCCAGCACTATATTTTTCAGACCATTCATGTAATGCACGTGCACCTAATCCCTTTTTTCTAACCGATGAGCGCTTGTTTACCTAGTCGCTCCCCGAATGATAAGAGCACCCAGTTGCCACCCAACAAGGTTACGAATGAATTGTCACCTCCTTCAGGGCAGTGTCCCACCATCTGCTGCATCTCTCCCCCCCAGCCCCCATGCCATGTTGCTGCTAAACCCTGAGAGCTGGAGACCGTGAGGATCTGAACAACTTTCTTGGGGCCTGTGGGGGTCTGAACCGTTCTTCTGTGAGTCAGGATGCTCAGCGTCTGGCCGTGAGCAGCAGCCTGGAACTGGCCCCTCACGGGGGCGGGGACATTGCTCGGCTTCCCCTGGTGGCTGTTCGGAGAGCGCGTGCGGTGGCCCCACCTGCGCGGCTGTCTCCTCTCTTTCGGGCTGGACCGCCTCTTAGGTTCTAGTTTCACTTTGAAGACAAATGGAGAGGAAGTGGGTTTCTATCAGACACTCATGGAGAATATTCACTTAACCTTACAGGCTGAAAGAACTTTGCGGCCACCAAGCTCTACTTGATTGAGTATCGTGGAGTTCACTTCAACCCTAGTTGGTACCTGGCTGTGCTTTAGACAGGAGGAGAACTGACATGTACTTTGCGTTTGGTGTTTCACTTTTCATTTTGTGTACGTATTGCCATGTATTGACAAGGTCCATGTTCGTATTTTAAAGACTATTCAGTATTTATTGGATGACTAAACCACAGTTGGCTCTGTTTTCTTACGTTTGGTCATTTGATTCGAATTTCATCTAAAGACCTCGCTGGAGGGACTTCCCTGGCGGCCCAGTGGTTAAGACTCTGTGCTTCCACTGCAGGGGGCAAGGGTTTGATCCCTGGTCGGGGAAGTAAGATCCCGTATGCCACGTGGCGTGGCCAAAAAAAAATTAAAAAAATAGAGACCCCACTGGAGGTGCCTGTGGATGACAGAGACCCCTGCATCCTCGCTGCCAGTTCGGATAAAGGAGGGCCCCCTGCTTGGAGTTGAGCATCGCTGCCGAACGGGAGGCTAGTGCAAGCAGTTGAGGGACTTACCCAGCCTCGAGCCTCCAGACAGGCTGTAGAATGGGTGGGCTGAACAAGGCCTCCTGTGACTTACCTCCTCCCGAGCGCTCCCAGACCTCCTACCCTGAGTGAGACTGACCCTGAGGGACAGAGGCACAGACTCAGGTGGCACTGGGGGGAATCCAGAGCCTGGAGCATGCGATGCACTTGGTGGGCCTGGAGGTCCTGCTTGTGGGCTTGGTGGTAAAGACCTTCTCCCAGCCTGCAGGCCCGGAAACTCCAGCAGGCATGGCCGCAAACTTCATCTCTGTGAGCAGCCGACGTTCCCAACTGGGAGTGGAGGGAGGGCATCGACAGGGAGACCAGGCGGCCCCTGCTCGGCGCTGGCCTCCTGGGATTAGGGCGCCAGAGGACCCATAGCAGGAGCTGCCTCTAATCAGCACACGGCCCTGCATCTCCGGCAGCTCCGTGGGCTGCTTTGGGCAGAGTCAGGTGTACAAGGGGCACAGTGCCAGCTGGCGAGTCCTGGAAGCCGACAGCTTCATTCAGGAGGCGGAACCCTCCTCTCTGGCCTGGTGTCGGCTGGCAACCCAGGAATGACCAAGCTCCTCTCTCTCTGCGGAGAGGAGACCCCCTCCTGTCAAGGCAAAGGATGACTCTGACACCTGACTCTGCACCCTGTAGCCCTGACGCCTGACACGTCAACCCAAATTACTGTGCTGGCTCAAAAGGAGTCGCCTAGGGGACCTCTGAGGTGTGGGACGTTGTGGCCTCCCAGTGGGGCTCATTTAGGGGGGAAGCTGGTGGCTGGGAAGATCAAAGGCTGCCCCACTCTCCTCAGACCAGAGGCCACTGTTTCTCGACTTTGTCATCAGCCCTTTGCAGGGAGGAGCTTTTACACATCGGATTAAACAGCTGACGGGCACCTCCGTCCTCCTAGGCCCTTGGACAGTGGTAGGGCAGCTTTGGGAAATTGCTCTGTCTTTAGAGTGTGATTTTTTTGTGTGTGTGTGGTACGCAGGCCTCTCACTGTCGTGGCCTCTCCCGTTGCGGAGCACAGGCTCCGGACGCGCAGGCTCAGCGGCCATGGCTCACGGGCCCAGCCGCTCCGCGGCATGTGGGATCTTCCCGGACCGGGGCACGAACCCGCGTCCCCTGCATCGGCAGGCGGCCTCTCAACCACTGCGCCACCAGGGAAGCCCCGGCCTGTGGCTTTAAGGAAGGAAACTGTCTCTCCTGAGTGCCTTCCATACGTCGCATAACGTGGGATCTCGCTTCCACCTGTGCATCCTCTTTGAGTCTCCGTGAATATCCCGCAAGGCTGGTGTGAGTCCCATCTTTTCGAGGAGAGGAGGAGACAGGCTGGGAGAGGCTAGCGACTCAGCCACGGTGACATCTGCCGAGTGATCCAGCCGGGATTTCAACCCCAGCTGAGACCTTCTGGGGGCTTTGCCATCCCAGGGGGAAGTGACAAGCCCTTGATAGCAGTTTCCTGTTTTTCCTTCCCCAGAATTCACAGAGGTTCTCTGCAGGGGCCTGGAGATATTGACCTAGAAAAGGGGCCTGCTTTAGGGGCACCTTTGCTTTGTCCTCCGTTATAGGGGCACAGGGTGGGCGCAGAGCAGTGACCCCCACCAGCCTGGGCCTTTTGCTCTCCTGAAGGCTGCGGTGGCCTCCCCGAAGCACCAGGCCAGCCCGGGTGACCATTTCTCCTTTTATGGTATCAGTTTGCAGCCCTGCAGATTACAGACACTCAGACCTGCACTGTCTTCTCTCTTATGTGTATAATCTTCCTTTGCTGGGAAAACTAGGATGTAGGAGTTTCCCTGATCCTTAGGAAAACCGTGCTGCTTGCTTTTCTAGGGTGACAGTGTCCCCTGGAGGTCTTCCTGTCCCTCGCTCTTCCTCAGGCCCCAAGCAGGCTGTTGGGCGCTGGAGTGAGGGGAGCGGTGTATTTCTATGGGCTGGGGGTTCCCACACCCCTGTTGATGCCATCATAAGGTTAGTCTGTTTCCTCCTCAGGAATGGGATAGGGGTTTGCCTTCTTAAGGAAGGCTATAGGGAGTGCAGGGAATGTGGTATTTAATCACGCCCCAGTCCAGCCTGTTTCCTGGCGATGCTGCTGCGCTCTCATGGGTGTGCGTGGCAGCCCCGCAGCTGTTGACTTGCACTAATGACTGGGGCAAACACGATGATTTCCGCCTGGCTTTGGGTGTGTTCCTGTCTCACTTGCCCCACTCTGAAGCCGTGTGCTGGAGCCCAGGGCGTCTCACCCGCCTCTTTCCTGCCCCAAGGGAACTTCAGAGAACATAGCAAAGACGGCTGCGGCAGCGCCTGCCCTCGGGACCGCACAGCTGAGCAGAGCAGAGCTGGGTGGACCTGATCTCCCAGGAGAGGCCTCCAGGCAGCCTGGGGTGGGGATTCAGAGAGAAGCAAGGAGGGCAAGTCACGTCCCCCAAACCTGGGCGAATATCCATTTCCCTTTTCAGAGTTTGTAATTAAAAAATTAACATTCATGGACAGCATGGAGGTGCCTTAAAAAACTAAAACCAGAACTACCGTATGATCCAGCAATCCCACTCACGGGCATATATCCAGAGAAAACTATAATTCGAAAAGATACACGCACCCCGTTGTTCACAGCAGCACTATTCACAATAGCCAAGGTATGGAAGCAACCTAAACGTCCATCGACAGCTGAACGGATAAAGAAGGTGTGGTACATATATACAGTGGAATACTACTCAACCGTAAAAAAGAATGAAATAGTGCCGTTTGCAGTGACATGGGTGGACCTAGAGATGATCATATTAAGCGAGGTAAGAAAGACAGAGAAAGACAAATGTGTGACATCACTTACATGTGCGATCTAAAAAAATGACACAGGTGAACCTGTTTGCAAAACAGAAACAGACTCCCAGACATAGAAAACAAACATGGCTACCAAAGGGGATGGAGGGGGACATAAATGAGTTCGGGATTAACATATACATAGTACTGTCCATAAAATGGGGAAACAACAGGGACCTGCTGTAGAGCACAGGGAACTCTGCCTAATATCTTGTGATAACCTATAATGGAAAAGAATCTGAAGAAGAATGTATCTGTATGTATAACTGAGTCACTGTGCTGTACACTTGAAACTAATACAGCATTGTAAACTAACTAATCTTCAGTTATAAAAAAGAAAAAAAAATTAACATTCATTATTCTTATTTTATGCTCGTGGTGCCCCCACTGGGATGGCTGGGCCATCTCTCGTCCCCTTGATGTAGGAACAGAGGTCCCTTGCCAGGCTGCTGGGGAACAGGGCTGTGCCTGGAGACCGGGTCTCCTCCCTCCTGTTCCCCCTCCCTTCTTACAGCGACTCTGCAGGGTGGTGGTTGGCTTACATGGCCCCCCTGCCATGCAGACAGACGCTGCCCAGGTTATCAAAGAAATGGCTCCGGTGAAAAGCGGGCCAAGGGTTTAAACAGAGTTAGAAGGCGCTGGGGGCTGGCTCTTTCTCAAGTCCTTTACGTCCGGGTGTCTTTCATCGATCAGTGAGCTTCTAGCAGTCCTAGGATTCCTCAGAAGTGGCTGGAAGGAGGTTCTGGGCTTTGATTATCCCATTCCCCCCCTGTGGTAGCAGAGGGCAGGCATCAGCGGTTGACGTGCTGAAGGCTTCTGGCCTGGGCACCCCTTGGCCTGCTTGTGTTCTGCTGGCTTTCTGTTATCAGGGGCGATCTGTGAGGCACCCGGAAATGGGGTCCTGTGATACGTGAGCTGGAAGGGCTTGGAATTTCTCTCAGTTCCGGAAGAGAGTGGGAACCGAAGTCGAGAGGATGTGACTTGTACAAGCTCACGCTGCTGGTTCCGTCTTCGGCAGATGAGATCCTGATGGCAGAGAGTCTGTGCAGACAAATGAGTCATGCGGGAGATGACCTCCTTCTGTTAGGTCCATCTTGCTGGCAGCAGCCTGGTGTCTGGGCCTCCTCGCATGACTGTCGGGGGTCCGTGGCTGGTGCGTGTTCTGACTTAACACTGCGCTCTGCTGGGGGTTCAGTATTTTGGTGTGTCACTCCTGCTTCTCTCATTTACGTCAGTCTCTGTATCTGGTGAAGAGAGGGTCAGGGGACAGCTGGTCTCTATCCTGCTAATTATCCCTTTTCACGGCAGTGCTAGATATTTCGGTCTCTGAGACAAACGTGCAGAAAGAAGGCCTTTCTCCACTGGTCGTTTGATAAAGTCAAGTTCTTTGTCAGCCAGGGACCGCTTGGCTAGTCGCTTCAGCTGTAAAGATGCCCAAAAGGGAAGCAGCTGCCCGAGAAGACCCGCCGGGCTCCATCTCTGGCCTCCTCTCTCCTGCCTCTCCCGTTAGCAGACGTTCACCTCTGAGGTGGGGCTGAGGCCTCTAGTCTGCTGGGCGAAGCAGACGTGACCACGGAGAGCCACACGGTCAGGTCTAAAAGTGCAGTTACAGAGGTGGGAAGAGAGTGCTGGGAGAGTGACCCGGGGCCTGGGTGACCGGGAGAAGTTCCACTCCCGCCTTGAAGCTCTAAACTGAATCACCTTCCCTCTCCCTGCCCCCCGATGCTCGGGGCCCAGCAGACCTGAGCGTGCTGTGTCTGCTACTTTTATCAGCGCTCCGGGGAAGATTCGCCCTCTGCAAGCTGGGACGCTGGGGAGGCGGGTGCAGGTTTGGAAGGCTTAGCTGACCTGGGTGTTGTATGTGGTGAGGTCTTTCTTGGAGCCTTTGAGGTCTGGAGACACCATTGGTTGTATCCGGTGTTTGGTCGATGGTGAGGATGTTCTGGGCCACCAGCCTTACGTGTCCCCCTCTCTTCACTGCAGACTGTTTTCTCAGTGTTCTCAAAAACTGTACTGATAAAGTCAATTTTCTCAATTTAAAATTGTTCTTACATGTCTTTCCCTTCAGCCTTCGGGAGCCGTTAGCACCTGGCTGCCAGTGTGTGCTTGGTGAGGGCAGAGGAAGTGGGGGAGAAGGAGGAGAATATTAATGGGAAAGCTTAGAGTCGGCCCATCAGGTTTAATTGTGCATTTGATTTTGGTGGTGATTTTCTGTTGCCCATCATATGAGTTCTTCCACTAAAATTGTTCCTAGTTTGAATGTTGGAATTAAGCATGTTGGTGTTTTAAGGACTTTCGTGAAGGGTTCTGCAAGGAACGCTGTGACCTGGGCGTGTCGGCCCGGCCTGCCCTGGTGTCGGGAACAGACAGCTCCTCGCTGTGTGCTCTGCTGAGAAGCCCGACTTTTCTGGATGAGCCACGGGTGAGTGGATGGCGAGTCTGAGTAGGGCCGTGGCCTTTGCCCCGGGGAGATAATGCGCCTGTTTACATCCAGGCCACAAGCAAAAGCGACAGGGCCCCCAGTGTGCTCCCTGCCTCCCCTGTTCTGTGCATCGGGACTTCAGGGAGGTTAGGCCGAGGGGACAGCGGGAGCAAGAGGAAGGAGAGCTGGCAGGATTGTCAGCCATTAGCCGGCCATGTCACTGTCTTCTGAAGCAGACGTGCACGGTGGAAACCCCGCCCGCTCTCGCTCTCGTCCCTCCTCCTCACCCAGGAGGTTGGCTGAGGCCAGAGTGCGTGAATCTCCCCTGAAAGGTTCTTGGAAGTGGACGTGTACTGCATGGGGCTCCTGGGGGACTCTGGGTCCGTCCCCACATCTTCCAGCATGAGATCACTGCCCCTCGGGCATCGCTGGTTTGGGAGTCCCTCTGCTGTCTCCCACCCGTGACGGCCAGCAGCCCGACTCTCTGTCCAGCTCCACAGTCGTGGGGCCGGGCCGTGGGCCTGGGCTAGGTGACCGCCGGTATTCTTGTCACTGTCTCGTCGTGTTTCCACTGGGGGATGGCTCGCCGTCAGGTGTCGAGAGGCGGGAGATAGCTGCCTGTGGATGGCTGCCCCTCCTCTCTGAGCTCCTCCAGCCCCGGGGACTTAACTCATCCACCGGCCCTTGGAGGGTCGAGGTTTCCCAGGCCTGGGAGAGCGCCTGCGGGGTTTAGCACCTTTTCAGGATCGGGAAGTCAGAGGAGTGGGATTTGGAGGGTGTGCTGACGGGTCGTGTTTTCTTTGTCAAGTGCAGACTGGGAAACGACCAAAGGCTTCGGAGCTGAAGCCCGGGGCCCCGGCCTGGGGTGGGGGGGGTTTGCTGCTGGAACCCTGCCCACGCTGCCCATCCGCAGATGGCGGCGCTCTGTGCGTTGCTATGTCCTGCGCTCCGGGTGCAGCTGGAGGGGATGCATTCAGACCGACTTGGGCCAGGGCCTGGGAGCAGGGCTGTGCTGGCAGAACATTTAGAAGACCAGTGGCTCTGGGCGGGAGTTATCTCCTGCTGTCACCTGGACTTCTGTGACGGCAGAAGGTAGAGGGGAGAAATCTGGAGCGCAGAGGGCGACAAGCCGGGGTCACGGGCGTGGCCTTTGTGCACGTTTCTTAGCCACGCTGGCCCAATCTGAGCCCTGGAGCAGCCCCTTCCACGGGTGAAGATACTTCACAGGCTGCAGCATGTCCTAGAAAGAAGGGCCATCACTTCCCCAGGTCTTTGTAGGAATGGTGTGGGCTTGCTTCTTGCATCGGGCTTTCCTCTTTGCCACGGGCCCAAGTTGGCTCTCCCACCTGCCACATTTTGCTTTAATTTTCCACGATTTGTACCCTTCCTGTGAGCTGGGTTGAATTTCCTTTCCATTTTCTGAGTGAATGAACATGGCAGTGTGTGGATTAGGCCTCCCCAAAGGGAGGAGGTGCGGGGTGTTTGATGTCTAGTTGGGGGAAGAGATGTAATCACGAAGGCTTAGATGCTGATTGCTTCTTTTCTGGGTTCCTCTGGCCAAAGGGTCTCACAATTTCAGTTATTTTAGTACTGTGATCATGATCTTGAATACCCCAGCTTACCTGTTTCAGGATAAATAGTAAATAGCCATTTACTATTTATGCTGTTACTTGCTGAATGTTTTTGCTAAGTTCACTTTTTAAACTTAAATTTATTTTAAAAGGAAGTACTGTATCATTATTATCAATGGAAAACCAACACACCAATAAATAGAAAATACCTACAAAAATAAACCACAGCAGAAACACAATAACATCACTGGTTTCCAGCTGGACGCAGTTGGCTGCAGAAGGTCCGAGGCTGGGGAACAGAGGCTCACTCTCTGTGGAGAAGGCGGCTTATGACGTCGTGCGCTTAAAACTAACATGATGCTCTATGTCAGTTATACCTCAATTACAGAAGCAGGAGAAAAGGTTAAAAGAAAGAAGGAAGCTTAGGTAGCGTCAGAGAGCTTAAAGATGTACTGACATCAAATGGAGACTTTATCTTTGCAGATAATTGAAAAGGGACTTTTGAAAATGTTATCTGGGGCTTCCCCGGTGGCGCAGTGGTTGAGGGTCCGCCTGCCGTTGCAGGGGACAAGGGTTCGTGCCCCGGTCCGGGAAGATCCCACATGCCACGGAGTGGCTGGGCCCGTGAGCCGTGGCCGCTGAGCCTGCGCGTCCGGAGCCTGTGCTCCGCAACGGGAGAGGCCACAGCAGTGAGAGGCCCGCGTACCGCAAAAAAAAAAAAATGTTATCTGATGCTCTTTTGTGTCTGTCCTTAATCTAATGTTCCTTGTTCTTGGGCAGAATTACCAAAACACTTAGTTTTGCGCCCTCTGGAGCTTCACTTATCCCCAGATAGATCGAAGACTTTGCGAGCAGAGATTGTGTTTTATTCCTCTTTTGTTTGTACAGTGTCTGACACATAGTAGATACTCAAGTGTGTTGAATCGACTCAAAGCATAATGTGTAGCAAAGACAGTACACGGTGGAGTTGTTCAGGGGAGGGGACCGTCCCCAAGGGCTGGAGTCGGCAGGGAAGGCTTTCCCAAGAAGAGAGGCCCCGCTCCCTTTCCCCGAGCCCTGCCCCCACTCTCCGTGGCCTGGAACCCTGCCCGCGTTTCCTCCCCCCTCACCCCCTCTCCACCTTCCGGCTGCTTCTGCAGCAGCTTCCCCAGCCAGGGACAAAGATGCCATAGCCTTCGGAGCACCCCCCCCCGCCCCCGTCCTGAGGGGAGGGCAGAGCGGAACAAAAACAAGAGGAGGGGGTGGGAGGAAGGGTCGGCAGGGGAGACAGACAGACAGGCACACACACACAGGGTGGGCACCGCTGGGGTAAACCTGAGCCCTTTCAGGCTGCCCTCGGGTCCAGCGCTGAGAGGATTGGTGACCCTCCTGGGGAAGAGGTTGAGCCCTGGGGGTTGTTAGCAGTTTTCCCTAGCTTTCTTCCCTCCCTCTCCCTCTCCAGTTCTCTCCTTTCTTCTTTCTCTCAGCACCTTGCAGCTCTGCCCTTGGGGCAGATCCCACAGCCCAGGATGATTACCGTGGCTGTGGACTCGTTGATGTTTGCGTTTAGGCCAGGCTTGTCTCCATGTGATCATGAAATCTTTCAGAAACAGACACAGACACAATTTCATATGGATCGTATGTCAGGAACTGTCTGCGTGACCAGGGCTGTGTCCCCACGGCCTCTCTGGCCCTGGGACCTTGCCTTCATCCAGTGACGAGAAATCTCCTTCTTGGTGCTGCCAGGAAGACCTGTTCTCTCCCTCCTGCCACAGGGGCCGCAGGGATCTGGACACTTCCCTCCTGAGCATCTCAATGCTGCTTTTGAAGATATCAGTCATGACAACAAATACTTTTACTGTGCTCGGTACATAAAGCAACTCATTGAATCTTTGTAAAAACCCTATAAAAGATTTACTATTACTGTCTTTATTTTTCAGATAAGAAAACTGAGTTTACTTGGTCAAGGTCAAAGAGCTAGTGCCAGGGAGGGATTCAGACCCTGCATCTGAGTCTCAGTAACTGCAGTGTCCCCCCTCTCTGGGGGTAATGCTTCTGCCGTCTGAGCTTGGCGTGGGCAAGGGGGAGTCCTCGTTCTCACTGTCGGGATTGTCGGCCACCAAAGCACGTTCAGGAGAGGAGCCGGGAGCCTCTGAACTTGGGAGCGTTCTCTCCTTACCTCTCTGGTCCCCGTTCTGCCCCCTCCGTCACCCCTCTTATCCGCCGAGGAGGGCGGTCATGGGATGGGGGAACAGCTGGATCCCTGCAGATACCTTTTAATTACCCATGGACTGTGTTTGTGGCAGGAATCAGTCTGCTCGGGGATGCCTCTGAGACAGCTGGGTAGATCTGGACCAGCAAACAGGGTGAGAGGCAGCAGGGGTTCCCAGGAGGGCGAGGCTGGGGACTGACACTGCAGGAACTGGAGAGAGCGCGGGGTAGCGTGGTGTCCAGAGCCACTTTGGACAGTGAGCCAGCGTGGAATGTCAGCCCCCTGGGAGCAGGGCTGGGAGGACCCCTACGTGTGTGTTCTGCCCTTTCCTGCCCGTGGGCATGAGGAGGGCTGATGGCGGGACCCGTTTGTCTCGGGTGCCCAGCCTCTCTCTTCTGTGGCTTCTCCCATCTGGTTCTCCCATCTCTCTCCCCGCTTTACATCCACTCTCAGGTCTTTCATTCAGACCCCTCAGGACAGCCGGACTTTGCAGCAGCTGCGTCTTTAATAGGGATCAAATCTGTAGGTGACGGTGGTGGGCTGGGCACCGGCGGATGGAGCAGGGCTCTGGGAGTCACACCGGAGTGACCCTTTCCTTTATCAACGACCGCGGCCGCAGACGGGCCTCCTGCCTTCCTTTACCCCCACCTTCAGAAGCCGCTTATGTCAGAGCTTAACACCCGCGCGGCCTGGCCGCATTTGGGATGGAGAGTCCCTCGTGTGCAGAGGCCCGTGCTGGTGTGGGGTGACGAGGAGGAAGATGTCAGCACCCTTGGGGGAGGGTCAGTGTTTAGCGAAGGGCACAGCAGGCAGACGGTTTCTCAGGGTCATGCAGGGCGACCCCTGTAAACGTGCAGGTTATTCCACGTATGGGCACGTGTGGTGGCGAGTGGCTAATCTGCTCACGGCCTCTTGCATTCTGGGTCGTTCCCTCCTGCGGTTCGGATGCTCAGGAAACGGAAGAGAATTCTCCGTCTTGTACAAGACAGAGATGCTGGGATCTTCCTCCCCCAGACACAGAGTGTCCTTCTCTCCAGGACAGAAGGGCTGTGGTTGATTGGCTCTCCCTGCTTCCAGTGGTTTGGGTAATGGCACGTGATACGCACAGACCCTGTTGCCTGCGTATATGTGCCTGCACGCAGCTTAGCTGACTTGTTACAATGACTGGCACCAGGAGGGGCAGGGCTGGAAGGTTTCCTGAAGGAGAAAGTTCTGGAGTAAAGTGAGGTTGGAATCCCAGCTCAGCCACTAAGCGATGCCTAAGCTTGGGCAGATTGTGTGATGCCACCTGTCACTTTGGTTTTCTCATCTGATCTGTTTGAGTCGTTTGGAAGACAGGTGGCCCATCAGGGGTACGTGGTAGTTGTGAAGGAAACAGACGATTAAATGAGGGGCCGTTCCTCAGAGTGTCTAGGGCAGTGCCTGGCCCATGTCAGAAGCTCAGCATAGCTGCCGTTCTAGTTCGTTCCTCTCAGGCCCGAAGATCCCTAAACAACTTCTGTTGTTTTCTGTTCTCCAGGCTGACCTGTCTGTAAATGAGCTGGACTCTCCCATCCTAATTATTCGCATTCCTCTCCTGGCCTGGCTTCACAGACCCATGTCAGGCTCTGACACCTGCTGGTTGTCTAGATGCCCTGGAGAGCCTCCTTCAACACATTTTTTTTCTTTTCTTCTTTCTGAAGTCTCTGGAAAGTTTGCCCAAGGGCTAAAACCTGGTATCAGATACCTCACCAGGAGGCTGACTGGTTCCCAGGAAGACTCACCTGGAATCATAGGGACCTTTGCACGGATAGGTCATCCATCTGTGTGCCCTGGTCTGAGTTAGCAGTCTCGCCTGCTACACTGAACCCCTGTTTATAAAATTCTCTTTGAAATTTAAGTATATTAATGTAGCTTGTTGCAGAGAGTCCCGTTTTAAAGTGGATAATCAGCCTAATTTATCCGCTCTCTAAACCCAAACTTCCAAACCTCAAGTTTGATGGACGTGATACACACTTGTACCTTTCTCACCGTGCTTTAGTGAGAAATAAGATGCGCCATACAGCTCTTGAAGCACCATCTAGAAGCCTGTGAACCTACCAGAGGGAAGGAGAAGAGAAATCGCCTCTTTTCCTTGCTTGCACAGTATCTCAAAACTCAGGAGGAAATTTATTCTTGGGGTCTAACCTGAGTGCCTCAGAGCAACCATAAGTCGATGAACGAAGTCAGATGGCACGCATTTGATTGACCCCGCTGGGCCTAAAGTACATGGGGATTTGTCTCGGGAGCCAACGAGACTCCCACGTCCTAGGTAATGGAGCCAGCGGGAAGATGGGGAAGTATCCTCCCTGCAAGCCGGAGGAGCGGGGAGTCTGGCCGGCTGCAGATTGGAGCTTGGTCTCAGACTCAAGACGGGTCATGTGACTTTCCCCAGCCCTCAGATTTCAGTATTTTCAGTTGGTTTGGGCTCCTCCATCTGTCTCCTGTGGCATCTACGGGCAGGTCAGCTCCCTGTTTCCTGCAGAATCAGGTGTTCCTTGCTGGGCTGCGTGGGGTGTCTGAAGGTCGTCTAGGCCATGCCTCTGCCTCTGGGACAGGCTTCCTATGTCCCGGTGCTTCAAGTATCTTCCTGGGGATTTCCCCATCACCTCGGATAATCTCTCCCTACGCTCCATAGCGACAAGGTTCTTTCTAGAGTCTGACTTGACCCTCCCTTGCTGCCATCTCCACCCTGTGGTCTGCTTAGTCCTGGCCTCCAGGGAGGCAGAGGAACAGCTGCCGGCCCCGCCCCTGTTCCTTCCTTGTTCTTGTTGGGGTAGCACCTCCATGCATCCAGTCTGTGGATCCCCCAGCAGTTTCTTTGTCACTAGATCACATTGCAAGCTCCTCTCCAAATGCTGTCTGGCCGCTTCCTGTTCCAGGCATCTCCCTCCCACCTGAGTATTTGTGTTTGTGATTATTTAGCCCCAGAGGCAACGGCCACATTTTTCCAGGTTGAATCTGCTCGTTGTTACTTCCTGCCCGGCTTTGCTAACATCTCCAGGTCCCTTTTGTAGCCGCTGCTGCTGGCTTGCTGGGCGTAGAAACTCGGGTTTTCAGCCTTCGGAAAGCAGACCCTGAAGGGAGTGGGGCGGGGACAGCTGGTTCCCCTGCTGACAGGGGCCCCACCCAGTGTGAAGTCAAGGACTCCCCAGGAGAACATCTGAATTGATGAGCACAGAAAGCCATCAGGCCCAGCCAGCAGCGGGGCGACGGAGACCAAGCCCGTCCCAGCTGTCCGGCCTGCTCCTGTCCCCTGGGCCGAGAACAAGGAGACGCCTTCCTGCCCCCTGGACCTCGGCTCTGTCCAGACAGCCATAACCAGTTCTAATACACAGCAGAGGAAGCAATGAGCCCCAGATGAAGGAGTTGGGGTCATTTCCTGTCCGGGGAGGGGGCCGGCCAGGATGGCAGGGGCCACAAGTTAAATGTAGAGCAAGCGTGGATGCACCCCCGATTCTTTTGGAAAAGGGAGAGTTTATTTTATTTTAGTTTTTTCTATCTGATTTTATTGTCGGCCCTGATGACTCAGAAAGTCAGAGCTGGAAGGGACCTTTGAGAATCTTCCCTGCTTGTCTCATTTTACAGAAGGAGGCCCATGGACGTTCGGGAACTTTCTCAAGCCCACAAAAGCATTACCAGTCGTCCTGGGCCCTGTAGAGGGGTGCTGAGTATTAGGTGTGGGAAGCGAAACCTCTCGTGACCAGGAGGGGGCTCAGAAATGGTCGCGCATCAAACGACCCTGGCTTGCCTGCACCTCTTGGCCTGGAGCTTGAAGGCGAAGCTGGGAGCCTGGTACCTCTCTGGCTTCCCAGGACTCTGGGTTCCCGTGATTCAGTTGAAATACACGGGTGTGGATGGGGGTGAGTTTGATGCTGCTCCCAAGAGTTCTTTAGAACTTGAGTGGTAGAGGAAATCTGTGAAAATGGAGTTCCCGCATCCGTCCCCGTGCTCAGTTCTCTCCCCCCGCCTCGCCGTGCAGTTCCCTGAGCACGTTGCCGGTTAGGAGGCTTCCTCAAAAGATGCTGATGAATTTGCAATGATTTTACAATTCTCCTGGGGAAACAGCTGCAGCTTGAAACAGAAACATACCCACTTGTGCAGCTGTATCCCCCTGCCCCCCATCTGGGGAAGGCACACACACACCCAAACCACGTAGAAACACAGGAACCCACGTGAATGATCCGAACGAGCGCCGTGCAGAGGAGAGGGATTCGCTGTCCTGCGGGCCGGTCATGCCGCTGGGGTCTGCGGGGTCTTGGGAACACGCGTCTGGAATCCTAGGGACCTTTGCCTCTGTGGTTTGTGGAGCTCTTTGCAAGAAATGCTTCTCTCTTCGAAGAGGAGGACAAAGGAAACAAACAGTGTGGTCACCGGATTATATGCCAGATATACATTCTCTTCACAAAGTTACTATGAAGAGGCGCTTTTCGTGAAATTATCATTCCCATTTTATAGCAGCTGAGGCTTTCGGAGATTAAGCTGGGACTCCATAGCAGAGCGGGGCACCTTCTGTGATGCAGTGCTGCCACCTTCCTCCCCTGGGGTCTGTGGACTCACCTGCCTGAAGATCTCAGCATCCATGGTCTCCGAGGGGCCGTGTGATTTTGGAGGGGTAACTGCCAACTCACCAAGTGCATCCGTTTCCTCCTCTGAAAATGGAAATCATGCAATTTGGCTAGTCGGTTGAGTTGTTAGAATTTGTAATTACATGAAGCCTGTAGGCCCCTGAGATGAGATCAGAAATGACTAGTAAAGAGGTAACTGCTGGCCTCCTAAGCTGGAAGCAAGGTCCAGAGGGATGCTTTTAATCAGGAGTCTGTTGGTCCCTACTAGGCACGGCCACTGTCGGGCAGGCAGCAGGGGGCTTCTCTCCCACCTCAGTGAGAGACAGCAAGCTTCTTGGGCCGCAGCTTGGTGTTACATGCTCACCTTTATTCTGTCTTAGAAATGCCTCTTTTAACCAACTATTACCAGTTATGACCTTCTCACTCTTCCTCTTCAGCCCAAATTTTAAGTGTACAACTTGATGAATTATCACTAAGTGGATTCACTTGTGTGACTGCCACCCAGATGACGATCTTGAACCTTTCCAGCCCTTCAGAAGCCCCCCTTGGGCCTCTGCCCGGTCACGGACCCCCATCCAAAGGTCATGACTGTTCTGACCTTTAGCATCCCACGTTTGGCCTGTTTTTTTTTTTTTGTTTTTTTTTTTGCGGTACACGGGCCTCTCACTGTTGTGGCCTTTCCCGTTGCGGAGCACAGGCTCCCGACGCGCAGGCTCAGCGGCCATGGCTCACGGGCCCAGCCGCTCCGCGGCATGTGGGATCTTCCCGGACCAGGGCACGAACCTGTGTCCCCTGCATCGGCAGGCGGACTCTCAACCACTGCGCCACCAGGGAAGCCCTGGCCTGTTTTTTGAACTTCTATATGAATGGAATCATACAGTATATATTTTGTGTTTGCTATTTTTGCTCAACATTAAGTGTGTGAAATTTGTCTATATTGTTGCCTGTAGTGGTGGTTTATTTATTACTATATGGTATTTATTTCGTTTTCTTGAACGGACAGTTTACTTTTCTATTTTATTGTGGATGGGTTGTTTCCTGGTTTTTTTTAAATTAATTTTTATTGGCGTATAGTTGATTTACAATGTTGTATTACTTTCTAATGTACATCACAGTGAATCAGTTATACATATACATATATCCACTCTTCCTTAGATTCTTTTCCCATAGGTCATTACAGAGTATTGAGTAGAGTTTCCTGTGCTATACAGTAGGTCCTTACTAGTTATTTATTTTATATATAGTAGTGTGTATATGTCTGTCCCAATATCCCAATTTATCCCTCCCGCCCCCTTACCCCTGGAAACCATAAGTTTGCTTTCTACATCTGTAATTTTATTTCTGCTTTGTAAACAACTTCATTCATACCGGGTGGTTTCCTGTTGTAGGTTATTATGAATAGTGTTGCTGTGACTTTTTTACAAGTCTTATGGTGAATGCATTTCTGATGGGTAAATACTTAGGAGCAGAATTGCTGGTCATATAATGTGTATATGTCTAGCTTTAGTAGACACTACTGAACAGGTTCCAAAGGGTTTGTACTAATTTATACTCCCCATTAGTGTATGAGAGTTCTGGTTTCTCCACATACTTGTCGACACTTGGTATAGTAAGCCATTTAAATTTTAGCCATTCTGGTACCTGTGTAGTGATATCTCAGCGTGCTTTTAATTTGTATTCCCTGATGGCTAATGAGATGATAACCTTTTCATATGTTTTTTTTTTCCCCAGCCATTTGTATATCCTCTTTTGTGAAGTGTTTCTTCAAGTCTTTTGACCATTTTAAAAGATGGTTTGTCTGTCTTTTCCTCATGGATTTGAAAGAGTTCTTCGTATAGTCTTGGTACCAGTCTCATGCTGAATATCTGTCTTGCAGATATCTTCTTTCCCCTCTGTGGTTTACCTTTTCACTCTTTAATTGTGTATTTTGGTGGATAGAGGTTCTTAATTTTATTTTAGTCCCATTAATTGACCTTTTTCTTTGTAATTACTGCTTTTTGTACTCTGTTTAAGAAATCATCACCTATCCAAGTCACAAACATATTCTTCAGTGTTATCTTTATTGGTTAACCCTGCACATTTAGATCTGCAATCCACATAAAACTGGTTTTTTTCGTGTGTGTGTATGTGGCATGAGGTGTGAGTCAAGATGATTAATTCTTTTCCCACTGGGATATCTAATTGACCCGACATCATTTGTTGAGAGAGCCATCCTTCCCCACTGCTCTGCAGTGTTAACTGTGTCATAAATCAAGTGTGGCAGGCTGCTTCTGGACTCTGTTTTATTCCCATGGTCTGTTTGTCCTTGTGCTAATACCTCGTCATTTTAAAATTTAATTTAATTTTTTAAATTGACATATAGTTGATTTACAATGCGGTGCCAATCTCTGCTGTACAACAAAGTGACTTAGTAATATACATACAGACATTCTTTTCAAATATGCTTTTCCATATGGTTTACCACAGGATACTGAATATAGTTCCCTGTGCTATATGGTAGGACCTTGTTGTTTATCCATCCTATATATAATAGTTTACATCTGCTAATCCCAAACTCCCAACCCAACCCTCTCCTACCCCTCACCCCCTTGGCAACCACAAGCCTGTTCTCTATGCCTGTGAGTCTGTTTCTGTTTTGTAGATGTGTTCATTTGTGTCATATTTTAGATTCCACATGTAAGTGGTATCATATGGTATTTGTCTTTCTCTTTCTGACTTCACTTAGTATGATAATCTCTAGTTGCATCTATGTTGCAGCAAATGGCATTATTTTGTCCTTTTTTGTTGCCTGTCACTGTCTATATGTAACACGTCTTCTTGATCCATTCATCTGTCGATGGACTTTTAGGTTGTTTCCATGTTCTGGCTGTTGTGAATTGTGCTGCTGTGAACGTAGGGCTGCAAGTACTACCTCACCATCTTAATCACTGCATTTGATAATAAGTGTCTCACACTTACAAAGTGATTGTTACTTTCTACTTCCATGTTTTAATCTCTTAGTCAGACTCTTTCAATCTGCCTTCTGTTCCCGTTGCTCTGCCCCAGATGCTCATGTCTGGGTGACCAGTGGCCTCTAGTTGGTGCTAAACCTAACAGAAATGTTTCAGTTCTCAGCTTCCTTAACCGTTTAGCAAGATTCAGCACAGCTGACCACTGCTTCCTCTTTGAAACACCATCTTCCCTGATGCCAGACTTTCCTGATTTCCCTCCTACTTCTCTGACCACTACCTTTAAGTCTTCTTGGCTGGGGTGTTCTGCTCCATCTGATTTTAAAATGTTGGGCTCCTTCAATTCTCACTTCTAGGTTCTTCTCTTCTCATTTTACAGTTATTATCAAGACGCTTTCTTTCCAACATTTTGGTTGCCATCTTTATGGTAAGAGAGCTCCCAAATTTATATCTCCAGTTAGAATTTTCTCTGGATTTTGAAGTCATGGATTATCTCAATCAGAATTTTTTCCTTAGTGGATCTCTTCCTGAATTATTCTTTAATCCAGATTGTTTTTTACCCTGCCACCTCTTCCCTCTGCACCCAGATCAGTTGGGGCTTCAGACAAGGGATTTAATTTCTTTGAGATTCAGTTGCCAAAAGAATCACTACCTGGGGGGCAGCTGTTTCCCTCCTTCATAAGGAAGTGGAGGGAACTACCTGAATTGTTTCTGTAAATTTCTTTTTTCTCTTTAGAGACGGGCAATATCTCTATAAAACGTTCGCTGTCAACCCACTTAGGTTTCTGTTAATCACCTCTCATCTTTGGTGTTCCTGTGTGCATCTCAGTCTGACCTTCTAGAATGTTGGGGCTTAAAAGAAGGAGAAAATGAAGGCACCGGCGAATTTCTCCCACCATAATTGGTGATCAATAAGCCCCTCAGTTTTTTTCCATCGGAGTCCCTTCTCAAAGAACATTGGTGACCCTCAAAACCCTAGAGGTTCAAGTTCCAATCTCCAGCCTTGATTACTGTTCTGGGGGAGGGACCGAGCTGCCCTTGTCACTCAAGTGTGGGATTGGGGAGCAATTCTGTTTATTTGCCCATTGCTTGGGCTCTGTGCTCCCCACCTGCCCCCGATACTTACCATACTCACTTTAGATCTTTTCTAGGCCAGAATCATTCCCCGTTTCTCTTAAAGTTGGAGTTTCAGTGTCATAAGTGAATACTAATCAGGATTTCAGTTAAATGTAAAGTTCTTTTCTGTAGCCCACTGGTTCTCAGTATGACCTAGAGAATTCATTTATGAATGTAGTTCTTTGTGTGGTTTTATTGGTGGTTGCTCTGGGGATTACAGTAGGTATACGCATCTTTTTCACAGTCTACTTAGAATCAGGATTTTATCACTTTAAGTGGAGTGTACAAATCTTACCACCATGTAAGTTCCTTTAACCCTTCCTACTTCGTCTCATAGTTTTCTCATATGTTACAGTTAACATAATTGAAAAACCCATCGGAAATGTTACAGTTTTTACTTTTAACTGTCAAACATATTTTAAAGGACTCAAGCGTAGAATAATAGTACAATATATTTTTATTTATCCAGATGTTTACCATTTTTGTGGTTCTTTCTTCATTCCTGATATTCCGAGTTTCCCTTTGGTAGCACTTCCCTCTGTCTGAAGAATTTCCTTTAGCGATTCTTTTAGAGCAAGTCTGTTGGCAATAAGTTATCTTAGTTTTCTTTCATCTGAGAAGCCTTTATTTTATCTTCATTCCTGAATGGTATCTTCACAAGATGTGGAATTCTGGGTTGACAATTCTTTTCTTTTAGCATTTTCAAAATGTTGTTCTACTCCCTTCTGGCCTCTGTGGTTCCTGATGAGAAGTCTGTAATCATTCAAATCACCATGTCCTGTTTATCTTTGGCTGCTTTTAAGATGTTTTCCTTTGTCTTTAGTTTTCAACAGTTCGATTGCGATGTATCAGGGTGTGGATTTCTTTGGGTTTATTTTGTTTGGGATTTGCTGAGTTTCTTGAATCTGTAGGTTTATATGTTTCACCAGATTTGGGAGGAAGTTTTCAGTTATATTTTCAGTTTTTTTTTCCTGCACTGCACCAATTCTTCTGTCTTTCTGGAGGTTCAGTGGCATTAATATTAGATCTTTTTGGTATTGTCCCACAGATCTCCGAGGTTTGGTTTGTTGTTTTCACCTTTCTTTTTTTCTCTGTGTTGTTCAAATTGGATAATTCCTCTTGGTTTCTTCAGGTATACTGACTCCTTTCTCTGTCACCCCCATTTTGCCATTGAGTCCGTCAGTGAGCTTTTAATTTCAGTTGTTGTATTCAGTTTTCAGTTCTAAAATTTCTGTTTGGTTCATTTGATGTCTTCTGTTTCTTGGCTGAGAATTTCTGTCTTTTTATTGATTTCAAGAGTGCTTGCCCCTTACTTCTCGAGGCATTTTTATACTAACTACATCAAAGTGTTTGTCAGGTATTTCAAGTATGTTTGTCATCGTGGAGTTAGCATCTCTTGATCATCTTTTCCCATAAAGACATTTACTGGGTCTTTGTCTGCTCAGCAATTTTAGATTGTATCCTGGGTGTTTTCAATATGATGCGATTCTGGGTGTTGCTTAAATCCTATTTGTGTTTTAGCAGGCAGTTGGTCTCGCTGGGCTCAGACTGCAAGTTCCGACCAGCCTTGTGTGGGTTGTGGTTTCATTTTCATATCAGTTTCATTTTCAAAGCCTTGTGCTATTTGGCTCTATTCTGCAGAAGCTACCGAGTGGCCAGTTTGGGCCATGGGCAGTAGGCCACCACATGGTTCAGGTTTAAAGTATGTAGTACACTACTGAGAGCCAGATCTTTGCATGTGTGGCTCAGGGGTGGCCAAGCACTCAGGAACAGCTTTATGGGGTCACCTTGCTAATAAGATCCTCCCTCTCCATGGTCTTGCTAGTACATTCCAGGTTGCCGGGATCCCGTTTGTCACCCACCAGCCAACCTTGCATTCGTTTGCTCTCCTCCGCCATGCACTTCCCACAACCGCTCCTGTCGGCCGGGGGTGGGAGGGGTCGAGTAGTGCGAGGACAGAGAGAGAGAGAAAGAAACGGGTTTGCTCCACCCTCTTGGGGCACAGCTCCTCTGTTCAGAGGAGAAGGTTCTTTTCCCTTAGAATTTTAGGGGCTTGTGGGCTAGGGTGCAAAAGAATGGAGAAAACAAAAAAAGGGGAGCTTGCTTCCGCTCTCCCTGAGTGTGAACAGACACTTGTCTTTTTTCTCAAGCCAGAATTAGAGGGCTCCTCCTGGGGCTCTTGCTGTCTACGATGATGATGCTCACTTCTGAGTTTGGACTGCCTTGAGACGAAGCAGGGGGGGTGCTGGAGGTAAAAAACACCAGTTTGGTATTAGTTCAAATTCCCTTCTCCTCCTGCTCTTTACTTTTCAGAATTCTCAAATAGCTGGTCTGTACCGTCTGTTCAGGTTTTGTAGCTGCATTCAGAAGAAGACACAGGGTGCGTGCTTACATCATTTTGCTCGAACTAGAACTCCTGGCGGGCTTGTTTAAAACACAGCTTTCTGGTCCCCACCCTGAGAGTTGCTAATTCAGTGAGTCTCAGGTAGGGCCTGAGAATCTGTATTCCCGACACATCGGCAGGTGATGTTGATGCTGCTTGTCTCAGAACCACATTTTGAGAAACATGGACGTAGTCTGTCCTTAAGATGGGAAAACTCTTTATCCAGAATAGAATTCAAGTTCCTTCATTTTAATAAAATTAAGCACTGGATGGTTTCCTATTCAATAAGCTGAGGGTGAAAGGACAGTGGAAATCCTTTGGTTGAGCAGTGAGGAGATTAGAAGAAATAAAGCATCATGGAGCTTACTGTGGGTTACTTGACCGAATAGGGGCTATGATTGACACCTTCCTAACAGAGAACTTAAAAATTGTGGAAATGCTGTGATAGGGAATTTCTCTTATTAAGGCACCTGCTTTGAATATAGTTTTTTCAAGTAAAAGGTCATGGAGCCAGTAACTCTTGAATTACTTTGTTTGTGGGATGTGTCTTTGAGTGTAAGAGGGACAATAAGAGGAAGTAGATTTTCGTCTCAATTCTGAATAACAAGGAAAACTCTTGGCAAAAGCAGCCCCCCAGTTGCCCCTGCCCTCTTGGCAGTGATGCAAGGACAGGACACGGGGCAGGGGCAGATATACATACCACACTTGGCATGTACTTTTTGAAATCAGAGAAAGGGTAGATATTGTCTGAATGGGGATCACAGAAATCTGAATTTTAGAAAAAAGAAATTCAGTCCAACCCTTTAGTCCCTAACAGAGGATTTGGTAAGTGATGGCTGGGCTGATTTCTTTCTATCTCACACTTTAACGTGTGAAATCCTAGAAGACAGAGCTGCTCAAGAATAATTAACTTCAGGGGCTTGCCTGGTGGCGCAGTGGTTGAGAGTCCGCTTGCCGATGCAGGGGACGCGGGTTCGTGCTCCGGTCTGGGAGGATCCCACATGCCGCGGAGCGGCTGGGCCCGTGAGCCATGGCCGCTGAGCCTGCGCGTCCGGAGCCTGTGCTCCGCAACGGGATAGGCCACAACAGTGAGGGGCCCACGTACCGCAAACAAACAAACAAACAAAAAAACCCCAAAAGAATAATTAACTTCAGATTAGGGTGTTTATAAAGACAGAGCAGTCTGTGGAACTGTTGTGACGTGTGCACCTTGGCCTTGGGCTGTGGGTAGAAGGTCCTCCTCTGATGGGGCCCCAAAAGGCTTCCAATAGGGTCTTCTTCCATCACTCAGTGCTTCCAACGTGACCAGCTTGGAGCACATTCTGCTTTGGCCTGTGGACTGGCATGAGGCTGCCGGCATCCCAGAGCAGCTGCCAGACTAGAGGACTGAGCTCTTCAGCCACAAGAGGCCTTGCCACCTTTGCCAGACTCCTGGGGGGAATTTTCCATGCAGCCAAGGAGTCAGTACTGGTGGGAATTATCGCCTCTGGGCAGAACTGGTTTTCCCAAGATGCAGGTCTGGGCAGAAAAGAAAAGAAAGAGTGGAATTTTAAACCCCAGGGGCCACAGACCAGAGGAGGCACATACCCGAAGAGCCCTGTTTTCCATCTAAGTACCTGCTTTTGCTTGTCCACAGACACATTGCCTCTGTCTTTCATTTCTGAACTCTTGATCCCAAGAGCTTGCATTATTTGCACAGTTGCCATGAGGCCTCCAGGCCAGCAGGAGGCAGTAAAGAGCCTTGGAGGGGTGCTTTGCCAAGTGAAATTCTATAAGCCCTGACGAGACAGTGTCCTCGTTAAACAAGGATTTTCTTCTCAGTTCCCTCTACTCGAGAGCCCCACTTTGTCATTCCTGGGTTGCTGGTCCATCTGCTGGCCAGCACACTTAGCCAACTCTAGCCTCTCAGCGTGACGCAGGGGGCTGTGCAGAGAAGAGAGGACATGGTCCTGGCTCCCAGGACCAGGGGAGATAAAAACACTGACCAGATACTTATCTTAACAGTTTATGAGTCCCGACTTGTGGAGCCGTCCTGAGTCCTCCTGCCTGGCCTCCTGGGCACTCGTACCTGGGCCCACATCTTAGCAAGTCTCTTCTGGGAGCGCGGTTGCTTGTTTGTCCTCCTGTTCTCTGGCCACGTGTAAGGTCTTCGAGGGCAGGGGTCGCGCACGGGGAGCCCATCTCTGCATCTCCAGGCATAGGAAGCGTAGAATAGGGGCTTAGCACTTGTGCTCTGGGGCCAGACAAACCTGGATTCACCTCTCTGGATTCAGTAACTGCCAAAAGCTTTCTCTATCTCCCTCGTTCAGCATTTTCGTGAAAAATGAAACAAGGGGACACATCAGCAGTGCCTGTCCCACGGAGCTTCTGTGAAGGTTCTAGAAGGTGATGCTCGTGAAGAGCTTCACCTGTGCTTGGAAGACGGCAGGGGCTCAAAAGAGTTACTTCCTCTGCCCCTTCCGTCTCCCCCTCCTTCCCTCCAGAGCTTCACACAGTGCTCGGCACAGAGAAGGTGCACATAGAACGTTAGTTGAATGACTAAGGAAGTGACTGAATTAAAAACCAACTGAGGGGGCTTCCCTGGTGGCGCAGTGGTTGAGAGGCCGCCTGCCGATGTGGGGCACACGGGTTCGTGCCCCGGTCTGGGAAGATCCCACGTGCCGCGGAGCGGCTGGGCCCGTGAGCCATGGCCACTGAGCTTGTGCGTCCGGACCCTGTGCTCCGCAGCGGGAGAGGCCACAACAGTGAGAGGCCAGCGTACCGCAAAAAAAAAAAAAGACAAAAAAACCCCACCAAAAACCAACCGAGGCCCAGTCATATGGCTCATTGGGACCCCGAGATAGTTGGGGTCTGGACACAGGGGGCGATGTCTGCAGAGGAGCAGGACCAGCCCCCAGGGGGTAAAATCCATGTTGAGGAAGCAGTGGTTTCTCACGGCCCCTTCGTGAGGGGCCCTGAATGATACCCTTTTACTGAGGGTGTTGCTATGTCAGGTAGGGTTGCTCACTTAAATAACTTAATATTGGAGGATTTAACTGTCACTTACCCATATTTCAGTGAATCCATCATTACGTTTCGTTGGAGTTTGAGGCTCGTGAGCTCAGCTCTTTTCCATCTGTGAATTTTATTAATTTCTTATTCCTTTCTGCTTTTTTTTTTTTTCAAGAGTCAAGCCTAATTCTTTTTTTTTTTTTTTTTTTGCGTTATGGGGGCCTCTCCCATTGCAGAGCACAGGCTCCGGACGCGCAGGCTCAGCGGCCATGGCTCACGGGCCCAGCTGCTCCGCGGCATGTGGGATCTTTGCGAACTGGGGCATGAACCCGTGTCCCCTGCATCGGCAGGCGGACTCTCAACCACTGCGCCACCAGGGAAGCCCAAGCCTAATTCTTAATATTAGTAGATTCAAGAACACAGCATTTACTATGAGTTTTACTATTGTGGTTAAATGTGCGTATTTTGAATAACATATACACGTGACATTACATGTGTAATTTTAAATCACATAAAGTGTACCATTCTAACCAGTTTTTTAATTTTTTTGCGGTTTGCGGGCCCCTCACTGTTGTGGCCTCTCCTGTTGCGGAGCACAGGCCCCGGACGTGCAGGCTCAGCGGCCACGGCTCACGGGCCCAGCCGCTCCGCGGCATGTGGGATCTTCCCGGACCGAGGCACGAACCCGCATCCCCTGCATCGGCAGGCGGACTCTCCACCACTGCGCCACCAGGGAAGCCCCGTTCTAACCGTTTTTAAGTGTACAGTTCGATGGTATAAAGTACAGTCACAGAGCTGTGCAGCCATCACCACCGTCCGTCTCCAGGACTTTTTCATCTTCCCCAACTGAAACTTTACCCCCTGAGAACCATCATTCTACTTTCTGTCTCTATGAATTTGACCATTCTAGGCACCTCACAGAAGTAGAATCATACAGTGTATGTCCTTTTGTGACTGTCCTTTTGTGTCCTTCTATTTCACTTAGCATGACGTCTTCAGGGTTCATCCACGTTGTAGCATGTGTCAGAATTCCCTTCCTTTTTTAAGTCTAAATATTTCACTGTGTGTATATGTCACATTTTATTTATCTGTTCATCTGTCAGTGGACAGTTGGGTTGCTTCCAACTTTGAGCTAGTGTGCATAATGCGGCTATGAACATGGGACCACTGATAGATACTTGAGTTCCTCCTTTTCCTCCCTGCTTTTAAACTTGCTTGGGAGGGTCAGAGCAGCTTAGATTTGTCGGCTGGGAGGGCTCATCTGTCTAGGGCCCCCTCCTCCTAAAATGCAGGTCCCGAGCCCTGGATCGGTCCTGCTGGCCCACTCCAGGCATCTCCTGAGCACCACGGTAACGGGACCTGCAGTTCCTTCTGGTTTTCCCTGTCGTGGAGAAGGGCAGTGGCACAGATCGCTAGAAAGAGGCAAGGAGAGGTTTGCTTTGGCTTTGGACGCACTTAGCTTTGATGGAGGGGTGTTCCAGTTCCCGAGTACGTGTTGATTCGTGTCAGGGGCTGTAAACCAGTTGGAGGCAGCACTACGCTAGTCAGCGGTCTGCACTAGCTGTGACAATCCTCAAAATCATCCTCGTTGTCACTCACTAAGGATTGCATGGTTCTAAAGGTCATTCCAAAGAACTCAGACAGTGCTGGTGGTGGTGCTAAGCGGTTAGGGACTTGGACCCTGGAGTTTGATTGCCTGGGTCCAAGTCTTGGCTCTGCCATTTACTGATGCTCCGGGCACGTTACCAGATCTTTCTCAGGCTCACGGTTTTTTTTTTTGTTTTTTTTTTTCATCTATTAAAGTGGGAAGAAGAATAATGTCTACTTGCTGGGTTTGTTGAGAGGGTTAAATGAGATAATGGATTCAAAACCCTTAATACAGTGCCTGATGTATGGTTAAGCTGCACGTCAAACATTAATTACTCTTATTATCATCTCTGCTTTTATTCTTACAGCCATCTCCCTTTATCCAGCTTTGGTCATGACCCAGTAAGTACGAACCTCAGACAGAGCCTGGTCTGGGCTGGGTCTTTCGTGCATTTTCCATTCAGTTACTCTCTTTCTGCAAAACCCTGAGATCAGCTCACCCAACGTGAAAGCTTGCTGAAAGCTCTGACACCTTGTAAAGCCTCACTCCTTCCTAATAACTTTCTATAGGAGTCAGGGGCCACCCGGAGTGTTTACGCTCTGGACCCGAGGAGCGGGGAAGGAGTGGTGGCTGCCACTGGCTTTGTGAGCTCCCAGGCAGCCAAGGCCAACTGGAGAGGTCAACCCCACCAAAGGAAATTTCGTCCGGCTTCCACGGAGTAGGAATATTAATCTGACACGAGGCCAGAGCAGGCTGGAGCAGAGGGAGATGAAATAGTGGAGCAGGAATGTAGTGCTCTCTTGGTGGAATCAGGCAACGGATGGCTGCAGCAAATCAGAACCAGATTTTTGAACATGGCTCGGATGGTGGTGGATAGGGAGGTGGTGGTCGTGCCTTGGGGTCCCCTCCGCTTCTCGCTAGCAGCCCTGCCCTGGGGCCACGTGGGTCCTTTTCTTCACCAAGCTGGGGAGAGAGAGTGGGCTTGTGGACCTGCCTGCTGGCTTCCTTCCATTTTTGTTTGGTCCATTTTCTGTCCAGATGATCAAGAGCAGCCTGTGGGCCCTGCGTGTTGTCCTAGGCCACGGGTCGTTGAGAAGGTCCTAAATAATTGCTGTTTCCTTCCAACGCACCTTCCGGAAGCAGGGGCTGAGCACCTTCACCAGGGCCCCCGGGACAGCTTCCGGGTGTTGGAGTTGCTTCTGTCTGCTCCCCGCCTCTGGATGATGCAGAAAATGCCGGCTGTCCTGGGCCGGCACAGAGATGGCCTTGGACCCTGGTGATCTGACCTGGACCTCAGGCCACCTTGCCCTCTGCAGTGAGTGCTGTTCATCGGGAGATGCGGCTCCAGCAGCAGGAAAGATGGGGCGGGGGTGGGGGTGGGGCGAAAGGACATGGTTTGCACTTGGCGTGGCGTCAGCCTGCGTGTGTGGCTGACCAGGTGGGCGAGGATGACACTGAAATCCAAGCTGCTGCTCTGAACGGATGCCGGTCATTTCATGCTCGTCTCTCATGAATTTTACAAGGTCCTGTGGCAGCAGCCCACGCTGGCTGTGATCTAGTGCTTCCTGGCAGCGTGACGGGTGACAGGCCCAGATTCGAAATGCCCTTCCCTTGATTTACTGCCGGCAGGGCCGTATGAAGTCAGAGTTAAGTGGTCAGGGTCTGGGGGTGGGCAGCCGGGTTTCCCATTTCCATTTTTTTTTTTTTTTTTTTTTTTTGCGGTACGCGGGCCTCTCACCGTTGTGGCCTCTCCCGTTGCGGAGCACAGGCTCCGGACGCGCAGGCTCAGCGGCCATGGCTCACGGGCCCAGCCGCTCCGCGGCATGTGGGATCTTCCCGGACCAGGGCACGAACCCCCGTCCCCTGCATTGGCAGGCGGACTCTCAACCACTGCGCCACCAGGGAAGCCCTCCCATCTCCATTTTTTACCACCTACCTGATCTTGGGCCACATTTTAAACTTTCTGTGCCTCAGTTTCTTTTTCTGTAAGATGGGGATGATAATATATGCTTACCAGGGCTGGTGTTGGGATTAAGTCAGTTGATGCATGGGAAGGGATTAGAGAAGAGCCTGCCACCCAGGGGCTGAAATTCAGAAAGCGCCATCCTGTCATTTCTCCTGGGGCGTTAACATCTTTGTGAGATTTGCAGCTCTAACCGGCTCTCCAGGTACAGGCACGATGTTACAGAACTCAGACCTTTTGGCTAGGGGAAAAGCCACGGTCCGTCAACGTTAGCCATTAAAATTATTCATTATAAATGCCTGGTACTGTTTAAAGTACGTTAAATAAACCCAGAAAATGTCAGAGCTAGAAGTGACCTATGACATCAGTCATCTCATCCAAACTCCTGATTTCACAGAGAAGCCAAGGCTGCCAAGACCCCGATTCCAGACAGTAGGAGAGCAGGGGCTTGAAGACCTGAATTCCCAGCCCAGCACTCACAGTGCTTCCCCGGGCCTCTCCTCGAGCTGGCAGAGAGTCCTGCGGGACAGCCAGAGACCCGATAGCTAAGCCGACATCAAACACACGTGTGTGGCACAGGCCCACCTGAGGGTCTGTGCTGTATTTCCAGTCAGTGGCATCAGTGACTGAGCAAGAGAAATTGCTCAGGATGTATATTAAACAAACAGGTAGGTGACATTTCTGTGAGCATTTGTGCAGAGTGGTTGTGAGTTGCTGAGTCATCTCTGGGGCAGACGGCATCTCAGGTCTGGGGCAACAACAGAGTGGCTGGACCTGCCCCTGGGGGATGGGCATCTTTCTCCCTGGGTGACCCTCTGCTCTGCTGCGCTTAGCGTAGGCTCGGTACCTGAGCCTCAGATGTCTAATTGACCTCAGTTTCTAGCCCCCTCCCTAGCTGGGGACCGACAGGAAGCCGGGGAAGGGCTGACTGAGCCTCTGTGGGACTTTAGGCTAGAAAAACTGTGTGGGCCCGTGGCCTCAGGGGCTTCTAGCAGGGTGTGTGGTGGGCAGTTATCCTCCCTAGTGATGGGGCTCACGCGAACCCTAGCGGGAAAGCCACAGGGGCCGTCTCTGTCCAGTGCCCCTCTCTGCTTTCCTGCGTCCCCATCCAGCTCTTAACCTCATCCTCTTCTTGAGAATTTCCCTTTCGCTGCCTCCTCTTCTGCCCTCCTGCCCAGCACCTTTCCAGCAGACAGCCCTCTCCAGAGACCACTCGGCAATGCCCCTGACCCCGGTGTGCGCAAGGTTTGACCTGAGAAAGAGAAAAAGACCCTTTTCTCTTGGGGCTTCATCCGCTGCTGGGCTTTGAGTCAGGAAAACAAAGGCAGCTCTGTGTGGGCATGTGGGCGACTGGGCGCTCTCCTTTCCTCCATTCCTCTGCTTCTCCCAGGTGGCTCTCTCAGACCACCCAGCTCACGGCTCTCCCATCTTTTGATGTCGGTTTCCTCTGAACCTTGGAAGGAAGACCCGTCACATGGCACCAGTCCTTTGGCCACTAGTCCCTCTGATGTCTGACCAAGCTGTGAACATCCTCAGTCCAGCTGGCGGGCCAGGACCCGAAGCTGGCACCGTCCCTACTCCCTGCCTGTGGGGAGGCGTGCAGAGCCTTGCCTTTCTGTTTGAAGGTGTCGTTAAAGGCCACAGCTTTCCAAATTCCCTTCCTGGGGAAGACAGAGGAGCAGAGAAGATTCTGAAGTCAGGTGGTCCCAGGGAATGACTCCAGACTTGAGTTTCCCATTTGTAAAGTGCAGACTGCATCGAGCGGATGCGCTGGGGCCCTGACAGAAGCTCAGGTTGGAGGGGAGCGTTATTTCTTCCAGACCGTGAGAGAGGTGACGGGCTGCAGTGATGGGCCCTGATACAGGTCAGGGCTGTCTAGGATGGCTGTCCTGAAACCCCAATATGAGATGTTTCTGCCTGTGACTTTCCTTCCCTTTCTTAAAGACCCGCGAAGAAAGGGTCTCCACATTTGTTCTCAGTGCTGTTCAGCCTTCCTCTTTCAATAGTGGTTTCCACTTGGAAGTCTCTTTCTCTGCTTTCCGCAGTCACCCACCCCATCCCACCCTCCCTCCCAGCCGTAGTCTGAAAGAGTTAACTCAGTCCTCAGCCCCTGCCAGGAGGTCTCTATTTGCCAGTAGAGTCAGCCTAGTATGAGCATTATTGAAATCGCTAATTTATTTCTATAGCTTCAGTCTCCAGCCTGGAATGGAACAGTGAGACCAGAAGTGTTCCAGACACATTGTTTCATAAAGGAGCATTCCTCCAGCTGAACTGTATGGCTGTTGGATTTTCTGGTTTGATTGGTTAACCCTTGGAAGTGATTCGGATTTCTCTTGTTCGAGCTGGTGGGACTGTGGGTGGGGAGGTCTGAGGGTCCATGAGCCCCTCTCGTTGCTGTATCGTTACTCCCCTGACCCTGACCTCTTATCTAGTCAGAAGGTTTAACCTCTGTGACGTTGTCTTCCATTGGAGAACTGGTTAAAGACGTAACTCTCACAAAAATGAGTGTGCTGTACGGTCCCAGGAGAAATGACAGGATTGCCCCTTCTGAATTTCAACCCCGTCGGCTTTGAGAAGGCTGTCGATTTTATTATTGATCATTGAGTTTGATCTGATGCATCTCGCAGAGACTTGGCCCCGCGGTTGGTTGGCAGCAGCTACGCCGATGACGAGTTTTTCCGTTCCCCCCGCCAGATGCGAGAGCTGGTGGGGTAGGCGCAGACGTACTCCTCCCTTCCTTCTGGCACGTCTGATTTGGATACACGCATATGTGGGTTTCTTTGTGTTACTGATGGCATGCTTTAAAAATTGCTCTTGGCATACTGCCCGAGGCAGGGGGACAGGTGGAATGACCTCTGGAAGACCCTTCTTGGTAGAAGAGCTGTGAGTTCTTTTTTCTTGTTATTCTGTGGACTGTACAGGTCTTTCTTCTTTCTTTTCTTTTTTTTTTTTCTGGAGATATAGGTGGAATACTATATAACTTAGCCTGGAAGGGATGCCCTGAGGTCACCTGTGTCCAAGTCTCTGGCTCTGGATAGAACCATCGCAAATACAATCTATGATGCAGAAAGCGGGTTCATTTGGGGGGAGTCAGTATCCATCCATCCATCCATCCATCCGTCATTTATCAAATAATTGCTAAAATCTAGGAACTATGCTAATATGCTCCCTATTATTTAATTCCTTTTGGTTTTCTATTCAGTGAGAATAGAAGACCATTCCAGTTCTTTTTCAACTTGATCTTTCTTTTGCACTTGACACAGTTGACCCCTTCTTCCTACTTGATATTTTTCTTCCTAAGGTTTCCAGAGTCTGTGACGTGATCTGTCCCTGCATGTCTGCTCCTGTGGGCATCCTTCTTCTTCTCTTTCATGTGTTCTTTCCTCCTTTCCTACCGTTGGAGTATCAGTGTCTTCAGAGTTCTGTCTTCAGCTTTCTTTTTCCTTCTGCTCTTTAAACACTCTTTCTGGACAATTTCAGCTGTGTCACCATGTGTAAGTTATGATCTACCTGCATATGATGACCCTCAAACACTCTTATTTAGCCTGCATTTGTGCCGTGTGCTCCCGGCTCTTATATCTGTCTCCTGACCATGAATGCCTGCATGTCCAGAAGCATCTCAAACTCAGCATGTCCATAAATGAACTCGGCATCTTCTCTGTCAAACCCGTACCTTCGTGATTCCCCGTCTTGGGGGTGGTCCTGATCATTCTCCTTCTCAACCATGCCAGGATCTGGAAGCCTCCTTAGGCATCTCCTTCCCCTCACACCCCTGGATACTAAGTCATATCAGTCCCATTTCCCATATCCGTTTCCACTGCACCTTCTCCATCGCCACCATCCTGATTCCAGCCCTCCCGATCTCCCCTTGCATTACTGCAGTGTCTCTTAACTGGTCCCTAGATTTGCCTCTTCCAGCCATCTGCGTGCTGTATCAGACTGATCTTATGAGGTGCAAATCTGATCAAGCCAATTCCTATTGAAAATCTTTCAGTGGCTTCTAAGCACCTAAGAATAAGTTCACACTCCTTAAGCACGTTGTAGCAGGTTTCTGTGATTCACCTCACTTCTTTGCTTTATCTCCACCCTCAGACTTCGCCCCCCACACACACCTGAGGCTCCAGCCCTACCAAACCACCTGCCACGCTGCCTCTGCCTCTGGGCCTTTGCCCGTGCCCTTCCCTCCACCGGGAACGCTTTTCCCTCCCCCGATGTGCTGTTCTTAGCTCAAGCACCGTCTCTCCTGTGAAGTCTTCCTTGACCTCCCGGGCCCCCCCTCCCCACGCCCGTGGCACCTGGCACCTGTCGTGATACTCTGCTTTCACGTCTGTGTCCCCACTAGACAGCGAGCGCCTGGCGGGGCAGGGGTGAGGGTGGTGTCTCTGTCCCTGTAACCCCAGTGCTTCGCACAAGCGTGGCCTGGAGAGAGCTCGGGAGCTGTTCCCGGCTATACAAACCCTCTAATAATTTTTCCTCATCTAAAGAAGGATTATCCTGCTTCCCTTATTGTAAAAATCAGAGCGAAAGTACCTCAGACATCGTCTGTTTGCTACAGTGCCTTATACTTCATAGAGAGGCATGATTACTGTCCACTATTACAGCAGTGATTGTGACAAATTGCAAAACCCAAACTCTCCAGTCTGCTTTAGCTGACGGTAATATCTAAGGTTTAGAGTGTGCATTCCCCGATACAGACTCTTCTTGGTGCTTTACATGTATCAAGGCACTGAATCTGTACAATAATCTTTTTCGGTAAATACTTTTACTATTTTGTAGAAGGGTAAACTGAGGCACAGGAAAGTCAAATAACTATTTCAGGGTCACACACTTGGTGAATTGGTGGCTGGGGATTTGAACCCAGGCAGCTTTGCTCTGTATTACGTGCTCTTAACATATTACTCTGTTTCTCCATATTACTCAGCCTAATAATGTTTCTAGTGAATAATTGTTTTCTAAGGCTGCCATAAAATATTACCTCAGACTTGTTGGCCAAAAACAACAGAGATTTATTCTCTCACAGTTCTGGAGGCCAGAGTCCAAAATCGAGGTGTCAGCAGGGTTGGTAACTTCTGGAGGTTCTCTCCTGGCCTCTGACGACTGCCAGTCTGTGCTGTCCCTCGGCTTGTGGCCTCGCCACTCCAATCTCTGCCTCTGTCCTCACGTGCCTTCTTTCCTGTGCGTCCTTTTCTCGTGTTTGTAAGGACACGAGTAATTGGGTTTAGGGCCCACCTTCATCCGTGTGACCTCACCGTAACTGGTTACACCTGCAGCGACCCTCTTTCTAGATAAGGTCACATGCCGAGCTGCCACGTGGACACGAATTTGGGGAAAGGCACTGTCCAACCCATTATAATAACTACTGGCTCTTTATTTTAAAAAGGGAGGAGTGTTTATTTACTGTCATTCCAAAAAACAAGGGAAGTAATTAAAATTGTTATTATTATTAATTATTTAATTCTTATCCAAGAACCTGAACATATATTAGAACACGATTCTGACCGGCTTGGGCCATGGCCAGACAGTGGGACCGTACCTCCCCCTCAGCTGGTCCTGGCTGGATGCCCAAGCCGGATGCCGTGGGGCCTTACCCGCACCCTGGCCCTGGATTTCCCTCTAGTCAGACGCCTTCGTCCATTCCCCATCTGATGTGGCCTTGAGTTCTTTTACTTTTCTCGTTTCTCTCCTCTGAATGGGCTCTGATTTGTCAGCCCCCTTGAAATGCATCCATGAGAACAGAGACACAGTTTCTTCTCTGTCTTTCTAGTTGTGGCCGAGGTCCTGTGGGCTTTTCATGGCGGCCGCGTCGTGCTGAAGCCCCAGGCCTGGTTCTGCCTCTCACCGCAGTGATTTTGAGCCTCTTTGTGCTCTGTCTGGTCCTCTTTAGGATGGGGATCACTTCACTTGATCACAGGGCAGCTGAGGGTCGCGTGGCCCGCCGTGTCTGGATGCGCTCTTGTTGGCAGGGTGTGGCTGTGCCGGGGTCGAGACTGGGCGTCTGCTGCGGGTTCAGATGAAAGGCTTTGGGCGCCCACAGCCGTCTGCCCTCCACGGTTGACCCCAGTCCCAGGAGGGCTATCAGGCGGGGATAGTTCGCATGGGAGGGGCTGGAGGAATGGGTCCAGAAGGTGGAGTGTCTGGTCCAAACTTTTGATCGGGAGATGCGCCCTTTGATGTAGCAGAACAGAGCTCCCCCAGGAGCAGGGCCGTGGCCAGCGGGCCCATTCGCCTCCCCTGCGTTCTCCGGCAGGTACGGCGCAAACTCGTGTGTCTGGGTTTCAGCCCAGGGCCATCCTCCCGTTAGGGCTCGTCTGCCTCTTGCTATCTTGTGGTTCGTCCTAGTTGACGATCAGGTCAGAGCATTAATAGGACACATTTATTGGACATCTCCTATATACAAGGCACAGTATTAGGTTCAAGAGTGAAAAGACATGGAAGCAGCCTTCAGGAAGCTCACCCTCTAGTACAGCAGACAGACATGGAAGAGTCACGGCAATGAGAGGAGGGCCAGGTGGATGCGTGACTGTCAGTAAGGCCTGAACTAGATCAAGGGTTGGCAAACTAGATCAAGGGCCTACAGGCCAAACCCAGCCCACCGCCTAGTTAGGTAAATAAAATTGTGACGGCAATTCGGTGCCTAAAATGTATTGTCTGTGCTTTTCCACTTCCACAGTTGAGTGGTTATGACGCATAGCCAGAAAAGCCTACAGTAGTTACCATCTGCCATTCTATAGAATAAGCTTGCTGGCCCCGTCCCAGATGATGGGTTAGCAGGCAGAGTTCCGAGTGAGAAACACACACGGACCTCCTCCTCAGGGGCTCTCTGGGGTTTTGTGTGTGTGCAGCTAGCACATGGGATTTGGAGAAAGATGACCTGAAGGAGTGGCTTGTGGGGAGCTGTGGAGACGTGTGTGAGGTTGGCCTGGGAATGATGTCAGAAAGCTTGCAGGTGGGCAGGAGGCCTGTGGGGCTGGGAGGAAGCTGGGTGCCCGGGGACACGCTTTCACAGGCTCACAGAATTGCAGAGAGAAAGAGAGAGAGAGGCCAAGGCTGGGGCCGAGCCAGCCCGGGAGGCTGTGAGAACAGGGGTGGCATGGGTTCATTGTCAAGCATCAACGATGCAACTCAAGTTGAAGGGTCCTTACGGGTCACGTGACCCCAACCTTCACTGAGTAAGGGAAGGGAGGGGTGGGAGGGGAGGGAGGGGAGGGAGGCCACGTCTCCGAGCTCATTCAGGTAGAGGTGGCAGCCCAGGCGGGCATCCTACCTTCCTCGCCGATGGTGAGCTGAGCCCTGGGGCCCTGACCCCGTGACCTAGCTCTTAGGGGAAGGGGTTGAGAAGCGTGGCTCCTCCTCGACAGCCCCCCCTCTTTTAAAGGTTCTGCAGCCCTCAGACTCCTGGTCTTTTTTCCTAGCATCTTGTAGGTTTCCGCAGTCTGTAAGCTACTTGAGGGCAGGGTCTGTGTCTGGTTCCTCTTTGTGAGTCCCTCCTTGTTCATACGGGGGACCCCGTGGATGTGGGAAAGCGCTGAGCTCTGAGGCCTGGCCCTCCACCTTGGTTGCCTTGGGGGTAAGGCGATGTCACGAGGTTTCCGAGGCTGTCCCTGAGCCCTGGCCGGATTTGCAGTTCCCCGTGTGGTTAGTCACACACGCTCTGGGCCACCTGCAGAGCTTTCTTCCAAAACGCTTCACCACCCCTGAGCAAGGAGCTTCTTTAAATGCTGAACGTCTCCCGCGCAGCCCCATCAGGTCGGGGAGGCATCAGTCGGGATGCCACGCGTCTTCGGTGATCCACGAAAGCACCTCCTTTGTCCCGACGTGTTGGGGGAAAGGCCGAAGAGCTGCCAGAGAGGATGCTTTGGCTCAGCCCGTCCCTCATCCACGGAATGTGCTCCGCCCGCCTCCTTCACGCTTCCAGTGGACTCCCTGGGTTCCCCTGGGTGCTGGGCCGGCTCCAGCACAAATCCCCCAGCGAGACGGGGACGGCGGGGACATGGACGGGGAGGGGAATGCAGTGCAGAGCCAGGTGGACAGTATTTGCCCACAGAGTCCGGCAAATGATGGACACTATTTCCCATCTGCACGGCAGCCCTGAAGCTGTCCGGAGTCGGAGGCTTCGCTGGTCCAGCAGGAGAGCTGGCGGATGACACAGGCCAGAGTTCAAGAGCCGGGGACACCAGGTGTCCTGAGGGCGAGAAAGAAAGAAAGGGCTGCTTTAGGCACTTCCGGGCGCAGTTACTGAGTGCTGACCCCGCAGGGCCCCTCGCTTTCAGCCCTGTTCCTGGCCTCATTTATCTACAGTAGCGTGGAAATGCGACACTTAGAGGAGCCTCGCTGACCAGCCCAGGTTACCAAACATTGAAGAAAAAAAGGCCCCAGTGCAAAACCTGTCACGGAAGAAAACACATGGTGTGCACCTGCCACGTGGGCATCGTGGACAGTGTCCCCACACCTCCTCACATCGGCTCTTCACGGTGGCCCCGTGAAGGGCGGCATCTCCCCCATTCCATGGACCAGGGCTCAGAGAGGTGAAATAACCACCAAGGTCATACAAGGTCATAAGAAAAATCCTAGGGCTGTCTGGTTCCGGATCCTGTTTTCTTGTTTGTTTGTTTGTTTTCATTATACCAGCCTCCTCCTGGGACCAGGGGCACCTTCTTTTCCTAAGAAAAAGACTATTTAGGAAGCTTGTCCAGAGTCCTGGCAGGACTGGCCCTCTTTGTGGGCAGAAATGGGGGTTTGGGTAGCGTGGTTCTTAAAAAAATTGAGATATAGTTCTTGTACTGTAAGATCCGCCCTTCTGAAGTGTGGAGTCCAGTGTTTACACTCACCAAGCTGTGCAGCCATCACCCAGGCGGTATGATTTGAGCTTCTTTAGAAAGGCCCCTGGACCTTCCCCCCCTCCCCCATCAGCCTCCTTGTACCCTGAGGTCTGCTGTGAGTCGCTGTCTCGGCTCAGCTGGTGGAATCAGACCTTCACTGGCCTGTTATGCCTCGGAAGGGTGGCCTTGTCATAGATGGACAGACTTGTCACTTGGAAGTCCCTGCATGTGGGCACCTGAGTTTAGACTATGAGCTTCCTGAGGACATCCCAGGGCCTCCATTAGTTGGAAAGGATGTGGGTTCAGTGATGTGTGAGAGTCGGCACGTAGGAATGCCCAGGTCACAGACCCTTCAGAGCAAGGCCAGAGGCAGGTGGGAGGAGCCTAGGGAGAGCGCTCAGAAACAGTCGGCTGCCAGGACGAGGAGAATTGAAAACACATTTGCCCCTTGTCTTACTTACCTGGACCTGGTTGGAGCTGGCTGCCATCCCGGGACTAGTTTGTGGACTGCTTCTCTGATTCTCGTGGTGGCAGAATGGACAAAAAGAGCTTAGAAGACGCTGCATCTCCAGATTTCTCTGGCCTCAGAGACAATCATGAGGCTCCCTGAGCACGTCCTGTGTGGGAGGCCTGTGAAGGATTCTGAGTGGGGTTATGCTGGCCTTTCCAGCCAGCCAGGGGCTCCTTGTGTGCTGGGACTTTAGGAGACCTGGATTCTTCCGCTGCCCTCTGGTAGGTTTCTGCCATTCCTCCGTTGGTTCCGTCGGTCCTGGTGGACTGTGTAGACTGCTTACTGCACTCCAGGTGCCAACGCTTGAGCAAGACGGGGCCAGTCTTTAAGACGTCATCCTTCTACTTGATCTTTTAAAAAATACAGATATCCCTGGGGGGGCGGTCTTCTTTGGCTTACTAGTCATTTACAAGCCATGTGGATGACCTTTTCAGATTATATTCTTGAGAGCAAGTTTTGCTTTGGGGCCGTGGAAGGGACACTAAGTGGTGCTGCCCTCTTTCTCTCTGGCCCTTTTCCTGTGGATCAGCATCCGGGGTTAAGACTGGGGCCACAGCCAGCCTCTATGGTATCTTCATGCCAGTTGGAAAAAAGTCTGTCTTCCTCAAGATGCTTTCCTTCCATTTCTGGAAAATTGTCTTAATATGATGGTTTTATTTGCTCAAAACTTTACTGCCATCACCAGAAAGCTGACCTAGTAAATAATGTGACTCTAAGATATCTTCTTTATGGTTGGTGCCCCCTTACTGTAGCATCTTTGTGCAGTGCGTGACCTGCACAACTGCACGTGGCCACCTCGGTTAGGATAAGCACTTGGTTAGGATAGTTACCCTTCTTGCTGGCTGGTACCTGCTGCATTTCTCATCCAGCAGAGTGGTGCCTCCCCCTGAGTAGGGCCTTCGATCCTTTCAAGGTTTAGAATACGAGGCCAGGGATGGGAGGCTTGGGGAAAGGAGACAAGAAGAAACACGGTTCTATCTAGATGGTGTAAGTCTCTGTGACTCCCGGGTTTTCCCAGGAGGGTGGGAGCTTCACAGCCTGTCAAATGACATTTGCAGTAGACGGACGGAAAGGCCAGTTCTTGAATCTAAAATGCTAAGAGAATTCCTGCCCTTTGTGAAGTCAAAGGATCTCTCAGTGGGACTGGACTTTCCGAGCTCAGCCCTATCATTTTATAGGTAAGAATAAGCCGAGCCCAGTGAGGCACAGGTGTGACACCCAAGGCACAGATGGGAAGTGGGGAGCTGGCACAGGGCCTGGGTCTCTGTGTCTCATCAACTTGCCCCTTGTCTGTCCCCACCCCCCTCTTGGGGGCTGAGTGATGCTCGGATAGTGTGGGTCCGAGGAGCGGGAAAGGCCGTGGGCTCTCTCTCCAGGGACCTCTCAGAATTGTGAGTGTCCTGTGGGCTTGGGCTCTAAGGAATCTGCTTTGCGTAGAAGGCACTCGAAAAACACCTTCGTCCCTGGCCTCTCCCAGGGAGATTTTCCAGCACTTTTGACATTTACTTCCCCTCCTGTTGTTCCTGATGCCAAAGGAGACTGAGCTTCAAAGCAAGTGTTTGGTGTTGGCTTCCTTCATCCCTTAAAACACACACGTTTGATGAGAATCCTTGGGTTTAGAGGGGCTCCTGCCCTTCTCCATGGGGGCTTGACTTGGCAGTAGTCCCAGCAGCAGTGAGGTTTCTCTGCAGGGCCAGCGTTATACCTTCTTCTCCCGATCGCTGTTGATCCTGGTTGTTGGTTATGAAGTCTTCATGTGAAAGGAGGCGGGCACCCCAGGGAGACCACTGGAGCCTTGGAGAAGCCGCTCCCCGCATTGTGGTGACATCAGAAGAGTCGCTGTCACACGAGGCGGTGGGGCACGTGCCTCATCGTGTGGCACATGCCACACGCGTCCTTTGTGCTCTGGCTCCAGGACCCTGAACGGCGTCTGGTTTGTGTTCTGGCCCGCAAAGGGTTAAACAGACAACATGCATTGACTCGGGGGCACCATGCGCTAAGCATCATGCCAGCGTCAGGGGCGTAGAGATGAAGACGGAGACGCCTCAGATGTGATCTTGAACCACGAGGGCTTGCAGACAGAAATCCTCCTCTTTCCTGTGTTGCTGGAGGTGACGCAGACCCTCCTTTCTGTTGAAAGCCTTGCCCGGGCTTAACGCTGATCCCGGGAGGAACCTGGTAAGCTGCAGAGCCGGGGCGTTTTCCCCCGGGGGGCTGAGAGTCTGGTGGAGACTGGGGAGTCAGATGTGGAAAAAGGATGCCCACCAATCAAACATGGGGCCACTTGTCACAGATGAGTGACAGGTGAGCAGTCCGGGAGGGCTTCTTGGAGGAGGTGTGAATGGAGGCTTACCTTGGAGAGTGCTGCTCAGCCCTGCCGCCTGGGCCCCGGGCCTGAGTCAGCCACTGCTGCACATGCCCCATCTGGTCTCACCTGCAGGCTTTGAGCTCGGCTTGCTGCTGCTCCCCTCTTGCTCTCGGCACTTCCACTTGCCACCTGCCTTTCACCTACCCCAAGCCCTCAGCACCTCAGGCTTTTCCCAGCTTCCCTCTCCTCCCCCCAGCCCGGGTCGATGTTTCTGATTATTCCCCCCAGTTAGAGTTACTTGCATTCTTCTGCATCGACTCTCATTTTGTTATTTCCTGTCCCATATTTTCTAAGCTCCCCAGGTCCCTTCTCGTTTATTTCCCCATCCTCTCTGGTGCTGTTCGCAGCACCACCCGGTTTGTTGTCATCTGCAGATTTAATTAGCGTGGTTGATGACCCTTTTCTTCCAGACCCGGGCCGTGGGGAGGGGCGGGCGGCCTCCAGCAGGGCCGGCTCCGCGAGGTGTGTGTGCAGAGACTTGCGGTCGAAAAGCCTGTTTTGGCCACGTAGAGGGGACGTGTTCCAAACTGGGCTCTTGGCTCAGAGAGGGAAAAAAGTGCCCCGGGAGCCAGGTTTTTCTGGGAAAGAAGGGAGGATCCTGGAAACTGGATTGCACAAACCCCCTCAATTCAAATTCCTCTAGCCAGAGGACTCCGCTTGCAGAATCCAGTTATTATCGGCTGGAGCACCTGCTTATCCTGAGCTGGGCACCGGGCGAGGTGCCTTTCTCATCTTTTTGCTAATCTTCACAAGCACGCTGTGGGCCCCCTGTTGCTTCTGGGTTATTATTTTTCTCTTTTACCTAAAAGGAAACTGAGTCTCAGAGAGGCCGCTTCACATACCCATGATCGCACAGCGGGTAAATGGCAGAGCGGGGAGTTGAAGCTGAGCCTCTCTGAGCTCTTCCTTTAATGCCCTCTGCTTCTCAGGGACCCCACCTGCTTTACCCCCTGGCCTCCAAACCACTCTAGGCTGATGGACTATTTTCATGGTACCCTTGGCGGATAGGCTAAATTCTGGATCTTTTTGGGAGCCCACAAAACAATCAGCTTCTCTCTTCTTTTTTTCTTATCACCGTCGATGGGTCTTTTCCTGAGTGTCCCTGATCAGTGCATCTGTATCGAGCCAAGATCTAGGTTTTAGTTAATCGAATAGCCTTTACTCATAAGCCGACTTCTCTAAGCTCTACCTTAATATCTTTCAAGGCTGAGCCTGGTGGGGAGGGGGGCGGGGACAGGTGTGATAGTCGCTAACTCCGGCTTTTAGGTCAGGTCTGATGTTCTGTAGGTAGCACAGTGGTTTCAGCGTCCTCTCTCTGAGCTGCAGAGCAGTGATTCTTGATGGAGCATTTTCCTCAGGGAGGATAATTTTTCCTTGGGTGGGACTTCCCAGTACCGTGAAGCATGTTTGGCATCCTTCCCTCCATCCACTAAAGGGTAGTGATGCTACCCGGTCATTGGGGCAAAAAAGCTCCCACCCATTTCCTAAGGGGATGGTACAACTCCTGTGGTTTGCATAGCAGAGACACAGAGAACATCTCAGGGCCAAGTAAGGGTGGGCAGGTGGAGCTCTGGCCTCCAAAGGTCAACGCGGGTAGCCCCATGCAATATTTGGTCGGAAGAAAGGGTTCTTTGGCCGACGAAAGCTTGTAACTAGGCTGCAGAAGATTTTCCAGCTTCTTTGTACTTGTTCAAAGTCTGCCTCCCTGTATGAGACCTCAGTTACGAAGGGTTAATGACCCCGAGAAGGAGTCGTCCGAGCCGTGCCTTCAAGAAACGTGCTTCCTCTGACCTGGAGGAGGTCACAGCAGCACTGAGAGGCTTCTCCTTTGTTCTGCTGACCATGGCCTAGACCAACCCCAGAGCAGATGGACAGTCACTGCCTGTCTGCTGCACTTCTTGGTCTTGCTAGAAGGTGGGAAGCGTTCCCTACTCCATTGAGAAGGTGAAGGAGGAGGGCGTTCTCTCAGGGTTCCCTGATGAGGGGACTTTCATTATTCTTTATCCTGGCAAAGGTATGATGAATCCAGGGGAGTGCACAGGGCTGACCCATCAAGGTCACTATTGTGAGCTTCACGGGCAACAGCAGCATTGTGGGTGGTGTGTCCATCACGGGCTGCATCTCAGCCCATCTGCGCTCCACTTCTGCAGCCTCATCCCACTCCTCTTGGTGCCACCCACAGCCTTTTGCACATGGAAATCCCATCACGGTGTTCGAAGTACCACTCAGGTTCCCTCTCCTCCAGGAAATCCTTTCTGGCTCCTCCAGCCTGGAGTCGGCTCTTCCACGGGTTTCTTCTGTCATTGAGAACTCCTGGTCGCATCGACAGAAAACCCAACTCAACTGGTTCAAGCACCAAAGGAAATTTGTAAGCTCGTGTAATCAGGAAGCCCATACGTAGGCCTGGTGAGGACTAATCTAGCAGCTCAAGTGAGGTTCCCGAGGACCCCCTGTTTCTCCATCTTTCTGCTCAGCCTTTTGCAGGGTCCACTCCATCCTCTACTTACTCAGTGGTCCCTTGGCTGACCCAGGGCTTCCGTCGACTGCCACTCTTCTCCCCAGAGTTCTGGCAGAAAGAGAAAGCTCCTTTGTCCCGAAACCCTAGCCAACATTTCCTCACATCTTATATAGGTTCCGGTTGCATCACAGACATATTCCAGAACTAGTTGTTGTGGCCAGGGGGATGGGTATGCCGATGGGCTCAAGCTAATTGATCTGATTCCTGGAGTTGATGGTGGGGTCAGTTCTACCGAAAACATATGGCTGAGATCCGGGAAGAGCATTTCTCTGGGCGCAAAATCTAGCAATTATTGATGAGTGAAAGGGGAAACGGCCAACAAATGAGCATTGACTAGTCGTCCTGTCCATTTGGACATTAATCACCCCGGTCATGATGTTATTCATCTGTCTTGTGCGTTAGATATCATTTATCTGGTTTTTAAGGAGACTGGGAGCCGCAGGATGGCTTGTATTTCTTCTGCGTGCCCTTAACTCTTAGCATACTGCTGGTCACACAGTTGTTACCCAATAAATACTTGTTGAATTGAAATACGATGGGGTGATTGAATAGTAGGAAACAGTGGAGATATTCCTTAGGGGAGAGGTGAGTCACTGCTCAGACAAGGCAAGGGCACATCTTTTGGAGGGAAGGCGAGGGGAGTTAATGACTGAGAGCATGAAGGTTTTATAGAAGTGTCTTGAGGAGGGAAGACAAGTATCTGAATCAAAACATCACACAAGTTTTGAGTTAGGAGGAATACGAGAGAGATGGGTACTTTGAAAGGTAACGTGATGGGCTTTTAAACTCCTGGAAATGCTTTTCTCTGAGTGGGACATTTATTACACGGGCCGAAGGAATGCAGGTCCGGAAGGAGATACTGGGCATTCCTGCCCAAAGGTTTTGCTGGCTGTTGAATTTAGTGGTGCTCACTGGTGATCCGTAGGGAGACTCTATGATTTATTGTCTAATCTGGGACATTTCTGGTAATACTAAAATGCTGCACTGGATAGGACGATGAGGCAGAAGACATGACCTGGGACTGTCCCAGCCCAGCCAGGACCTATGAGTCATCTTTGGTCCAGGTCTCTATCAGCGGCCCAGCTAGGCGACCCTCTGCCCCTGCCCTGCAGCTGCCTTTCACCTCTCTGGGCTTTGACATGCTTGCGGTGTCCCGGTGGGGTGAGAGGTTGCCGAGAGCTGCTATCTGCAGCATCTGACTCCACTTGGGAGATGTCGACTCTCCAAAATAGTTCTCCTGTGACGAATAGGAAAGGCCGGCATTTTCCTCTGGTCTTTCCTCCAGCTTATCTGTGACCTTTCCCCCTCTGTTTGGGGCTGGGCCTCTGTGCCTGGGGCCTGGTCTTGGGAGAGGCGCCGTTCTTTCTGCCAACATCTTCAGGGCTTATGGATTTTTATCCTCTTCTGTGGTAGAAGTTGGGTCTCTGGCTCCTGGCTTCCGTTCCGCCTGTTACTTCCCACATTCTAAATTCCCAAGGGAAACATTCTCCTTTAACTTCACTTGGGGGTGTTCGGGGAAGCCAGGGACTATTGCCACGGTGGGCTCAGCCCTGATGTCTCTCAAGTGGGATCCAAGGAGCGTGGTCGCATCCCTGTGGAGGTCGAGGGCATGTGCCCTGTGGTCCAAGGGGCAGCAGGACGCTCTGCACGTTGAGTCCCGGGGCAGAGATTTGGCACTGGCTGCCCTTGACCTTTGCTCTTAAAAAAACCCTTTCATACACAGCTTAGAATTTGCAAAACACTTCCCTGTGCATCATCTCATTTGATTCTGTTACCATAGAATCAGTATTAGCTTTTGAATACCTATTTATTAATTAAAAGCTAACAGTATATAATATATTTTAAATAAATAATATGTTTATGTATTTATAAACATATTATTTACATAAACATAAACATTTACATACACATTTACATACACATAAACATTTACATACAAACATAAAATATGTTTATGTAACATAAATAAACACATTTTATATGTTATAAATGACATTTTGTATGTTATAAATAACACATTTTAACGAAAAGTAATATTTTTCAAAAGAAAAAAATGGTGAGAAATGTGGCACTGTTTTACATTTTTGCAAGTCTTTATTCCCTAGCCTTATTGAGGTATATTTGATGTATAATAAACTGTACCTATTTAAAATGATCTGATCTGTTGAGCTTGGGCATATGTACAAACCCATGAAACCATCATCATAATCAAGACAATGAGTATATCTACCACCCCTGAAAGATTCCACGGGTCCCTCATACAGTCCATCCTTCTCTCCTCCAGGTGGTATTACTATTAATCATTTCAATTATTTTAACATTGCCTGTGAGTTTCAAGAGCTTTGGTGACTCGCCAAAAATGGTATGGCTGGGAAGTGACAGAGCTGGGGCCCAGGACCCAGTCAGTCTTCGAACCCTAATACCCATGGCCTTCCCGTGACCAGTCTGTCCCATGACAATGGTGAAGATTTCCCCCGTTTTCTTCCGTGGGTTTTTGAAGTGGAAAGAAGCCCAGGGAACACTTACTCCCACTCTGTTGCTGACTCCCCATGAGGTCCCTGTCCTTCCAGAGTGCTGGGCCGCCCTGGGGGCCCCTGTGGGTCAGGGATTAGGCGGGGAGCTGGCTGTCTCAGCCCTTGGTGTATCGGAGGGTCTGACTCCTTAATTTTTGCTGGGTTCCCTCCTCCCCAGTTTTTCACCTGGGCTTGAGAAGAGGTTTCCTGGGTGCCAACCGTGGGGAGTACAGTGATGTGCGATGCACAGTTTAAAGACTGTGCTACCAGGTCCAGAGGTCATCTCTTCTGGGCGCCTGTCCATGTTGGTAGCACAGGAGGCCATCCCCCACTTCCAGGAACTTTTGGTGACAGCTGTTTCCTTTGACAAAATTATGACAAGAGTGGGTGGCTGAGTTTCCATCGCCTTAGGACCCTGGCTGGGTTGTCCCCAGTCTTTGCTTGGGAAGGAGAAGCCTTTTCTATATGAGCAGTCTTGCTACTGGTATTTTTTGGGGGGGCGGGGGTGGTCCCTGGGGCAGGGTCCGGTGGGCCTTTGGTCCTGCCCTCCGTCTTTGCTGATCACTCAGCCATCCTCCCCTTGGCCTGGGGAGGAGAGGGTTGGAGAGGAGGGTCATCTGGGGCCTCCCGGGAAAGCAGGTTTTCACCTTTTCCTCCTCCAGTTCTTCCCTGCACTTAGTTCCAAGCCACTGTGTCTCTGGGTGGCCCAGGCAGACCCTGCTCCCGGACCATGGGTTGGAGGTTCCTGAAGGAAGTTAAGACTTTGGTCTTAACGATGGCACAGGTAGACCAGGGTGTTCCTCCATGGGGCCGTTGTGAGGACCTTCTCATTTTCTGCTCTGATTTCCTGCTCTCAGGGCTACACCCCACACTCCTCCTTAGTCTGCCCCGGCCACAGTCTCAGTACCGCCTGGTGTAAGTCCTCCAGCTGCGTGGACGTCAACCTCAGTGATCCGAGAATGTGGGAGCCCCTGCGGTTTCGTCTCACCCTCCCCATGGGACCGCATGCCCTTGTTCCTTGCGGGTCCGAGGTGACCCAGGCTGGTGACATCTGGGAGGCGTCTGCCCGCCTTGGTCCCTCTCCATCGTCTCCCTGCCCCCGCCCTGCCCCTGGCAGCCCGCTCCGGGCCGCAGTGTGCTACAGCTAGTGTTCTCACGGCAGGCTGGGCCCAGAGCGCACGCAGGCGTCCAGGGTCAGCATCGGGCTGGCTTGGCCGGGCTGCGGGGAAGGAGGCTTGTGGAGTATCGGGTTCCAGCGTTTGGCGGGGACTGCCTCCCATTCATTCTCGTCTCTCCGGAGGGGGGACGTGGTCTGGTGAAGCCACATGCGATCTTTGGAAGACAACGAGACGTGAACCATACGGAAAATCTCACCAGGAGTGCGCGGCCTCCGGTCCCTGACAAGGGCTTTGAGCAGTGGCTGCAGCTCTAGGGAGAGGTGTCTGGGAGCGTGGCTCCCCCCACGCCCAGTCCCCTGTCCCCCATCTACTTGATCTCCCGTGTGTGGGGCATAGAACTGCCCTGGACGGGTTGGGAGCCCCCAGAGACACGTGACGCTATCCCTCACAGGCACCATGGCATGGACCTTGATGTCAGGAGACCTGGATTCCATTCCTGGCTCTGCTCCTAACTAGCTGTGTGTCCATAACCTGGCCACTCAGCCTCCTGAGCTCCGAGGTCTTCATCTGCTACTTGAGAAAGTTGTGAAACGTCGCTGGAGGGCTCTTCAACTCCAGCATCCTTTGGCCAAGTCAGTTCCTCTTCAGAAATGCACCGTGGTTGTCAGCTGACCCTGCTTTGAGCCGTCAGCATGGGGGTGTTGAACGGTACGTGGAAGTCTGATGCCTGGAAGGTAAAGAGACCCACGACTTCTACATTTGAAGTGTCCTTTATTCTTCAGAGCATCCCCGATTCTTCTCCTTAAGGCTGCAACACCCTTACGAGCCTATAAGGCAGACAGGTTCCAGGTACGTCCAGCTCCAGTTCAGTTCAGGCTGTTTTGTGAACACCGGGATGAGCTCATGCTGATGCAGTAGACCTCTAGGGATGGGAGCAGTGCCCTGAAGATGCAGTGAGGACCCCAGGGCTACTGAGAAGAACAGAGACGACCTCCCGCGAGGTTTTTATATAAGGTTCCCGGTCAGGTGGAAACTTGAACAACTTTAGTTGTGGGCATGAGACGAAGATTCAGGAATGACACTTAAGGGTAGCCACTTTTTAGAAATTGGTCACAGGATCTGAACAGAACCAATGAAATCTGTGTGTGTGTATGGAAGTTGTAAGACGTAGTTACTGAGCGTTTACTGTGTGCCAGGTGCACGGTGGCTGCTGGGGACAAAGCAGTCAGCAGGACAGACGCAGCCTTTGTCTGCATGGAGCTTAGGTCTGGCCAGGAAGCAGGCGTTAGACACCCGCCTGCGGTGAGTGCAGGAGTGGTCAGTGCTAGGAAGGAGGGGGATGGGAGCTGCGCAGGTAAGAGGGGGACCACGCGAAACTCGGGGCTCAGGGAAGCCTGCCCCTAGCAGGTTCTGAACTGAGAAGCTGGCTGGACCAGTTGGAAACCAGTGAGAAGGGCTGTGTGTCTGGAGTCCAGGGAGGAGGGCGGGAGGGGCTGGTGCCTTAGAGAACATGCGTGTGATCAGGTCTGCTGTTGGGTCAACTTGAGCGAGGAAGGGAGGAGGGGAGAGACTGGCGGATGAGTTAGGGCATGGGCTCAAGGTGGGGACCTGACTCTGCCTCTTGTGAACTCAGGTTTCTGTTGGTTTACTTAGTGGTGAAGGAAAGAAACCAGCTGACACACCTTGAAAGACGCTGAAAGAGCTGAGAGTCAGGTGATGGTTGAGGACTATCATCTCCTCTGACCAGAGCACTGACAGCCTCCTCTTGGGTGCTTCCTCCTGATACCCAGGAACCGGAGAAACAGAATTTGTAGGGTTTTATGAACATGGAATCATGGGGAAAAGAGGTATGTAGTTTTGTGAGATGTTTCAGTTGAGCTGGAGGGACATTCCTGCCCCATCGTGTATTTCACGTTTGTTAGCCCTGGGGTAGTGCATCCCCAAGATGGAAGGGTTTGTGCTTTCTTAGAGAAACCTTCGTGCACTGGTTCTCCTTTCTCTGACGACCAGAAACAAATTATACGTTTCAGCTCATTTTACATGAACTTAAATTTTAGTTGCTTGATGAGATTTGGGAGCCCCTCCACTCACTCTGATTACTTAGTTATGAAACCTCTTTTAGGGATGGATTATATGCTCTCATGCCTAATCTCTTATACTTCGTGTTAAATTTTGTGTTGGTTTCGGAAAACAATGCTTTCTGACCGTGTCCTCAAATTCTAGAGATGAATAATACTTGGAACCCATGGTTTCCTTTAGGTCCATGGGACATTTTGAAAATCCTATAGATAAAAAAAACTTCAAGGCAGTAAACAAACCAAGATTTTAATCTAACAGGAACGGTTTTCCCCAAGTCTTTTCTATCAGTTGCGGGAGTTCTGTGAAGACCTACTTTGTGTCCAGCCTGTGCCAGGTGCTTGAGGGACACAAACGAAGTGACAGGTACTGTCAAGAAGCCGCCATTTTAGTTGAGTAGAGCGAATCCCCATCATTGCAGCGGCCGACATCTACTGATGAAGAAACCGAGGCTCCCTTCGTTAAGTGACTTGCCCGATGTCCTACAGCTGTAAAATCCAGGATTCAGATCCTAATCTATTTGAATCCAAATCCCAAGCTCTTTCTGTTCCCCTCCTGTGCCTAAAGGAATCCAAATCCAAGGTAGGATGGAAGTTAGCTGGGCCTGGAGAACAGGACATTTTTTTTTCTTTTTTAGTTCAATTTATGTTAACTTCCAATTTTTCGATGTCTGGGTTAGTAAAAAGAGCTTCTGCATTTGGTGACGGTTCTGCTGAGGGATTTTCAAGTATTTGTTTGTTTGTTTCCGGGAGACATACATCTCTGTGTTCTTCTTATGAGAAGGTAACAATGTCGCACGGCATGAAAGAAACATGGTGACTAGATGTTAGCGCCAGCACAACTGCATTCCAGCTTTTATTTTCCTTTGAAACAAGTTCCGTTTGTGCAGAATGGCGAAGCAGCATGCTTTGCTGGAGGGAACGAATGCCCCGACATTGGGGAACAATTTTACATCAGTTTAATACACGGTTGGGCTGCAATCGATAGCGCCTCTAAAATCATAGGGGCTAAACAAGGTGGAGTTTTACCTTTCACATAAAAATCCCAGAGACAGCCCAGGGTGGCGGAGGCACTCCATAGAGTCAGGACCCAACGTCTGTCTTGGTACTTTTCTGGCCTTGACTCTGACCTCGAGGTCTAAGACACTTGTATTCGTGTGTCAGGCTGCAGATCCAGGGGTAGGGAAGAGGATGAAGGGGCAGAAGTAGGCCCCCGCACTTGCATCTTTGCGGGGGCCTACCAGGAGCTGCTTCACCCCTCCACCTGTACCACATAGGCCAGGAATGAGTGTCACGGTGACACCTAACTTCAAGTGGGATGCAGTCTTCATTCCGGAAGGCCATATGCTTAGTTAAAAAATAAAAGGAGAATGGCTCTCAGGGGACAGCTAGCAGTCTGCCACCACGGCCACGGGTGGACCCTGGCCCTCCCAACCCCTTTTTCAAGCACCTGCAGCCACTTCATGGACATGTACACGCTTGAGGCACCACTTCCAGATAAAGTTAACAAAAAAGGGGTTCATCACAATTTAAAAACAAAGATGAAACCAAATATTTAAAAATCAGTAATAGTCACGATTTCATCTTGGTGAGAGGGATGGTACTGTCTCCCATGTTTCACTGAAAACATCATTTCTGGGGCCATGATGGAGAGCTGGGACTTCAGGTCAGCTTCACAGATGGTTTCTTTTCTTCCTCTTTCTTTTCGCTAAATTAGAAAAGCTAAAATTACCGTTAGAAGTAGCAGCAAGTGACTGATGACTCCGTCTAGTGGTCCTGGTATTGTGGCCGTAGGTGGACAGAGGGATTGGGGCAATTTCCCAGTGAAAGCCGCTTCCAGGGTTTTGTCGGAACTATGTCCCCTTGGGAGCTTGAAGGCTCAGTGTTTCATCTTAGGACTGCCTCTTAGATTCCTCCCATCCTTTGATTCAATTTTAGTCTAAAAGGCATGTCTTTAAGTTCTGTTGCAGCCCTCGGATGTGGTTTTTAACTATGCACAGTAAGTGTCCTGTCTGTCTTTGGGATGAGAGGAGAAAACCACCAGGTAGAGCATAGACTGCCTGGATTCGAATACTTTTCAAAATCATACTACCTGTGTAACTTTGGACAAATTATTTGAATTTTCCCTGCCTCGATTTCCTGAACAATAAAGTGGAGAGTGATAGTACCTGTGACTATAGTACGAACCAAAACACACAACCTCCCTGCCCTGTCCGGGCGCACGATTCATACTCAGTGCAGATGCGCCACAGTGATGGGTATTGTTTTCAGGTATTTGTCAACTCTAGACCGTCCGAGACTTTCAGACCACCGTTCAGCCTTCCTGCGAAATGCTGGTTTCTTCTTCATTCTTCTCCCCAAAAGCCAGGAGCTTTCATCCCCGAAGTGGGGGGAGCTTCCGGACGTCTGAATTATTGAAGACATGGTAGAGTGCCTTCAGAATCAGAGAGACAGTCTTCACTTGCATTACGAGCACCATAAAATGTCTTTTTATCTTATTCATCGTCTCAAAAACCCGCGTGAGCCCCATTGTAGACAGTGCACTTTGGTGGGGAAAGCAGTCTTCTCCCTGCTACCTGGTTCTCTGCCTGGCACACGGGGGGATGTGCTCAGATGCCTCCACTGGCATCTTCAATGCTAAACTGAGACGGAGGGCGCATCGACGGAGACCAGCTGGTCTTTGCAGATGACTTCGCAGAGGACTGTCACTGCTTTTCTGTGAGCAGCGTCACTCTTGCTGCGTGCAGGGTTGGGGCCTCCTCAGTCCTGGCCTCCGTACAGCCTGCTTCACGGGATGCACAGGAAGCCAGCAAACCCGCCTTTCCCCTGTAGTGTGGTCTGCGGGGGGCGAATGCAACAAGAAACTGAGAGCGCATCTCTCTGAAGGGCACACTCACTAGGACCCGGCGCCCACTCCGCCCTCAGCAGCTGTATCCTAATTGTCAGTGGCACTCGGGCCTGCATCACATGGGTTTCTGTGACTCCCAGCATTCGTCGGATGAGGGATTTTGCTATTGGCTTGTTCTGCTTCCTTTGTGAACACAGTGTTTGTAACTCATTTTGCAGGTAGTTTTAGAAGCTTCACGCCAATAATGGGGCTCTTGCCCATTTTTCCTGCTTGTTTTGGTCTTTTTTCATTTAGTGACAAAATGAATTAAAGTGTTTTTTTTTTTTTTTCCTTTGTGTGCTTGTTCTGAAAAAAAATTGAGGTTTTCCTTGAAGGTGAGAAGAAACTGATGGCTTCATGTTGTCATCTGACCAGTTTTTATAGCATATCCTGTGCCCCGGGCCAGATGAGTTGCTGAGTCAATGCAACCTAATTTTCAGATATTCATCGCTGTGTTTCCTTTCCTTACTTTCCATTTTTGGGTGAAATCAGTGCGCTCACAGAATGACTTGTCCTGGGACCTAGATTCATAGCTGTATTCACACGGAGCCCTGCCCAAGATTTATGTTTATGATATTATACCGAGTTGTGCCATTTACATGATTAGTTATGTCATTACTTTTAGGCTCAGATGATCCACTTTTGTGATTTGGGCTATGACACAGCGAAATAGTAGAACAAAAATACAAACTTAACAATGAAAATATCTGTGTGGAGACAGGTTCCAGACTGTTCACTGAATCCAGCAGAGGTAAACTGACTAACTGCTGTAGTTACAGTACAGTATAAAATAGGTGATGAGAATATACCGTTCAGCACAGGGAATTATACCCATTATCCCCATTATCCTGTAATAACCGATACTGGAATATAATCTACGTAAGTACTGAATCGCTATGCTGTGTACCTGAAGCTAACACAATATTATAAATCAGTTATACTTCAATAAAAAAAAAGCGTTAATGGGATTTCTGTGAAAATTATAATTGCTTGCATTGCAAATCTCTGAACACAATTGTTTTAACTCCCCTTTTCCTCTGAAGTCACCAAAGCTCCAGGGAGCACACTTTGGGAACCTTTCCCTACTCTGGATGAGAGCATTTCTAGACCAGAATGGGGTATGGGTGGGAGGGGGCTGGCCCTGGGTGAGGTATAAAGAGAACAAAGAAAGAGAACTGAAGAAATAACAGGTCTGGGCTTCTTGTTTGGGAGAGTTGGGGAATCAGGAATTTAAGCTATGTCTCCTAAGTGTTTCTCTTTCTCCTTCCTCGTCCCTTACAGAGTAAAAGCCAGGGCTCCGTCTTTGTCCGGATCCACGCCCCATGGCAAGTGCTGGCCCGAGAGGCGGAATTCTTGAAGATCAAAGTTCCCACCAAGAAAGTATGAGCATGTTTCTTCTGGGTTTGGGGCCTCCTGAGGGCTGGCTGGATGTGTGAATAGCTTCGGGAACAGGGCCAGGTGGGACCTGGGTTCTGCGGAGTTGGAATCACACTTGTCTCCCTGGGGACGCTAAGTTTGGGACAGCGGAGGAGACGAGGAAGAGATGGGAGGGGAGGGGCTGGGCTTGGGAGATCGTGTCACCTCAGAGCACCGCCAGGACGTGCTCCACGAGAAGCTCACGTTGCCCTGGTCCAGCTCCTTGATTTCTCTGTTGTAGCCCCCTTCTCCCTCCCTCCCAGCATGGCCAGGCATTTCTTTAGAGCGAGCGTAGCAATGAGCGCAGACTAGCGAGCCTTGCCGACTGGGCAGGCAGCCTGTGGGGAGAATAGCGCCAGGCTTGCCACGAAGACACCTCTTCTGGTTGTGACTCTGTCACTAAGTTTGGTGTGACCGTGGGTTTCTGTGAAATGGAAGGTTATTTCTCACTCGGGTTGATCAGAGTCACCTGGGGAAAGTGTCCACAGTGTTCACGCCTGGACCCCACCTGGGGCTTTGATTTAGTTGGCTGGTATGGAATGAGGCTTTAGCATCAGTATTGTGAAAAAAAAAATCCCCAGGAGGTTTTGATGCCCATCTGGGTTGAGAGCCACACATTCAGATGATTTTTGAGGTCCTTTTCAGCCATTGGAGTCTATGTATAACTTAAAAATTCCCCAAGGAATTCCTGGATGACAGTTCCCTTGCATAAGAAAATCCAGCAAATACCTCCAAAGATAAGAGAAATGTGTCCACAGATTCACTCTTCTTTTTTCTTACTAGGTATTTTAGGAGAAAGGGTGGTTATTGACTTTGATTATTTGAGGCGTCTCTAGAAAGGGCCCTGGAACAGGTGATACTCTAGTTTAACCATAAATGATCTATAGTTGATCTGTCTGTGTCTCTGACACACACACACACACACACACACACACACACACATCCATCAATAGTTTTACTTCCCAAGTGGTGACCTAGCTTTGCAGAGATCACGACTTCATCATTCTTACTGCCGTTACCATAAATGTTCACCATCCCCGTCATTAACAGAACTGCATATTTGCTGCTTTCTACACAACCACTATTACCACCCGCCTTCTCTCATCACCATCTCCACTATCAGTAGCATGGTTAGAGAGAGCAGAACCTCTGGATTAGCATCACTGGCTATGTGTACACCATCTTCGCTACAGCAGATCTGTTCTCGTCAAAAATCACTCATCAGATATCGTCATGTGTGATGCTGTATCACGCACCCCTTATTCAAAAAGGATGAATTCTGTGGGTTCTGCTCTTATAGATCTGTTAAGGTGGATAACACACCCGTGGCAGGAGGACAAATGACTATTGAACAATGAACAAGCGTGAGCATGAATATTAGCTACAAACACCTTGCCAGTAAAAGGTACATGTTTGGGGGCCTCACGCCTGAGTGTCTTGGTTTCACGAGGATCACGCTGTGACCTTCTCCCCTTCAGTTGCACTGCTCAGCTCTCTGTCTCCTGGTTTTTGACCCCTCAGTCCCAGCACCGCTGTCCTCAGGTGCAGGCACCGTCTTGGCTCTGGACCTCCACCCCTCCTCTGCTGATGGTGTCCCCATTTGATGGCCACATGACCCAAGTCAGCTGTGGATGGAGGTGTCTGCTTCCCTCTGGGGGTGCCCTCACTTAACCAACCTTCCCCTTTTCTTTCTCCTGTCTTCCTTCTGCCTTCAATATATATATATATATTTTTTTCTTCTCCTTTCTCTGGCTTATATGAATATCTAACGTTCTCTTAATCTCTTCGGTTTGTAACTTGCTTCCTATGTTTTTATCTGTGCTGGCTGATCCTTGGAAAGAAGGTGAGCAAACTTTAATGCCTCTGCTATTGCTTCTCTCCCCAGGACAGTCCTTTTTGCGGGAAATACAGAGACTTAGAGGAAGTGTGCACCCTTCTCCTCTCTGCTCTTTGTCCCTTCTTCTCCTTTGCTGCTCTTCCATCCTTCCTCGCCCTCATGCTCGTCCGTCCCTTCTTCCCTCTCCCTTCCACCTCTCTCCTGATGTCCTGAAGCCGTCTTCTAGCCTCCCTCTCTGTTCTTGGAACATCTGACCGCACCTCTCTCTCTGTCACCTCCTCCTCCACCTTATTCACAGTCTCAGTCCCCAAGTAGTGCTGGTCACTCTGGTCTCTGCTTGTCCTTCCATGAGCTCATGCCTGCGGGAGCATAGTTTTCCTTATGTGACACATCTGCCCCCAGAGCTCGTGTGCCCCCATACACTAAGCCTATTGGAACTTACCATCCATCGTTTAGGAAGTACCTGCACTTGGATTTGCAGTTGAGGTGACTAGAACAAGGACGTGTCATGACGCAGCCATCTCTGAGTCGCCTTCCTTCTTTTTCTTTTTTGCATTTCTTTTTTTATCATTTAAATATATTTGACATGTAACCTTGTGTAAATTTTAGGTGTACAACATATTAATTTGATACACTCATAGATTGTGATATGATTGCCACTGTAGCCATAACTAGCCTCTCTGTCATGTTACCTAATTATCCTTTTTAGTGGCTGGAATCACTAAATTCCGGACTCTTAGCAACTTTGATGGTTATGATACACTATTGCTGTGTGTGCTCAGTCAGCTGTGCATGAGGTCTCTCGGGCTCATTTACTACCTGCTGCAAGTTTGTGCCCTTAAACAGCGTCTGTCCTGTCCCTCCACCCCCATTGCCTGGTAACCACCATTTTCTCCTTGTTTTAACAAGGTTGGCTTTTTAGATTCCACGTGTAAGTGACGTCATACAGTACTTTTCTTCCCTTGACTCACTCACCTGGCGTAACGTGCTCCAGGTCCAGCCGTGGTGCTGCAGACGTCAGGGTTTCCTTCTTTCTCGGGGCTGAATGATATTCCATTATATGCATGTGTGTGTGTGTACTTATATATATAATATGATCTTCTTTATGCATTCACCTGTTGTTGGACCCTTCGGTTGTTTCTTCCCCTCCTTCCCTTTTATTTTGGAGGCATAGGGTGGTAGACACTGCATCAGTTGAGTCCTTGGAAGACTGGGCTTCTAGCCTTGGTTCTGCACTCACTTGCTGTGTGATTTGGGGATGTCACCTCATCTTCCGGAGCCTCAGTTTCCTCATCTGTGATGTGGGCATAGTAACAGCTGCCCTGTTTTTCTTAGAAGGTTGTTGTAAGAATCCAGTTCTTGACTAGTGCTATGGAAACACAGGAGTTTATTACTGTGTCTGTGTTCTCAAACATTTATGTGTGTATTCGCAATTCCTAGTTCCCCAGTCACCTTCCCTCCTGACGGAATAGGCAGCCAACACTGATGGAGCTCCCAGAGGAAGGGAGTCTGTGGAGAGACCCTGAAGGGCTCAGAAACCATCAGAGCCCCCAGAGTCTACAGCCAAGGGCACGACAGGAAGAAGGCACACACCCAGACATCCCAGCACGGATGAAATACCGTGTCAAGTAGCAGCCCGTTAGCACAGCCCGGCACAGATTCTGTCTGGGAAAATGCTGGTCCGGGGAGCAAGGCCAGGTGGTGGCGCTGATGAGCACCAGATGTAACGGAAGGAACTTTTCCCCGTAGTGTCTACAGGCCCCGGACTTCACACAGGTGGACTGTGCTGGCATCCCTGCTCAGCCGCAGGGCCCCAGATCTCCTTTGTACTCACAGACCACAGCGGCTTGTGACTGACCTCCCCGGGGGTGTTGTAACCATGAGAGGAGGATATAACTTGGTATCCCGGGTGCGATGCCAATTCCAGGGGCGGGTTAGACCCAGTTCCTGGGGTGAGAAAGGAGCATGGTGGTGGTGAGGACGAGATGGGGCAGTCTGCAGGGCTAGCACTGAGTCCAGTGGCATTTTCCCCTCTTTTTAATGGGCTTGGGAAGTGACTACAATGGGAGTAAACCACATTTGCAGACAGCCACGTCCTGGCGGCAGGGGTGGGCGGGGAGGAAGACTGAGGCATGGGGTGGGGTCGGTCAGCATCCTCCAGGCTGGTGGAGGCCGATGGAGGTTTGGATCATAACTCAGTAGGGTCCGGAGAGACCGGGAAGATGGGGAGGAAATCACAACATCAAGATCTCCAACCTGGACGAATCCACAGTAATGCGTCCAGGGACACGGAGTCCTGAGCACAGATATTAACCGTGGGCGGTGGGGGGGGGAGTCTTGGAAGGAAGCCTTTGTTTTCCAAAAACAACAACAGAAGAGCCAGTATTTTGTGAGGGACACTCGGCATCCTTGCACAGGAAGGGGGCAGGAAGGCCTGGCCTTTGGCCCTGAGCAACCTGGGACGGTTTGAAATGGATGCTTTCTCACCTCTGTTCTTTACCAAGGTGGTCAATATCTATGTTGATTTATCACTGACTTTTTTATATATACGAACGAGCACCCCGCCTCCGGGAGAATTGATGGGGACGAGGTAACAGAGTCTGTTCTGGTCGTATTAACGAAAGCGTGTTCATCCAGCCAGAGTCCACTAATTTCGGAAGAAGGGACATGCCTGGGATGGGTGGAAATCACTTTCGTCCAGTCTGTCAAAGTTTTCGTAGCTTTGTTGATAGAATGATTTATATTACAGGGGTCACGTTTGCTGTTCCCAGGAGCCTGTAAGGACTTTAGCTTACAAGTTCTTCGCATGCATGTAGATGCTGTTCACCTCCAGCCAGTGGTACCTTTGTAGGAACGCAGGCTCAGAGCTCCCCTCATCTCCCAAACAGGAGTAATGAGTGCCGTGGAGGGCTGCCGTAAGGAGAAGTGACCGTGTATTCGGAGGCCTGTCGCAGAGGCGTAGCCTGTCTTACTACTGTTTTCGGTATCGTCATTCGCGTGTGATGTGTGTAGGGCACACGGCTGGCCCGGGTCGGGACTGCTCCTCCCTGCTGCTTCTCTTCCCAGCAGCATCTTCAGTGTTGGGTCCAGTTCCTGAAATCTGCCCAGGCAGCCGGCAGCCCCCAGACGGGGATCGCCATAGAGGCAGGAATAGGTGGCCTCTGGACTGCGTGCTGGAGGGCTCCTGTTTCATAGAGCGTGGGTCCTCGGGGCATCGGTAAACATAATGGCTCCATGTGCGAGGTCTGCAGCGCGGTCATGGGGAAAGCCAACAGGAAGACTGCTCAGGCCCCACGGCACAGAGGCGAGAGCTCGAAGGCGCCTGTTTCAAAGGGTAGAGACAGCCGGTGGGATAAGTGGAGACCTTGCTCTCCCTCCACGAATCTGGGTTATGTGAGTCACATCTCAGACTATTTCCCCAAAAAGGACTTGGGATGGATTACGACCAAAAGCATAAATACAAATGGATCATTTTGAAAGGGGACAAATAAAAAAGAATCATTAATCTGGGGGGAAGTGGGAAGTGCAGGGGAAATAATGATCATAGAAATAAGAAAATAAGGGTGATGGATGCAAGTGAGACAAATACATTCTGAGCTTCCCGGTAGCCAAGGCAGAAATGACTACGGTTTACGTAACCTGCAGAAATAAGCATCTGTTTGGTAAAAGGAGGCGAACTCTTTCCTGTTGCTAAAGCATAATTTTATGTAAAGGACATGAACAATATAAGGGACATATTTTCAGTAAATATGAGTTTTATATAAGGTGCTGGAATGTTCTTCCTATGGCCATTTCTTAAACCGATTCTGGGCAAAAACTGAGGATGTCGTGTTTAACTGTAGTTCAGGAAAGGTTGTACTACCAAGTTAGGTAGGTAGATTTCTGCTGCGCTAACTCAATCCAGGGATAAAGCTTAGAGCAGGAATGCCGTTCAGACTTTAATTCTCTCCGTGGGATCCATGTTTAGAAATATTTGTTTAGCCCACTAAACTGCATTTATTAAGGAATAATTCATCTTCTCATTTCCACGAACTGAAGACGCACAGAACTGCCGTTAGGTATTTTCTGATGCGTGTGAGAAGACCATTGTCACCACGCTGGACTAATGTAATCCCAGCTAAAAAGCAGAGAAACGTGACATTTTAGAGTGGCCCCTTAGGAGGAAAACATTAATTCCATTAAGCTTTGTAAATTATTGGACGTTATTCTCAGTAACCTATATTACTGGCTTTCTAGACATTCTGATCTGGTAACCATGACTTTTGCAAAAGTTGCGCGGGAAGACCCTCCCCCAGATTCTGGTGCCCACCCAGCTTCAGGGGCCAGTCAGCCAGGCCAGGACTCGAGCACCTCTGCCTTCTCAGTTATCCAGAGGTGAGGCTTGGATTAGTAAGGTTTCTGTAGAGAAACAGAACTAACAGGATATGTGTATGTACATATATTTTTTATATATATATATATATATATATATATTTATTTATTTATTTATTTATTTATTATGAGGAATTGGCCCAGGAGAATATGCAGGCTGGGAGGTCCCATGGTCTGCTGCTGGCAAAGGTGGAGCCCCAGGAGAGCTGACGATGTAAGTTCCAGTCCAAATGCCAGTAGGCTCGCACCCAAGAAGAGCCAGTGTTTCGGTTTGAATCTGAAGGCAGGGAAAGGCTGATGTCCAGGTCAGCAGGCAGAAGGAGTCCCCTCTTACTTGCAGGAAGGTCAGGCTTTTTATTCTGTTCCTGTCTTCAACTGATTGGATGAGGCCCACCCACATTGCAGAGGGCCGTCTTTTTCATTCAGTCTACCCATTCAGATGGTAATCTCATCGGAAAACACCCTCAAAGACACACCCAAAAGAACGTTCAACCCAATGTCTAGGCATCCCTGTGGCCCAGTCAAGCTGACACGTGAAATTAGCCATTGCAAGGCTTGTACTTTTTTAAATTTAAGTTAATATTTTTTTGGCTGTGTTGGGTCTTCATTGCTGCACGTGGGCTTTCTCTAGTTGCAGTGAGTGGGGGCTACTCTTCTTTCCGGTGCACGGGCTTCTTATTGCATTGCGGTGGCTTCTCTAGTTACAGAGCACGGGCTCCAGGCGCGCGGGCTTCAGTAGTTGTGGCACGAGGGCTCAGTAGTTGTGGCTCGCAGGCTCTAGAGCAGAGGCTCAGTTGTTGTGGCACGCGGGCTTAGTTGCTCTGCAGCATATGGGATCTTCCTGGACCAGGGCTTGAACCTGTGTCCCCTGCATTGGCAGGGGGATTCTTAACCACTGTGCCACCAGGGAAGCCCAAGGCTTGTACTTTTAAGGTCTGTAATCCTCTTTGTAGTGGGCTGAGTAGTGGTGTCCAAAAAAGACATGTCACAGTCCTAAGCCTGGAATTTGTGAATTTGATCTTATTTGGAAAAAGGGTCTTTGCAGATATAATTAGTTAGGGATCTCAAGAAGAGATCATTCTGGACTTAGTGGGGGGACTCAATTCCAGTGACAGGTGTCGTTATAAGAGAGATTTGAGACACACAAACACGGGGGGAGAAGGTCATGTGAAGACAGAGGCAGAGACTGGAGCGATGTGGCCCTGAGCCGAGGAATGCCTGGGACCATCAAAGGCGGGGAGAGGCAAGGAGGCCTTTTCCCTTAGAGCCTTTGGAGGGAGCACAGCCCTGCCGAAATCTTGATTTCAGACTTGTGGCTTTCACGACTGTGAGGAAGTAGAATTCTGTTGTTTGAAGCCACCCCGTTTGTGGCGGTTTGTTAGGGCAGCCGTAGGGAACGATTACGGCGTTCCTCCGGGCAGGAGAACAATAAGTAGACAGGCCTGGACCTGGTTCTCTGACAGGCTTGTTGGCTTGCTCTGCATCCCAAGAATCCACTTTGCATCTTCTAAGATTGCTTGAAATAGGCTTGCTCACTTCTTGGTGCTGGGTTTTGAGGGTGTTTAGAGGAGTCTTTGTACAAGCGTCCTTCTGCATCTCCTTGGATGTCTCACATTCCGTCCTGCTTTGATGAGATTGGAGAGTCTAGGCGAGGCTCAATTTAGCACGGATTGTGGAAGGACCCTCACTGTGGCTAAGAAGAGCTGCTTATTCAGTTCAGCAACTGTTTTTCCATTTATAGTTCTGTTTCTAAGGATCATTGTTGGTTTAAGTGAAAACTTCTGCCTTGGTAAGAGGTATCTGTAAATAAGGATGTTAGCATGTTTTAAAGCTTGAAACATTTCATAGTTCTTACCTTTGACTTTGAGGAGAAAGGTTCATAAAACCACTCTCGATGAGCAATCAGTGATCAATCAGAACAAAATATCTGAAAATGAAAAATCTTGTAACCATAGATACAAGTTGATAAATAGATAATTAAATGAATTGAGTAAATAGATAATTAAATGAAATGAATTAAATATAGCTAATGCTTCCTATGTGCTGTGTGCTTTGGTAAGAACCTTATGTGCATTATTTGTTTTTATCCTCACAACAGCAGCATGAAGTAGGTACTAGCTTTAGCCCCATTTTATAGATGAGGAAACTGAGGCTCAGACAGTTTAATAAACTTATCTGAGGTCACACAGCTTCAAGGAGGTAGATCGAGGACTCAAACTCATTTTGTCTGACTCCAAAGCTATGCTCCTACCCTCTCACTGTAGTGAAGAATCTATACCTGGGCTGGAGGTGGCATGGTCTCAAAGTGTATTACTGTAGAATGATAGCCTTTTGTTTAAAAAAATTTCCATGGTCTAACAAACTGTAGAAACACTAATATTAAAATTTATTTGACCAATTAAAAGTTCTAAAAACCCTGCAGTAAAGGAAATGGTTCAGCTTTGTTCAGCCCTTTTCCTGCTGAATGCCTGTTAATATCTTGGGAAACCAGTGGTCTGTAGAATGTACTCTGCAATAATCCTAGGCTGGAGTGAACCAGAGCTGTAGCTGTTCACACTGGTGAGTTGTGGGTGGGACCTCCCCTTGCTGTCACTGCCCGCCCCCAAGCATTTGTTTTTAATAGCAATGGAGCCGAGAGGGTTGGGTTTATATTTGATATCTTTATGGGCTTTTTGGCGCCTGCTCTTTGATTGCCATTTAGATAGGCTGGAAAGAGTGCAGAACACTGTGACTTATCCTTTTTTGTTTTCTGTAATGCTTCTTATCTTCAGAATTCAGAAAAAAATTAATCAGTGCCACCTCCGTGCCGTTGTTTCCCTGCGGAACCTGAGATGGCTCCTGGCCAACTTGCGGACATGCACTCAGGCCTGGCAAGACCGCAGGCCCCGGGCTGTTAGCAGACAGGCCTGACTCAGGGCTCACAGACAGTGATGCCAAAAAATAGGAAAACGTGTAATGGGAAATGAACTTGAATTTTTTTTATTTTATTTTTTTTATTTTTTTGCGGTACGTGGGCCTCTCACTGCTGTGGCCTCTCCCGTTGCGGAGCACAGGCTCTGGACGCGCAGGCTCAGCGGCCACGGCTCACGGGCCCAGCCTCTCCGCGGCACATGGGATCCTCCCGGACCGGGGCACGAACCCACGTCCCCTGCATCGGCAGGCAGACCCTCAACCACTGCGCCACCAGGCAAGCCCTGAACTTGAATTTTTAAAATTAACTTGTTTTTAGGCTCATGGTTGAAAAAAAATTGAAAGAGAAGTGGTGCTTTTCCTTTTGAAAGCCTCAAGTCATGTCCAGCTGAACTGGGGCAGCTCCTGCCAGATGGGCTGGCTGGGACCTGGACCCTGGGCCCTGTGCAGGTGGCGCTGAGAGCAGAGGGCAGTGGATAGAATTTGTCATCCAACGTTGGGCCCTTCTGAGGGTGAGCGAGCTACTAATAATCCCGCCAGGACAGCAGTGGTAAGCCAGCGCTGTGCTGAGTAACTGGGCTCTTCAATAGGAGGTGTGGAAGTGGGTGGCCTGGCTTGGCCGTAGCTGCCTCTGTGGGGGGATGGGAGGGGCCTGCGGGAGGAGAGGGGGAGACAGGAGGAGGAGGCAGTCAGCTTCTGGTACCTGGAGCTCACAGCAGAATTCTTCTTACCCAGGAAGAACTGGCCTCAGTGATGTGCTGGTGCATAACGGCTCTTGAGATCTGACACATTTTCAGAAACTTTGCAGGCTGGTCTTTGCACCATTGATGATTGAGATTGGCCACGGTGGGCGTATTTACACCACGGAAATCAGTGAAGGTTCCAAATCAGCCGCTCGACCCTCCACACCCAGGTGGTTGGTAAGCATTTACCAGCTTACAATGGATCAGAGCCCCAAGAATGGGGACAGGGTGCACAGTCAGAGTGCCACCATGGACTAGAGCTGTCCTGTGCGGGGACAGGCCGGAACCCGAGGGTGTCGTGTGATCCCTGCCATGGATATTCAAGGGCTACTGGTCGGAGAGGGGCCGCGAATGACAGTGTCTCCGCAGGGCCTCTAAATGGATGCCGTGTCTGTCACCTCTGACACAGAAAGGAACTTCCCAGCACTGCCCACTTCGGCGCTCCGCCCCAGGCACACCGATCCTCCAAGATACCAAGCCTGTTTCCCTCTCAGCGCCTTTTGCTTGCCCCTCCCTCTGCCTGGGGACCTCCAGATAGCATTCTCCCACCGCAACGGGGTCTCTGCCTGGACAGACATCCCCGACCGCCCTATGTGAAGCGGACCTCTGTCTCTCTCCATCCCCCTCCGCTTGTTTTTTTCTTTCTAACACTCAGCGCTGCTGGATACTGAGTATTTGTGATTTGTTTGATTGTCCCTGTCGGCACTACGCTGGAAGCTCCAGGAGGGCAGGGCGGTTTCACCCTGTCGGCAGCACCTAGAACGGGGCCTGGTACAGAGCAAGCACTAAATCAGTATTTGTTAATGAACGAACGAATGGATCACACGCACCAGGCCTGACTCACTGGTGGTGGCTTACTGGAGAGTGATGCCTCAGGGCTGTCTGTAAGGTCGGGGGAGATAGCGCCATGGTACACGTACCATAGCGGCCATCCCTGATCTGGGTCCTTAATAGCCCCTTCAGTTACCAAAAGCATTTAGGAAGAATCTAATTGTACCCGGAATGGCTGTGTATAAGGGGTCCTAGCCCTTTGAAAGGCCACATTTTTCATCCACCCATCCATCCATCCATCCACCCAGTGAATAGTTATTGAGTATCACTATGTCTGAGATACTCTGCAGGTGATGCAGTGGTGACTACAACTGGTCCTGGCCCCATGTGGCTTCTGCGTGGGGAGGATTCAGAAGTCGAGTAGCTGTTGATGAGCTTGGAGGCACCAACAGAAGAAAAAGAGCAGGACAGACAAAGAGCCAACCAGAGGAGACCAGTTTTGATGGGGGCCAGGGTGCAAGAAGGGGCCATCTGAACTGAGACCAGAGGGCTGGCTAGGAGTTTACCAGGTTGGGGGGCAGGTGAGAACCTTCCTGGGCAAGGGAAGGGCATGTCCTCCAGCCCCGAGGTAAGAAAACCCCGGCCTGTGCGGGGAACCGGGAGGAGGCGAGGCCAGTGCGCGCGGCGTGGAGACTGCGGTGGGGGGGTAGGGCGGGGTGACGGCTGAGCCTCTGGAAGGAGGCAGGAGGCGTGGCTCAGAAGGGGGCTTGTCAGCCATGTAAGTAGTTGGGAGTTCTCCCACATTTTAAAAGTCGGCAAACATTCATTCACGTGTAGAGGACATACTGAAACAGAATTAAAAACCGTTAAGTGAATCCGGAGTCAGACCTCAGAGAATGTGCATTTTGTGACTATGTCACTGGCTGCATTCGGTGAGGCCGTGGATGGGAAATGGACCCGTAGGCACTGGTGGGGATGGAGGGGCTGATGAGCTCCTGTTCTTGGTGCGCCCACAGAGGCTCCTTTGGGCTCCAGTTTGCAGCTGAGCTTAGTGGCTGCTGGTGCTGCTTGCATTTGGATTGGTGGGCGGTTTAACGCTCGCTCGCGTGGGTAACTGGGCTTGTGCATGGAGCTCCTCGGATCCGGGTTTGGTGCATGCACGTCTGCGTGCATCCCTCCCTCCGCCTGTCCCGTCAGGCGCCAACGGGGCGTGAGAACGGCGGACCTCTTCTGCTGCACCTTTAGCTTCTCTTCCTCGTAACTTCTTTAGTCCGGAGGCGCCCACCCCGGTCCAGCTTGCAGAGGCACCTTCCACACTCTTTGGCTTCCTGTGTGTCTGAGCCTCTTGAGATGAAAGGTGAGCAGGTGATCATCTTCAGGTCAGTCAGCCCTCAGTTGCGCAGTGACCAGAGGTGCAGAGGGACGCGTAGAAACGTTGAAAGGAGAAGACAGTCTGGATTAGTGCCTGTTGGGCCGTGGGGTGTAAGCGGACACACGTGCTCACAGCTGGGCTTGCTCTCCACCTTTACGCCTGGTGCTGCTTTTCCTGCTGACTTTTCCTATGAGTTGCAGAAAGAGGCCCTCTTAGATCACTGCAGATGAGGGACTCATGGATAATCAAGATTATTTTATTTAGATCACATATGGTTATTCCCTTCCCTTGATGTTTCGGGGAGGGGGTGTCATTGGATCTCCTAGTGTTTGTGTGACATCGGGTATGCTAGTAAAACTTTCTGTGCCTGTTTCTTTACCTGTAAAATGGGGACAGCAGCCTGTATCTGTCCACGATAGACAATCGCTACAGCCTCAGTTCCTTGCATCCTGGCAAGGAACATGATTCCAGTGCAGGAAGGAAACAAATTAGCCCTGAGACCACACTGCCGTGCCCCTCTGGAGGGGAGAGGCTGAGGGAGACGGGGGAAGAAAGAAGAAAAGAAGGCCTTTCGGTAAACCTCTTATTAGCTTGTGACAGCGAGGCCAAAGCGGACTTTTATGAGAACCACATTCGAGCCCTGGAATAAAAAATGAGAGCAACATACTTTAAAAATTATTTATGATTTTAAGCACATGAAAGGCGTATCGTGTACCCGGGGAGGGCGTAATGGGGAACAGCTGGTGAACATGTGTCTTGCCGTTTCTGAGGATGTTCCTCGTTCTCCACTGTCCAAGAATAACAGTAATAACGATGCTTCCGCTGACTGTGTTAACAATACTAAAGAGGATCGGGGCGCCTTTTGTGGACCCTGCGGAACACGGGGGAAGAGCCAGGCTGCTGAACTCGGTGGGGGCTGAGAGGGAGCTCCGGCCTTCCGCCTTCTCGGGGACCACGCAGCCCTTCCAGGGATCAGAGGTTTAAGAAGAGAGCCTGGATAGGGGAGTCAGGAAACCTGCGTTCTGAGGCCTGGTTTCACCGCTGACACTGGCAGTTCCCTGCCCCTCTGAGTCTCCGTTTCCCTGTCTGTAACGTAGCGAGGCCGACGCTGCTGGGTGGGCCTGGCTTGTCGAGTCCTCTGGACCCTGGTGACGTGGAGCCTGTGGGATTCCAGGGTGAGCGTCCTGCGTGTGGAGGGGTCATCCTCATCGCCATGCTTCTTCAGCTTCTGGCACAATCAACCAGTCACCCCCCAGGCTCAGTACCTGGCACCCAGGGGGTGCCCAGATGTGTCTGTGCTGAGAATTAATGTGTCTTTTTCATTAAATGTCTAAAGCCAAAGAAGGTCACACTTGGATGGTACTTTCAAAGCCATTTAGTCAGGTTCTGTCTTTTATGATTTGTGAAGTGGGTCTGGAGTGGGGCTCAGCCTCAGGCTAATTATCCCCCCTGGTGAGCGGACCCCAGGACTCTACCCAACGCCCCTCGAATGGTGAGCTTTCCATCCTGGCCGGTGGGGACAGGGGCTGTTCCCAACCCTTGCAGACGGGTTTTCTCCAGCGTCCGGCAGCTTCCTTGCACCCCGCCGCCAAGTGCTCCAAGAGGACTGCCTGCAGCGTTCTTCATGAAGCTCTCTCCCCTTGGCTGCGCTGTCCTGGGAGCTCTGGTTGCCCTGGTCTCCCCAGACCTACAGCTAAGGCTGCTCAGCCCAGGGAGTGTGTGGGCCTCCACCTGCTTCCCCTTCCTGCCCCTCAGCCCTGGACCTCTCTCTAGGCAGTGAGCTGGAGCGATCCCAGGAGTCACCATTTTCATTTCCTGTCTCTCAGGAACTCGTTACTGCTTAATCAATGGCCAGTATCTTGGAAACTGCTTTCTTAGTCTGTTTGGGCTGCTTTAACAAAACACCACAGACTCGGGAGGCGTGTACACAACAGAACTTCTCACAGTTCTTCTGGAGGCTGTAAGTCTGAGACCAGGGTACCAGCCTGGTTGGGCGAGAGCCCCCTTCCTGGTTCGTAGCTGGTACTTCCTCGCTGTGTCCTCACATGGCGGAAGGGGCTGGGAGCTCTCTGGAGTCTCTTGTATAATGGCACCAATCGCATTCACAGGGGCACCACCCTCATGACCTGATCACCTCTCCCAAAGGCCCCGCTGTGCAATAGCCACCACGCTGGGCATCAGGATTCAGGATATGAATTTTGCGGGGACACGAACATTCCGACCAGAGCAACCATTATTTCATGTTTTTTTTTTTCCTCTGGGTATTTTGGTTGGTTCAGGTAGGGTAAATCTGGTCCCTGTTACTCCATCCTAGTGGGAAGTGGAAGTTCCCCAATTCTCTCTTTAGAGATGAAGAATCTGAGAGGGAGAGCCACTTGCCCAGAGTCATACAGCTTGTTAGCGTCAGCAAGGACCAGGACCCAGGTCATTCGCTCTGTAGACATTAGTGTGCCCCTCCCGTGTGCACAGGGCATGCTCCCTGCTCCCCCAGATGCCCACCGTCTGTTGGGGAGACAGACGCGTGAACCACAAGTTAGAGATGAGTGTGGCAAACGTTATGACACAGGTATTCGTTCACAGGATGCTAAGGAAGCATGGCAGCAGGCGAGTGGCTAAGGAGGGTTTCCTGGGAAAGCTGGTACTTGAGCCCAGTGGAGGAGAAGGAGGGTAATTCAGGTGGAGAGGGAGGGGAGAAGTTCCAGGAATAGGTACGACACGTGCCAAGGCACAGAGGCAGGAAGCAGGTCCTTTGTCCTCCAAGCTTAGCATCCGCGGTAGCGTGCATGGGGCCGCCTGCCACGTTTGACTGTGGGCATGGGCCGTTGTGTCTGCCCGGGTGTGTGTGTAGGGCCTCCATCAGGGCTGTGGGGTGGAGGTCGCCTTGACGGTTCTGGTGGGACTCTGGCCTTTTGCACCGTTTACATTTTTCCTGGAGGTAAATGATGCTATTTGTAGGGCTTTGGAGCACCCCTCCCCCCATCAGGGAATAGTCAGGATTTATCCTGGTCCCATCCCTGGTCCCTCCAGAAACATGCCACAGGCCCCATTCCCCTTAGCTCGCTTCTCTAGGGAGCTCTGCCAGACCCACTGCTAAGAGGAGGTTCAAGACCAGCTCAGAGGTGCTCAGCTAACCGTCTTCCAGGACAAGGCCCTGGGGCAGGTGCTGGTTGTTAATCCGCATGGATTGAATACAGGCCCTCCTGGCCCCTGCCGGGACTGGGCAACCCCGCGCGCCCTTGCAGCTGGTGCCGACAGGCCGGGAGACCTTTCGGCCGGCCGGTGGCTTTGGGCGGTGGCTTTATTCTCCATCCTGGTTTCCCTCTACCAGGGCCTGTTACCTGACGACTGACTGTTCTGTCCCCGGCCTGGGCTCCTGCAGTGGCAGCAAGCGCTGTCGTCAGTGCTGGGTCCCCAGAGATTTATCATTCGTTCGTTCGTTTAACCATAGGGGCTGGTTTGACAGCGTCCTGCCTTCGTGGAGATTGTTTGGTGGGGAGGCTGGACATGAATCAAATAGTTATTCAAATAAATGTAAAATCACAACTACGATAAGTGCTGTGAAGGAGAGGAATTTGGGCCCTCGAAATGCTGTGAAGATGGGGCTTGACCTTGTCTGGAAGCCAGGAAAGACTTCCCCCAGGAAGTCACAATTGAGTGAGAGCTCAAGTGTGAGCACAGGCTGGTGAGGGGGAGGGAGAAGGCGAAGGGTATAGAGTACTAAAAATGCTGCCCGAGGCTGGTGGCTGGGTGCAGTGAGCAGGGGACCGTGGGGCAAGGAGAAGGTGGAGACTTCTACAGGACCCCCCAGGCTGCGTGGAGAATTTTGGTTTTTATCATAAGAGCAATGGGTGATGGTTGAAGACTTTTCCGCAGGGAGGTGACATGATCAGATTTTTGCTTCAGAAACATCACTCTGGCTCAAACGTGGAGACCGAATTAAAGGTGGACAAAAGTGGGGTTGCCAGATAAAATACAGCATGCCTAGTTAAATCCAAAGTTCAAATAAACAATGAATATACTTTGTTTAGTATCAACATAAGTATGTCCTAAATACTGCAGCGGACATACTTATACAAAAAAATTATTGTGGCTCTAGTATAATTTTTTTTATGTGAGTATGCCCTCCGGTTGTCTTTTTTAATGAAAAAATTGTTTCATTAAAAGTTAAAATTTATCGTTTACCTCCAATGCACATTTAACCGGACTTCTTGCATTTTTATTTGTTAACTCTGGCAGCCCTAAGCAAGAGAGGTGGGAAGCCAGTTATTGCTGTAGCTGAAGCCTCCTTAGACTAGGAAACCAGAGGTGGACATGGGGAGAAGTGGACAAAGGAGAAACACCCTCGGTCGGTCCAAGTCTGTCGTTTCAAGGCATGTAGGATGCAGAGCCAGTCAGCTTCCCTCCTGCTCTGAAACTTGAATTGCCACGCACATGCCCTTTAAAGACGCATGGTTACGGGTATGGTGAACACGCTGCAGGACACGTGCCAGGTTGGAACCTGCCCTAGATGACCTGTGAGATGTGTTGGGACACGGTGAACGGGTCATCTTTCTGCCCCCGTCCCTCCAGGCCCAAGGATGCCCCAGAGGTGAGCTCTTTGCGTCTAGGTGACCGACGGCAGGAGGGTCAAGAGCTTTATGACAGTAGGGGCAGTAGAGTAAGGCGCACAGTGTTTTTCCCCGATGTTCACTCACGTCGCAGCAGAGGGAGAGTAGAGTGAAGCAGCCAAGGTCGCAGGCTCTGCCACGAGGTTCCGAGGCTCCAGCACTTACTATCTGGTTGACACTCTCTGTGTGATCTCGACTGAGATTCTTAACCCCTCTCGTTGTTTTTTTTCTTTGCGGTACACGGGCCTCTCACTGCCGTGGCCTCTCCCGTTGCGGAGCACAGGCTCCGGACGCGCAGGCTCAGCGGCCACGGCTCATGGGCCTAGCCGCTCCGCGGCATGCGGGATCTTCCCGGAGTGGGGCACGAACCCGTGTCCCCTGCATCGGCAGGCGGACTCTCAGCCACTGCGCCACCAGGGAAGCCCAACCCCTCTCGGTTTTTAGAGGCACGTCTTTAAGATCAGTGCTGATGTACATCAAGCCAGGTGCATAGGAGATGCTTAGAAATGGCCTGTGCTCCCAGAAGTAAACGGTCCCCTCGGTCCAGAAGGCTGGCTGCTTCTTTGTGCAGAACCCTGCCTGATGAATTTTTTGATTCACAGCTCTGATGTTGTCCTTGTTCACACCCTTCGCTGACTTCCCGTCGCCTCGTGCAGCGGGATCTCCGCGCACTGGTCTCCGTGTGCCTTTCTGCCGTGAACTGTCACGATTCCCCCATCAGAACCCGAGCACCAAAGAACCAGGCTGTGAACCCTTCTTAAATCCAGCTTGAACTTTTTTACTTTTTTGGTTGGCTTGGAATGTCTTTGCTGATATCTGTTCGAGCCTGATTCATTAAAAGTATGTATAAGGTGAGGTTAATAGAAGTATGATCAAAGAAGATAAAACACGTGTAGAGGCTAAAAGAAATGCCCATCACTAGGGAAGTGACTAAACAAATTAGAACTCGTACCCACTGTGTCATATGGTGCCTTCATGAAGGTAGTTCTACGTGGACTGACTTGGAAAGACACGTACTCGGGATATATTGCTAAACGAGAAAAGCAAATTGTAGAATTATACCATTGTACCTGTGAAGTATGATCACAGGTGTGTTTGGAAAGGGATTCAGTTACATATAATATGTATGGAGAGAGTCAGTATAAAACATACTCCAAATTCTGAATGGAGATTTCCTATGGAGTGGAGGATGGGTTGGGATTGGAAGTGAAGGGAAAGCTGTTAACGTTAGTTAATATACTTTTTGGTTTTGGTCTCTTTTTTTTTGGCCACACCGCATGGCATGTGGGATCTTCGTTCCCTGGCCAAGGATTGAACCCGTGCCCCCCCTGCAGTGGAAGCGTGGAGACTTATCCACTGGACCGTCAGGGAAGTCCCTGGTTTTGGTTTCTTTGTTTACTAGAACTGTGTTAATTTTGTGATTGAAATTAAGTCAAAATGCATAGAGAAGTGTATCAGAAGAAATAAATAAACTGGGCTTGTGTTTCAGTTGTTAGATTGGGGAGGTTCTCACCCTTCCCACTGATTATCATGATTTTATTAAAGAACAGAAAAACAAAAGAAGGTTACCTTTCTGTTCAAGTCCCAACAGAAATGCTGCTCTCCTTAGGAAGCACTTTTCTGATTCTTCAGCTGGACGTGCTGTCTCCTTTCTTTGAGCCCTCAAAGCATTTTGAGTGTCTTTTGTGGCATTTATCTCCATCAATATTGCAAGTGTTTTGTACATGTTTTACAGCCTCTCTAGATTTAAGCATCTTAAGGATATCTTGTTGGAGAACACAGCCGGCTTTCCAGTCGGAGGGTCTGGCTGTGACTCTTATTCTGGTCATCTACTGCAGCAGGACAAATTAGCCCCAGCTTACTCAGTAAGACACAGCCATTTTATTCCGTCCTATGAATTTTTGCTCAGTATCTTGAGCAGAGCTAGACGGGGTGATTCTTCTCCACGTGGTGTTGGGTCATTTGGTGGTATTCGGCTTGGGGTTGAGCTGGACAGCAATGTCCAAGAAAGCCTCCCTCACACGCCTGATGCTTGGCAGGGTAGGTGGAAGGTTGGGCTCAACCTCGTCCTTTCCCTGTCTGAGTCCTCTCCGCATGTCTCCTCAGACATCCTGCAGGCGGCTCAGAGCTTCAAGAGACGAAGGCAGACCAAGGCAGAAGCTGCCCATCTTCTTAAAGGGTGGAACTGGCATAGTGTCCCTTCTGCTGCACTGGGCAGGCAGCCCCAGAGCCTGTCCAGACTTAAGGGGGTGGAAACAGAGATGCCATCTCTTGAATGGAGAAGTTGTGTGGAGAAAAAATCTGTGGCCATTGTTAATCCACCAGAGCTTTGCTATGACAAGTACAACCTCTGTGTCTCAATGACAACATCCGTAAATTAGAAAGACCAGAAGCTATAGTGTGTGCAGACGCACTCTGTACGTTATGAAAAACCATAGGTACTATAGATACCAGTGCTTATCTTGGTACTGACGCAGTGCTTTACTCGAGGCAGGTACTCAGTAGGTGCTTAGTACTTTGAAAGCAGACTCATTTATCAGATGTCTCCTAAGAAGAGCACAAGAGAAGTGATGCTGGATCGTCACATAGGGGCGTGGTCTGCTTGGAGAGTACAGACTTGGGATTGGGTTGACATGAGTTAGATCCAAGCAGTCGCCCAGTTACTATCTGTGTGACCTTTGTTGACTCATCTCACCTTTTTGAGCCTTAATTTCCTCATCATAACAGGAGAGTAATCTTATCTAGCTGGCTGGGTGCAGTGGGCATTGGAGCTCATTTGAGTAAAGCCCTTAGTATGGTGACGGTCACACAGTAGGTCTTCTGTGATGATATAACAAAGATGTATAGAAAGTCTGCGCTCGTCACCGCGCTCCTCCTTCCCTGCACTGGTCACCTCCATTCGTGCAAACAGTTGAGGGGGTTCACTACCTTGTGAAAGCAGGGGAGGAAGGGTAGGACCCTCCTGCTGGCTTCCCCAGTCTCGTCCTCTCCCCAGAGTGTCCCCTACGGGGGGAATCTGAGCCCCCTGCAGCTCTGGCTGTGGGTCCTTCTCCTCTGAGCGTTGGACGCGGCCTCCTCCTCACACCCGTGGCTTTGCCGTCGTAGAGGTACGTGATCAAGTCAGAAGGCAGCATCGCGAAGACGTTCAACGAGATCCTGCAGAAGCTGAGCGCACCCCTGAAGCCCCGAGTGCCCGAGCGCAGTAACGACAGGATGAAAAACCTCTCCTACCCGTTTTCCAGGGAGAGAATGTACCTGTGAGTATTGGAACTCTGGAGGTGGGGCTGCGTGGGGGATGGGAAGGGACATCAAGCACCACTTGGGGCCTCAGCTCATGAGCCGAGTGCCCGGGTGCCTGGGAGATGGGGGAGGAAGCCTGCTCTCAGGGTGGAATACTCCGTGTGTCTGCCTTCCCAATCCCTGTCCCTGAGCGAGATGATCGCAGATAGCTCTTGAATGTTCATCCCGTGGCTTCTGGGAAAACCTGCCATTTCAGTCACTTTGCGTGATGGATGGAGAATCAGGGAGCAGACAGCCAGAAACTTCGGGACTCTGTGAGCAAAGTGGTCCGATACCTGTTTACCTTCTGCAGGGAGACCACTCTGGTCTGTTCCCAGTCTAACAGGGTTTCAAGATATTGTGATAATCCAGAGAGATGGTGGATGAAGCTTCTGGACGTCTGTCTTCTCAGCTGCCAGCTCGTGCCCTCACTGACCCAGAGGAGGGGAGGGAATAGGTTTTCTTCTCAGGGATGGCCTTTTGGGAAGCCTTTGGAAGGGCGAGTCATGGTTGGGAAGTGGGAGATGCAGAAGCCAAGCACTAATTCTGTTTTAGGAGCTAATGATAAAATAAGAAACTATCAAGAGTGGTAAGAGAATCGAGTGAGAGAGGGAAAGGAATGGGCTTGGAAAGGAAGAAAAGATACAGGATCTGTGCTTTTGGAGGAGATGGCATCGATGGGCTGTGTTTCTGCCATTCATTGGGTACCATCTCTGCCCACTTTGCCATGTTAGATAACAATTCTGTACACATGCATATGCTCCCTCATTGAGTTTTTACCCCTTAACGATTCTGGTACCAATTCTGGTCACCAGTTCCAATGTGTGTGTGGGTTTTCCCGCGCCACCAAGAAATTCTCCGACACCAGCTGGGTGCCCTACAATTCAACTCAGTTCTGACACTGTTTACCTGGAAATAGCATCGGGTTGCTCAGGCTGAGGGCTCAGTGTCACAAGACTGCCCCGCACTTCAGATGCCTGAGCAAGTCCAGGTTGCGACCTGTGCTTCTGACCGACTGGCTACAAGTCAGAGGTTCTTACGACCCCCTCCTTGTGTTTGACTAATTTGCTAGAGTGGCTCACAGAACTCAGGAAACCAGTTTACTCGCTGGATTACCGGTTTATTATAAAGGATGTTAAAGGATACAGGTCAACAGCCAGGTGAAGAGATACATAAGGCGAGGTCCCAAACAACGGAGCTTCTGTCCTCGTGAGTTTCGGGCTCAGCGTGAAAGCGTTTTGATTCACCAACCCAGAAGCTGTTCAAACTGCATCCTTTTGGATTTTTATGGAGGTTTCATTCCATAGGTGTGATTGATCAAATCATTGGCCATTGGTGATTGATTCAACCTCCAGTCCCGCTCTGCTCCCCCAAAATCAGCGGGTAGGACTGAAAGTTCCAACCCTAAATCCTGGTGGTTTCCCTGGCAACCAGCCCTATCCTTAGCGGCTTTCCAAAAGTCACCTCGTTAACATAAACTCACTGGTGCTTGAAAGGGGCTTGTTAGGAATAACACGACACTCCTGTCACCTTTATGGCTCTGAAGCAATTTCAGGAACTGAGGACAGGAGACCAAATACTGTAACAAAAGATGCTCTTTTGGCTCCGAAAATGCTCAATGGCTCTTATGGCTCAGAAAATTCCTAGGGCTTGGGAAGCTGTGAGCACAGGGGATAAAGACCAAAATATATATTTATTATAAATCACAGTGTCACACTCCCATTGTGAAGCGGCCGTCCAGATATAACTATCCCTCTATTATGGAGAGGAAACCAAGGCCCAGGATCTGTCCAAGGTCATGAAAGCTTAAGTGGCTGGACTGGGATTGGCACGTTGACCTCCTGGCCGGCTGTTGTTTTTGCACTCTGAGCATCCTCTATATCCCCCCCTTCCTTGGGCGCTGTCTCCACACCGGCGCTGGCATCTGACCGGCCACCTCCCACACGGCTGCATTCACTCAGCCCCTGTGATCCCCAGGCCAGTTCTTCACCCCCAGCCAGAATATGCTCTCCATCCGCTGAGTTTTCACAGCAGTGGTCTGCATGTGGCCACGTTCTCCTCTGCATCAATTGCTTGGAAACACCCCCTGCCCCCATCCCCAGTGGCTGGGCTCCCAGGGGGCCGGGGGCATGGTTCAGGTGTCTGTGTGCCCTCCAGCACAGTGCCCTAAGGACAGTCACACAGGTGGTTTTTTTTTTTTTTTAACATCTTTATTGGAGTATAATTGCTTTACAATGGTGCGTTAGTTTCTGCTGTGTAACAAAGTGAATCAGTTATACATAAACATATGTTCCCATATCTCCTCCCTCTTGCGTCTCCCTCCCTCCCACCCTCCCTATCCCACCCCTCTAGGGGGTCACAAAGCACCGAGCTGATCTCCCTGTGCTATGCGGCTGCTTCCCACTAGCTATCTGTTTTACGCTTGGTAGTGTATATATGTCCATGCCACTCTCTCACTTCGTCCCAGCTTCCCCTGCCCCTCCCCGTGTCCTCAAGTCCATTCTCTGCGTCTGTGTCTTTATTCCACACAGCTGGTTTTTTGAGTGAAAGGTCAACATTTGAAGTTTACAACAGGCACATGTCTTGCATAATTGGGAGTTTGGTATCTAATTGCTGTGACAACAGTGACAACATTAAATAAAATTTTGAAAAACAGTTATAAGCCCAACATCCTGAAACTGCACTCTTTTCTGTTGTTGAGGTTTTTTTTTCCCAGCCACGCCGTGCGGCTTGCAGGATCTTAGTTCCCTGACCAGGGATTGAACCTGGGTCCTCGGCAGTGGCAGTGCTGAGTCCTAACCACTGGACAGCCAGGGAGTTCCCCGTTGTTGTGTTTTTACTCTCTTTGTCCACACACAGGAATCCTTTTTATATACTTTCATTTTTAAAACTTATCATAGTATCATGTTTTTCTATGATAGTCTCACTTTTTCTACAGTATTTCTAAAGTTTTCATAATTATAATTTTCAATGGCTATGTGATAATCTATCCTTTAGGTTTTGGAATTGCGTCTTAGCTCCATAATCTTTGTTATAAGTAAGTTTGTAATGAACATTTTAATTCATGGACCTTTTTTTTCCACTGAATTAATTTTCCCAGTGATACATTTCTATGATAAGTTTTCAGAATTACTGGGTCAGAAAGAGTGTAAATGTTGTGAGTGTGTGTGTGTGGCTTACACATCTTGCTATGTTGCTTTCTAGAGGTTTGCTCTGGGCCTGGGGTGACAGTAGTCCCAGGACAAGGATAATGAAATGAATTGACCTGCTTTCTTGGTGTCACCAGGTACAACATACAGGACGAGGACACCTTCTTTGATAATGCTACCCGTAGCCGCATTGTAAGTAAACCAGTTAACCAGGTGCTTAACCAGGTGTGGTGGGCTCGGGGCGGGGGGGAGAGGAAGCCTGAGTCCCCTTTGGCAGGGCATCTCTTGCCCTCCCTGCTGCCTCCCATCATCCTTTGCTTGGAGTTGCCTAGCAACTGGAAGGAGCGTCCAGGAGCTTCCCAATCCCAGTATCGAAAAAGCCAACAACTCTTCTCACTCTTGGCTTGAGACGGGGGTCTCCTCTTTATGGTTCTCCACCCAGGCCCTTCTTGGAATCACAAAAGCAGGGAATGTCAGGGCTGGGGGGGACTTTCAGGTAGTCAGGTGACCCCCTTGCTTGACTGTTGAGGAAACTGAGGCTCTGAGATGCAATGAATTGGAAAAAAGTTCAGGCAGATCGTTTTGTGTCCAAATGAGGGCTCATTGCTGGGCTGCTGAGTTTCTTTCTTTCATTCCCAAAGAAGTCCTGCGCGTTGCTGTCACGGGGAATGCTAGAGCTGGGCAGTTTGTCCAAGGACAGAATTACCAGCCCGTTCAATAGGAAGCCAGCATTTGTGACTGTAGCCATTCTTCTACTGTCTTCTTGCCTTTTGCAGTCAAGGTTTTGGATTTTGCAGGATGGTTGATTCCACTGAAAATCTGCATAGGGCCTGGGCCCTGCGGCCCCAGTCTGAGCTGTAGGGCATCTCTGTTCACTGATCCATTTATCCCCTCCACCCCTGGAGACCATCCAGCCTATGGACAGAAGAGGGGAGAGAAAAAGGGGCCCAAGGAACGCTGGTCACTTAGGCCACAGTGGAAACATGGCAGTGTGTTTCCCTCGATCCCTAGGAAAGAACTTAAGTTTCAACAGGAGGAGGAATAAGCGTTAGATACCTAGAGGACTTCCAAGTCAGCAGGGTGATGAGAAGGGTAAGAAGGGGCAGGTGACTGGAGGAAGATACAGAACATTTCCAAGTCACGCTGAAAACACGGCCCTGACTCTTTGCTTGTAGGATGGGCAAGAAAACACCTCAGGTCCCTTGGCCTAGTGCTCTAGGAAGATTTAACACGGGCATACGATTTCTTTTATCTTCCTACAGAAAAAAGCATAAGCTTCCCATTGTTTTAGTTGATGCTGTTACAAGCTGTAAGTCTCCCCACAGCTTGGGTCCCACGACTGGGGGGGACGTTATAGGGCACTGTGGAAATTACCCGATAATTGCAAAGTGCTTGTAGAATGATAGGCTGCCATATAAATGCTGTTCCTAATTATTATTGCAGTTGGATACTGCACCGCATTAGAAGTGAATTAAACATTCTTCGGCCCCATTCTGCTGGAAGTTATTTATTTACCACTCCCTGTAGGTCTGTGGCTGGAACGTGGGAGTGTGAATGATGATGGAGTAACACATCTTTTCTCGTTCTGGAAGCTTCTTCCTTCCCCTCCTGCCCTTTTCCCAGTCCACCGCACATTGTGACGGGGGGAGAAAAGGGCCTTGGGTTTTGTCCTGGGGTCTGCTCCGCCCTGGGCTTTGGTCTGAGGACCTCACCTGCATCTCCCAGTAACCCCTTTCCTGTGGGCGTCTGGGCAGCCCAGCTGTCTGTCCCAACGCCGACTTCCTTCCTGGAGCCGGGAGCAGGCTTGAGACCCCTTGGAGGGCACTAGTTGGCCTGCAGGTTTACTCTGCCCTGGGTCCCTGCTTCCTTGGCTGGGGTGCTCTCGGCACCCTGCCCTCCTGAGTGAGCGACGGGGTCCCTGCAGGCCCCGCAGTCGGGGCTGTTGACCTGTTGATGGCGCAGCGGTCACGGAGCAGCAGCCTGCCGTGTGCCCAGGATGCACTGTGACACCTGGAGTCTTGAGGATGGGTGGGACCTGCTCTGACTGGGGAGGCGTGATAAGGACTTGGGGGAAAAGCAGAGAAGTGATAGCACCAAGGACCAAGATGTAGGTGGCCCTTTTCTAGTTGCCAAAGCGCTTTCATGGGTCCCCAAAGCAGCTCTGAGAGACAGCTCCATTGCAGGGGGGCCCGCGGGCCCTCAGGACCTGCAGGGAGCTCGCTCAGGACCCCTCAGCAGCAGGGCACTGTTGGGGCTGGTGGGGCGGGCACGCCCCCCCTCGCCTTCCCTCCCGGCTTCCTCCTGGGCCCTCCAGAGGGATGTGAGTCTGGGCTCCCCTTCCCTCCTGTAACTGCAGTCAATTTACAGGCTTTTCTTTATTTTGCGGGGCGGGGTGGCAAACGGGGTGTGTGTGTGTGAGGGGTTAGATGCTTTGTTGGAATGTCCGTGAGCTTGGCACATGCCTGCCCATCCCCCCCGCCCCCGGGCTGGGCACGCACCATGTGGCCCAGATGCTCATGGCCGAACTGTCATCTGTTTTAGGTACACGAGATCCTGAAGCGCACCACCTGCTCTCGAGCCAACAACATGATGGGTGAGGACCCTCCCACCAGGGGCCGTGCTGACAGGGGCTGGGGGGCCAGGGAGACTGAGAACAAGACAAACAGACGCCCGCATGGAGGGGATGCCCTGCCTGCCCCCATTTCTCATGGGGCTGGGGCTGCCCCCTGACCTTCACCCCGGGTCTCTGTCCTTCCTCTCCTTTCCTTGGATCCTTGCTGACACCTTTCACTTGATATCGAAAATTCATCTCCTCTCCCTTCACAGTCTCCATAAGGTTTTAATAACCACCCAAATCATGGCAGCTTTTTTTTTTTCTTTTTCGGTACGTGGGCCTCTCACTGCTGTGGCCTCTCCCGTTGCAGAGCACAGCCTCCGGACGCGCAGGCTCAGCGGCCATGGCCCACAGGCCCAACCGCTCCGCGGCATGTGGGATCTTCCCGGACCGGGGCACGAACCCATGTCCCCTGCATCGGCAGGTGGACTCCCAACCACTGCGCCACCAGGGAAGCCCAGGGCAGCTTTTAATTCGTTTGATTTTAAGAAGAAAGGCATCTTAGAGGGCTTTTAGTCCAAGCCCCTCACTTGATGTCAGAGAAACTGACTCCCAGAGAGGGTGAATTAGTCTGACGGTACCTCTTCTGAGTTCAGCATCCTTGTCACCACTAAACCTGTCTGGCTAAACCTGTTTGCCTTGTGGTTTGGTTTTTGAACCTGGGGGTGTTTGTGTTTGAAGCAGGACCCTCAGTGTTTGGGAGCTTGCAGTATAAGGCAGGCGGTCCGGATGCTGACGGGTGGTGGAGGGGACACAGGCGGGGGGACACGCTGAGCTTAGGTCCACGCGCGGCGTCCCGTCCACACGGTCCCCCTGCAGGTGGAATGCTCTTTCCAAAGGGGCTGCTGTCCCTCATCGCTCAGAACATCCCCTGGGCTGACAAACCTTGGGCTTTTGAGGCAGCTTTTAGGTGAAAAGAGTCACTTAGAGGCAAGTCTAGGGAATAAAGTAGGCCGTCAAGCTGAGGAGCAGTAACCACGATGGCAGTAATGATAGCTAACGTTGGAGAGTTTATGTGGGGTCCATGTGCTGCCTGAGGACTGAGGGAAGGGGTTGAAGAGGGAATCAGAGCAGGTGCCGTGTAGTGACGGTATCATTAGAACAGTGTGGGACCTCTCAAGGGGGCGACTGTATATGACTCTGCTCTGATGTATTCACGTCACGACAAAATTTTAAATACCACTCCAGTGTTAAAAAATCAAACCTTCTATATGGTGGTGTTTGTCTGGAGCTGATGAGACGAGACTCTGAGTGAGGCGATGCACTGGCCCCTCAGTCCCATGGGATGGACCGAAGCCCTCACTTTGAGCACTTGTAACCGAGGACCACCAGAGGCGTCAAGAGGTCTGAGGATGTAGTTTGTATTTTCCCATGGCCTCTGTCAAAGTTCTGGAATTTACCCTCACTTCTAGTCCAGTTCACTCCTCGGTTCCAGTAATCTGCCTTTTATTCACTCACACCCTCTTTGGTTGGACCAAAACTGCTCCCTCGGGTGTCACAGGTGACTGCATACTGCCCGCGTTGCGCAGCTTTTTCCTCCGTCTTCGTCTTCCTGTGTCCTTCCAGACCCTGTCGCTGTACCCAGGGAGGATCCTGCTTCTCCTTCCTGGACCACACTTGCTTTGCTTTCTCTTCCTCCTCCCCCATTTTCAAGGTTGTCTTCTCCACGTTCCCTTGGCCTCCTGACTCTCACTTTGCACACGTGCAGCTGTGAATTTCTGTTTCCCACTTCTCTCCCCCATGGCACACCAGCCTTTCCAGCGGCCAGCTGGATACCTCCACTGAGATATTCCCAGCACCTTGAAATCAACGTCTGGCTGTGCCCATTTCCATCTCACTCCTCTCTCACCCTGTCCATCTCTCCTGCCTTTCTTCCTGTTAATGTGACTGTTGCCCTCTCTGGTTTCATTCCTGCTGTTCCCTTTGCTGGGATGTCCTTCCCCACGTCTCACCCGGGCCCACCCCCAGACTGAATACCTCTGTCCCCCAGGTTCTCCCTTTATGCCCTCTCCTCGGAACTCCCATCAAGTTTGATGTCTTTCTTGGTGATTATCTGTGTCCATAGCTTAGACCCCCGAGACAGTCCTTGAGATGTGTCTGGATCATCTTTTATCCCCCAGTGCACTTGGCTGGCTGCCCTGCATGTTCTATTCAGTCAGCTTGCTTCAGTGAATTCATTAAACGTGCTCAGCCGGCTAGTGTCATAGCAGTAGCTGGTGAGTTCCCTGTGTTTGTGGACAAATGACTTAATTTCTCTCCAACCCAGTTTTCCCTTTTAGGCAAGAATTACGTGTCTTGCAGAGTTTTTGTAAAGATTAAACGAGAAACTGTTAGTTTGTTTTGTAAACTGGGAAGTCCTTAAAAGCTAAAGTTTGTTTTGAGGGACAGCCTCCAGATTGTTGAAAAGCCATTAGAGACCCTCTGCTTTAAGACAGCAGTTTTTTTTCCCTTTGAGGATCTGTTTGTTTGTTTGTTTGTTTTCTGATGTCACAAAGTCAGACATCTTAAGGATTTTGTTGTTGAGTAGTTTTCAAAAATTTCTTTCTTTTTTGACATTCAGAAAACATAATATTGAGCACCTGCTATGTGTCAAATGATGTTCTAGAAACTGAGAGATGGCGGGATGAATTTGACCTACTTTCTGTTCTCGCGGGGCTCTTAGTTTAGCCACGTGGACAGACACGTAAACAGGTAGTTAAGAGATAATCTGGCAGGTATGCTATTAGAAGCGTACGGAGGGCAAGGGGAGTACAGATTGAAAACAGCCAGCTCCCATGGATGCGTCTAAATATCATCGTAAGTTATCCAGTGTTAGCTTCATGACTCCCCGGGAAGGTAGGTGTGTCAGGAATTATCACCTCCAGTTACCGAGGTGCACAGACAGGAGGGGTGTCTTCTCCAGAGCCGCATACTGAGACACTGTTAGAGCTGGGTCTAGAACCTGGGTTCCCTCCTCCGAGCCTATTCCTCTGCCTTTGGGACGCAGGGAACTCAGCGTGGCGTTTGGCTGAGTCTTTATGGGCTGTCGGTTCCACGGTAGTTGCTGATGGTTTACTAGCTCCTAACAAGGGACTGGACCCTGCTTGCCAGGAGAGGCGAACGCTGAAGGCCGATTCTCAGGTTCTTTGACTTCCGCCTGCGAAAACACAGTAGTACCCTTTAAGCTTTCTGGCCAACTTACCATCTTACTTAGAAGATCAGAAAGAATGAGGAATGTGGTAACATTGTGAGGCCTCAGGATAATACGGACCTTTGAGCCATGGGTAACTTTTGATTTTATTGCCCTTCTCTCTGGTTTTATAGAGAAACACACATGGGCTGAGAATTGGCTTAGATTTCCTCCAGAGGAGGGTTGCCTCATAAAGATAAAAGAAAAAGGAAGAACAGGACTGTGTGCGGAATTGTTTTCCAAGGCATTTTCATTGATCCTTCAGCCCTGGAATTGCCTTTTATGTGGTCGTTACTTTTGTGACCAGTTTACAGAGCTTTACTCCCTTTCTCATCGTCCTCAATTACAGTGGAAATTAGAAGATGGAAAAGATGATAAAGATCAGAAATAGAAGATGGAAAAATAAAACTAAAGATAATAATAATTCCGAATCACTCCCGTTCATCTGGTATTGTCACCGTCTTCTCTGTAGAAAATACACTGTTTTGAATGCCTACTTTGTAAAGCATTATGCTGCATATACAAGATGTATGTATTGATTTATTTATAGTCCCGTCTTGTTCCACAAAATTTCTGAGGTGACTTACAAGGAAAACAATAAAACAGCATAATGTAAATAATAAAGAAATAAGAAACAGGAAAAACACAAATTAAAATAGAATGTTGAAACTAGGAGGAAAAAATAGGCTACAGGGCTTCCCTGGTGGCGCAGTGGTTGAGAGTCCGCCTGCCGATGCAGGGGACACGGGTTCGTGCCCCGGTCTGGGAAGATACCACATGCCGCGGAGCGGCTGGGCCCGTGAGCCATGGCCGCTGAGCCTGCGCGTCCGGAGCCTGTGCTCCGCAACAGGAGAGGCCACAGCAGTGAGAGGCCTGCGTACCACAAAAAAAAAAAAAAAAAAAATAGACTACAGATATGCAAACCATATGGCCCTCTAGCTTTTGCAGTTGGGCTGCAAATTTGACCTTGAACCGAAGTGAGAGGGGAATACAGTCAGTGGTGTAGCACTTCATGTCCTCAGCAACATCTTCTTATATAGAAATTTTTCTAAAGTCTCTCTAAAATTCCCTGCTTTCTTACATAGAATATATCAACATATGGTCTCTCTATAAAGGCATACGTAAGCTTTTCTGTAGGATTCAGGATTATCCTTGAGAATATAAGGTTATTCGAGTTTCCTCAAGGATTACCTAAGTATTATTAGGGCTGTTTGCCCCACAGTCTCTGATGTTTTTGAATTCTTGACTCCGGTGACCTCCCTCCCTGAGTTTTGCTGTTTCAAGGTTTGCCGTGCTATTTAGGGCACAGAAAAACAAACTCATTAGAATTTGGGGTAAAGAGAGCGCGAAAAGGCATTGCAGAAGGACCTGGAGGATTCTGCCGTGGCTAGGTACGTAACCTTAGGGAGTCGGTTGCCTGAGATTGAGATACTTTTTCTTCTGGGTTCTCTGTTGTGAGAGCTGAGATAACCAGATGAGAGATCTCTGTACACATGAGGTCTTCCTGTAACCAAGACAGTAAGGACCCCTTGCATGTGTGTCATCGTATGCTTTGCAAAGCACTTTCATACTCTTTAGTCTCCTTTGATCCTTTAACTCCCGTGCAGAGTAGGTTCAACGGATATTAGATATTAACCACTTTCCCAACAGAGAGATTGACTTTGAGCCCAAGGTTAGAGATTTGGAGCTGACGGAAACCTGAGTTTCTTGACTCTTCTTCAGTGCTCTTGTAAATTAATCAGTTAATAAACGGATGAAGTTATTGGGAAAGGTTTTCCAGCGCAGGTGGAAGCTGAGGTCTTCCCACTGTGACATCCATTCATTCAACAAATATTTATTCGTATTCTACGTATCATTCATGTTCTAGAACTGGGGACTAGAGTAGGGACTCAGACAGACACAGATCCCTGCCTTTATGGAGCTCACATTTGAGTGGCATTTGAGAAGAACAAATAAGCCACGTGGCTGTCTAGCGAGAGAGATGCATGCAGGGAAAGCAAATGATACAAAAGACAGAAAGGGAACCACTCCAGAGAATCAAGTTAGGGTCCCAACAGGAGCAAATGACACACTCACATGACCGCCATTCAGGGCAGGAATATCAACAGAGAGACCATTTACAAAGGTGCGGCCTGGCAGTTGGGGATGCCAGGTAGCATCGTGACCCGGAATTAGCGGGAGAGCCATTACCCTTCTGTGTACATGGTTCCCTGGGCTCTACAGTAGGAGCTTGTTGTTTATCCATCCTGTATATACTAGTTTGCACCTGCTAGTCCCAAACTGCATTTTTAACCCGCTCGCCAGGTGACTCTTAGGGACTCTAAAGGTAGACAGCGATGTGAGTGCAGGATGGGGTGCCACAGGCTTCTTGCCCTGCCTGCGTTTGGGAGTGGGAAGGGTAGTCCACGTGCTGGCCTTCTGGGCATCTGAATGTCGCTTCCCCGAAGTCCTCGAACGAAACCAAGTCTGCTCTGTGAAGGACTTAATCTTTGCTGTGGTCTTTCTAACATTTGCTATACGGACGTTCGCCATTTGGTCCCTTTCAGTGTCCTAGCCAGCAGTAGGGTCTCTTGGACTTCCTGTCGCCATTTTTTCTTTTCTTTACCTTTTTTCTTCTTTGGTGAAAGGAGGGGCAGCAGGATAAAAATTAGCAGAAGGCGGCAAAGAAAGGGGAGCTGACCTTGAAAAAGGATCGGCATTTGGTGACTGTCTAACTTTTAATTTGGGGGGTTTCTTCTGTAACCTCCCCAAGAGCCAGCTTGCCCTTTGCCTTTTATTTACCTGGGCAGTGAGGGATGGTGGGCTGATACACACACCATGTCCAGAGCCTGGAAGTACTTGTGAGTTTGGGATCCACAGGGTGGTGGTAGTCTGTGAGTCATCACGAGCTTGGCCCAGCCCGATGGTGCCTCCTAATCAACATAACGTCAGGTCAGCGGTCGGGTTCAGGACTGTGCCAGCTCACCCCATTCTGGAATGCCTTTCAAGTGCGCTTTACCTTGGAAAGAAGCCCAAGCTTCCTTGACTGACACCTCTCCTGTTCCTTCATATGAAAGTTGTTGCCTTCTCATGGACAGAAAATTACAGCTTGATGGAGCTACATTTTCATAGATATTTCGGTGTCAGAGCCTTTAAACCAATGTATGCTTTGGGCACCTCCCCTCCCTACTCAGGAGACGATGTCTTAATTATTGTGACCGAAGCCAGACCATGTTGTGTGTTGTAAACATCTGGTTTACCATTCATCCAGCTGAACTGGTTTATATCTTGTTAGAAGAAGAGGCTTGGGATTAAAGGCATTTAAGTAATTAAGCACATGTCAAGACAATTTGGTGATGGGTAAATATAGTCTCTGTTCAATGCACTGTCTGGGGGGCTCTGGTTTAGATTTACGTCCGGCTGGAATACAGGGATGAAAGCAGAACGCAGACTGGGCCCTGTTCTGGGGGGAATCAAAACCAAATGAGTTTTCAGGAGTTGAGCATCACCTCTCTAGGTACCTGTCCTGGTGTTTGACCTGGAGGGGCAGAGCTGCAGTCCCTATCACTCGGCGGCACTTGTAGATTTCATGAGATTCTCACCTTGGGAGGCGGACCAGAAACTGTGCTTTGGGTCAGCCTTTGTGTCCAGGAAACCAGAGATGTCTTGGAAGCTAAATGCGAAGCCTTAGGTTTTATATTCTGAGGGTGTTTTCAGGTACCAGTCCCAGGGCCTGAGCCCACCCTGCTCTGGTGCTTGACCCTGACCCCGGATTTGCAGAGGCCCAGTGTTGCTGGGCTTGGCAGAATCAGCAGAGCTGTGGCCAGTGCTGGGCAGAGAGAAAATGTGAGCCTTTTCCCTGGGGAATTGTGGTTCTAAGCAACAGGTGTGAAGTACCCGGTGACCTGAAGGGACTTTGGGGATCAGTAAAGAAGTCCTCGGTGGGCCATGCTTTGTTTGGGCCGAGGCACTGCTTCTCTTTGGGGCGAGAGGGGAAGGAAAATGTTCTCAGTGCTTTCTCTTTCTGGCTGGCTCCCCTTCTAGGAGTAGGAGGACAAAAGATTGGGTCTCAGATCTCTCTCCCTGGGTCTAGAGCAGAGAGGAAGGACTTTGGAAGTCATCCTGAAGAAGAAAGCTTTGCCGTTATGGCCAGATGGAGGATGCATGATGGAACCAATTAGCCCTTTTTGCTGAAAAGAAAGGAAAAATTCAGAATTTCAATTTTCAAAGCAGAGACTCTTTTTTTTTTTTTTTTTTTTAAAGTTTATTTTCTTCTTTCAGACTGATTTCCGTGCTTGTTTAGGGGTAGAATCTTGGTGTCTGAAGTCTGTGGCTGAGAGGCCAAAGCAGTTCCCATTCTTGGGTGAAGTTGTAGATAAACAGTTACTTTTCAACTTGCCTCTCCCCCTCCCCATTCCTCTTCCTTTCGTGTACCATCCGCTCCCTCTGCCCAGCAGCCACTGACGGAATGGCCCATAAGATACCACCTGAAGAGGGGGAGGTACACAGCCATGGGGCAGAGACACAGTCAATGACAGCATCTTGAAGCTCTGGCTGTCTGGTTTAGGACAGTTCAGGTTTGATGACCTGAGTCGTCTTGGTTCCTCTCTTACGAAGCAGACTAGTCAACCAGAGTTTAAGTTTCCTTCACCAGCATGGGTTGCCAAAGAAAACTGGAGTAGCGGGTAAGTAGATGCCCGTGATACATGGGAAGAGATGCTGCGATCACTTTCGCCATAGGGCTGCTTACTCTTCTGGGTAACAACCGTTATCCCTTCTGTGTACCCAGCAGTGAGGCGGGAGCCCTGGGAGACTCCAGTGAGAGGGGCGTGCTCCCTGCCTCAGGTACCTTGCAGGCCTTTGGAGGGCAGCAAACAAGGCATGGACAACATTCTAGAAGTGAAACTGACATTCAGTGCCAAGGAACTTTATTTCAGATGAGACGTAGGGTGCATAGCTTTAGACCGCCGACGATTCGAGATCTTTTTTGAAGCTCTGGTGGCAAGACCCAGGAGTTCAGGTTGTCGGCCCAGCGCTGTCAGACGCTGGGCTACTCTGAGCAAAGCTGAGAATTAGCAGGGGAGCTCCACACCTGCTGAACTTTTCCACGCAGTTTGGCGACTGTCTTCAGGGTATATGCTGCCGCCTTGGCAACCAGGGGGTGGGTATGGGTGCAGGGATTGGGTTGGGTAGGGCGTGGGGTGCGGTCTAGCTGGAGCCCTGCCCGCCTGTGATGCTCCAGCCTGTATCCATGTCGACAGCTTTGAACCACCCCCCGGCCCCTCCCGGCTTGGGATCCCTCCCCTTGATGATTGTAGGGTGGCTTCACATTGCTGTGGTTATGGCTCTTGAACTGATTAATGATGCTCAGAGTGAAATTGTAGTCCTCGGAGGAAGACGAGTCTGCAGCTCCTTCAGCCCCGGGGCGCCTCTCCCCAACCCTTAACTCCCTATACCCACCCTCCATCCCCCATCTCCGCCCCCTCCACCCAGTTATTTCTGATGTTTTCTGTGCATGCCGAGGAGGAGACGTAAAATCAGGAAAGGACTGGCCCTTGGGTGACGCCGCAGCCCTGAAATCTCAGCTCTCAACTCACTGGAAGAGTGGCCGCTTCTGCCAGGCGCCCCTGCAGCCTCCTGAGGGCCTCTGCTCCCACGTGGGCCCCTGGCCAGCCGTTCTGGCATCCCAGGGGAATAGGGGCCATGGTTTGAGGAAGCGGAGGCTGATGGAGGGAGGAGGATTGTTTGAGAACCTCTGAGGCTCCGGGGCGCGCGATGGGGCACTGACTGGGTGCGGGAGGTGGAAAACCATGAGTTTTCACGAGTCGCTGTCATCTAGCTTTGTCACGCAGCCTGGCCCGTCTCTCCAGGCTCGTTTGCAAATGCAGATTACTTAGCATTTGGATGTCATGGGTGTTTCCCTCCAAAATCGAATTTCTCCTCTTCACACTACTGTCTACAGCGTCTCCGGAAAGAATGGTTCAGGGCAGAAAGCGTGCTTGAGATGAGGGAAATCATTGTGTATCAGAGACCCCGCCCCCCTGCCGCCCCCCTGCCCCCCACTGAATGTGCATCCCCGCAGGCAGGGTCCTCGAGCTGATGAGATATGATCCCTTCCATCTGGGAGCCAGCAACCCAGGGCAGACTGTCCGGAGTGACAGAACATACAGGGCATGCTATAGTCTCTGAATCCAAACATGAATGAAATGAGGGAATAGTAGTGGCTCTGTGCTGAACAGGAGCTTCTCTGTGGTGAGTATATTGGAGTTACAGGGATGGAGCCACTCCTTCACGTAACATCTATTAAGTAGGGTCTGCTGTGTGTGCCCAGTGCTGTGGAATACTGTCGGGATTAAAAAAAAATGGATCCCCTGTTACGCGGTGTTCCAACTTTGTGGTCTCAGGACCTCTTTACACTTTTAAAAATTATAGAGAGCGCCTACAGGGCTTTCATCTAGGTGCGTTATATTGATCAATATTTGTTATATTTGAAGTTAAAATTGAGAAAAGTTTAAAGTACAAGGATACGCAAGCCCACATTCCATTAGCTGTCCGGGGATGATGTCATCACAGGTCACAAAACTCCACTGTAGACTCGTGAGAGAATAGGAGTATAAAAGCAAACAGTGTCTTAGTACTACTATAAAAATAGTCTGACCTTATGAACCCCCTGAAAGGGTCATGGGGACACCTGGGGTTCCCCAGGTCACACTGCCCTAGGGATCTAATGGTCCAGGCAGGTCAGTCGTGGACCATAATGCACGCTGCCTTGTGAAGGAACAGGGAGGGGCCGGAAGTGAGTTCAGATGAAGTGCGGTGGGATGCTCTGACGGACATGTTTATTGATTATAATCCCTGTGGTCATTCCTGTGCCGGTCACTGAACACAGATACTCTCAGCGCACGGCTGTGGCCATGGAGGCGGTGGTGGTGAGGGTTCCGGGACCAGAGGGATCTGAGTGTACGAGGACAGGACAGACGTGACGTTTGAGAGAGCGTATCTGCTATTTAATCATAACTTTGCCTTTGGGAAATGGAAAAGTACTGTTCTTATGCTGAGAAGTCAGGCCCGAAAGGAACTTCTCGACCGGGAGGAACTGGAGGGGTAGGGGTTCGCAGCTGAGTGGTGGGGCTGGGGGAATTAGTATTTATCAGAAGACCAAGGTCAAGTTGAGAAACCCCTGCCCTACAGTTACCGTTTTCATCTTCCTTCTTCTGCAGGTATTAATTCTCTGATAGCAAATAATATCTACGAGGCTGCCTACCCCCTGCACGACGTGAGTACCGCCTCCATCAGTCAGCAGGGTGAACACTGCAGGCGACATGGTGGTGGATATACGGGCGGGGAGGCAGGAGGGAATGACGACGCTGAACCGCCTGGGCTGGCTCCGGACCACTTGTGAATGAAAATAATCCCCAGTTGATTTCTGCCGGTTGTCTCAAACTGTTTCCGTTATTTCCCCGATGGCAGAACGAACTGGTTTTTGTCTGGGCTTCCCCGCACTCCCTGCCTTGATTTTGGGGGAAGGTGTGAGAAGACAGATAACGGCGTGTGGAGGGTTAAAGGGAGATGGGGAAGGTGGGTGGATAGCGGGGAGCGCAAGTTCCAGACCTGGATAATAACGCAGGCTGGACCGTCAGGCCCTCAAATGACTGAAAGTGATATTTTATACGTGATAGCTTTGTATGGAAGTGAAATTCCTCGTTCTGTGCGAGGATGTATTAAGTGTCAGATCTTTTTTCTATCTTGACATATTTTAAGGATGTCTCTCAAAATCCCTTATACTGTTGTTTGGTTAAGAAAACAGAGAGACTGTAATTAAAGCTTTTCTTGGCTGCGAGGAATGTTATAAACATCCTATGGCATCATGCAGTGATATTCTTCAAGATGATTCGTGAGGAACTGAACTGGCCCGTGAACTCGGTGTCCCCAGGCTGCCCTGTCCACCCCATCGGTCGCTTTAGCATCTACCCCGCAGCGGTACCAAATGAGACCCCTGGGGTGGGGACCCCTGAGTGCCCGCAGGAATTTCCCAGGTGACCTTTTCTCCTCGCCAGCATCCTTGCTGTGAGCACACGCGAATTGAGGTTCTGCCGGGTATGGCCAGGGCGCAGGGGTGTTTTCCTGATGTGCTAGTCCGTTTCCAGGTCGGGCTCTGCTGTTGCATTTGCTGTGAGGAGGTGCAGGGGGGGTCTCTGAGGCCTGTAAGGGGAGCTACCCTGGGCGAGAAGCTGCCCACAGGAAACACAGCAGGTGCTGGTGACCAAGGAAGTAGACCGGTGTCTCCTTACGTGTCATGCTCTTCACCTTCCTTAAATGGGAATGAAAGAAAGGGATAACGTTAGAAAATTTCAAAGAAAACCCTGTCTCTGTTTTTGATCATTCCATTGGCTTTCTCCTCCTACAGGGTGAATATGATAGTCCAGGGGGTGACGTGAATGACAGAAAGGTAAGCCAGCCTGATGCTGCGCTCGAGGACCACGCGGGGGTGGGGGGCTGCGTAGACGTGTCCTGCGTGTTCTGTTTACTGCTTATCTATTCCCAGCTGTTCTTCCACAGCTCGCTGTCCCCAGGCGTTTGGAAATGTGAGGGCATTTCTGGTCGTTGACGTGACTGTGTATGGGGGTGCTGTTGACATTTAGTGCCTGGTGGACCAGTGATGCCAACCATCCTGAAATACATCCCACAGTCACACACAGAGGCAGTATCCCTGCCCCGATGACAAGAGAGCTTTGGCTGAGAAACACTGAGCATCCAGATCCCTTCATTGATAGATGGGGAAACTGAGGCACAGAACGATGGTGCACCTTGCCCATGATGACACTGCTACCATAAACAGAGAAGGGGCTAGTGCCCCTCTGACCCTCAAATCTAGTGTTCCTGCTAAAAATATACCAGTATCCATGCCGTTATGGCTTGTTTGGGGAGGGTCGCCCTTAAGTTACTCTTATCCTCTCTGTCGAGGCAGACAGGTAGGGTACAGCCATTCCCAAATGATAGATGAGAAACCTGCATATTCCGGGCGGCTAGAAATAGGTTATATTTAAGGGAGGGAAAAGGGTCCCTTTGGAGGATCCCCCCTATGCCGGTCACAGCTCCTGCCTGGACAGCTCTTGTCCCCAGCCCTCCATCTAGATCCTGTTTCTTCTGTTTCCTGGTACTGTAGGAGCATGGGTACCACCCTTCCCACCACGGCACGATGCTCTGAGCATCACCCAGCCTCTTTAGTGGGGGCTGCCCGTCTGGCCATCGCCCTCCTGCCATCCTCCCACCCAGGTCCCCCAGCCTTCAGCGACTCTGGTGAACAGACGAGGGTGGGCGAGGATGGGCGAGGGTGGGCGGAATGAGGAATAGGAGCCCGTGTACCCCCTCTCCCCACCCCCACTCTGCTGTCTGGAAAATCATTCATCCCCCAAGTTGCTTTTGAGCAACCTTCTTTTTATCCAGCCTATTAGTCCCTGTTATGAAGTGTTAAAAACATAAAAAGGTCTTTTCCAGAAATACTGCTGTGATTGCTTACATATGTCCCCTGCTCTGCCTGCCCAGGGAATCTGCTGTAGTTTTTCCATCTTTTAACCTCATCTGTTTTCTATCTGATGCTAATAGTCTCAGTGGTGTTTAATTTCCTGAAAAGTCCCGGATCAGATTTAAAGGAAAAGGAGGAAGCCTTTCTCCCCACATCTCACCTCCCTGGCCCCAGCCATTTTCTGTCCTCCTACTTTTTCTTGTCACATTACTCCCCTTTAAAGAGCGATCACCACCTACTGCCCACCTAAGTGACCCCCTGCTGGGTGGGTGGTAACCCTCAGCCCCTCAAGGTAGAACACTTTACAGGAACATTCCAGAGATCAGGAGCACACAGTACTCCTGGGAAAACTCAGCCAGCCCCCGGTTACCTGCACAGAGGCAGAGAGAAGCAAATTGTAGACCATCCAAAATATATGTACCTTTGCCTGGAACGATATTATATTATCGTTAACAATAAAACCTTTTAACAAAACCTTTCCCTCCCAGGAATTGTTTCGCTTAGGCAGTGCTGCCTCCTCCCAGTGCACACCCCAAAGGATGGAATGGGTAGAATCTGGCAGGCAGAGAGAGGCCAGCCAGGACAGAGCTGCATCTTGGTGGTGGCTCGGTGAAGGTGGACAAGTGTCTTTGGAAGACAAGCAACCCATTCCTTGTGGCTTTTCCTTGGGTTTGCCAGCCAGTCCTGGCCCCCTTGTTTTCCTCTGCCGGGGCCGTGGCTAGGGAAATAACGTTTGCCGTGATGGGAAATAGAGAAACCAGGGGTGAGAGTGAAAGCTTTTTTCTGTCCATTTGGCTTGGGAAGCGGATACCCAGCACGGCAAGGAGACCGGTTCCGACGTCCATGAAATGATTGTCCCGTCAGGACTAAAACCCTGGCGTCCAAATTCCAGCCGGTGCCACCACCAGGTGGACACGGTCTTTCATGTATGGCAAGGGGACCTCTCACTGCCGTGCTGGCTTCCCTCCTAGCGCTTCAGAGGCATATGGGTGGGACCTAAAAGGTATCTTGAAAGAACCAGCCGAAATCTCTGTATATGTGCAGCACATTTATTCGGATGTGTTACATTGTAAGAGTCTAGTGTTCTTCCAGAGGGCTGCGGGAAGGATTTTGGTTGGGTGCAAGGGAGAACCCTTGAAGTTGGTGCTGGAGGAGGTGGAGAAGGGTTGAGAACTGGTGGGAGATCGCCCCCTGGGGGCCTTTAGGGGTGATCCGCCCATCCCGCCCGTACCTGGGGTTCGCCTCCTTCTTCCCTGCGATCTGTGGCTGTTCGGGGGATGTGCCTCGTAGGCGGAGAGCCATCTCCTTCCCCGCAGCTCGCCTAGTGCGGCCTGCAGTCTCGATGACTCAGCCCCCTCCCAGAGGGTAATTCACGAGAGGCTCCCTCCCTCTGGAGAGCAGGGGTTTCTTGCCTTTCTAGAGAGCTGGGCTGCGAGGGTGTGGATGGGCCCCTCCCACTGCCAGCAGCCACCTCATTCCACGTCCGCCAGACTTACCTGCTTTTCTCAGGCATCCCAGGGGAGGGACTGTCACCATCTTCCAGGGGCTGACTGAGTCCCCCCAGCTCCCCGTGGCTTCCCTGCCCACTTACAGGGAACCCGAAGCACGACCTGGAAGATACTCATCTTAAACTTTAGAAGCTTTAGCAGTTTCTAAAACCCTTGGTCCTGAATTTTCCAGCTTTTGCAGGTGATTATCTCCTCTAGTGGGCAGTTAAAAAGTCAGTCTTGTCTTTCTGACGGGAAAGGTACTTTCCTTCTTGGTTCCACTTGAGGACTAGTTTTCCCATCCTGCACAACTCCCATTTTACTAATGGGGAAGCGACCTGCCAAAAAACCCAACAGGTCATTGCAGGATCCGGAGGTAGAATTCCATCCTCTCCCATCCTGGTCCACCCTGTCCCATCAATGCCTCTGAGCCGGCTACAGCCGGCGTCCTTCTGTCTGTCCCAGGTCCGGCTGCTCTCTGAGGAGCTTGTGGCCTCAGGGAGGGCCCCGAGTCTCGTGCATCTTGCCGTTCTCTGGCATCGTAGATGGTTTTAACAGTTGAGTTCTTTATTAGTCCCATGAAACACTTAAGCCAACTGACCGATGTGACCCTAGGAAGCCGGCCTGGCCTCCTGTGTGCTCTGATCCATCAGATGGTGTGGTCCCCTTGTTGCTTCCTGCCCTAAAGGTTTGGGGTCAGACCCACGTGCTTGGAATTACATCTGAGGCCTCCGAAATAAGGCTCTGTGAGAAGGAGCTGCAGAGCCTCCTGGCTCTGTTCGCAGGCTTGGCCGGTAGGTGAAGAGGACATGGCATAACTCTGAGGGAGAGAGTGTATTTGCTAGGAGCTCATTAGAAAGTTCTAGACTCTGCAGGTTTAAAGGGACTGTTGCAGGTTACCCTGGTTGTCCTCTTGCACTTGACGCACACAGGCTCATCCCTGTTGACCGCTGGTCTGCCCCAGGACCCTGTAACCCGGGGCTTAGCCCGATCCACCTGGTCTCGAACTGTGTGATTAAACATTTGTAGAGACAGGGAAGGGTCTACAGCACCCTCCCTCCCCTGCAGAGCTGTGCGAGCTGGCCTGGCAGAGCCACATGGGCGGTGTGCAGGCATCGTTGCATCACCTTCCAGGTTTGGAGCCCTGGAGCTCCAGCTCTTGCAGGGGTTGCCTGGTGATCTCCTCTGCTGTGTCCATCTGGCCCGTCTGGAACCACTCTTGTCAAGGTCAACCATGGGTCACTGGGTCCAAGGTCACTTCTTGGTTCTCCTCCAGCCCGACCCATCAGCCGTATTTGACCCAGATGCTCACCTTCTTCCCTTGGGATCCCATGGTCCCTTGGCCTCCAGGAGACCACCCACTTCTAGTTCGGTGCCGTGTCACCATTGTTGCTCTGGCGCTTCTGCTGCCCTTCATCATCCCCTTGACCTCTGAACGGTGGAGCACCCAGGGCCCTGGCGTCACGCCTCTTCTCTACCTCTCTCTTTGACAGTTGCATCCGTAACTTGATGACTTTACAAATCATGTCTTCTCTGACTCTGGACTCTCCTTTGAACTCCAGACTTTTCCTTTTATTTTGCGGTACGCGGGCCTCTCACTGCTGTGGCCTCTCCTGTTGCAGAGCACAGGCTCCGGACGCACAGGCTCAGCGGCCATGGCTCACGGGCCCAGCCGCTCTGCGGCATGTGGGATATTCCCGGACCGGGGCACGAACCCGTGTCCCCTGCATCGGCAGGCGGACTCTCAACCACTGCGCCACCAGGGAAGCCCCCCCCCCCCCCGAGTCCTTTCTAACTGGGGTTATGTCCCAAGATTCTCCCCTTGCTCAGCGCCAGCCTTCCGGCTTCCCTCTTCATCCTAGGACGTGCCCTTTCCTCTAGGCCTTGGCACAGAAGGAGTGTTCTTCTAGCTGCAACATAGCTACTTCCTTCAGGTCTCAGCCCAAATGTCACCTCCTCAGAGAGGCCCTCCCTTGCCATCCTTTTCTTTTTTTTTTTAATACCTATCAATAATTACTTTATCTTTTAAATTATTTTGTTATTTTATTTTTTATCTTTTAAAAAAATTTTATTGGAGTATAGTTGATTTACAATGTTGTGTTAGTTTCAGGTGTACAGCAAAGTGAATCTGTTATACATATACACGTATCCACTCTTTTTTAGCTTCTTTTCCCGTATAGGTCATTACGGAGTATTGAGTAGAGTTCCCTGTGCTATACTGTAGGTCCTTATTATTCATCTATTTTATATATAGTAGTGTGTATTTGTCAATCCCAACCTCCCAGCTTATCCCTCCCCACTTTCCCCCTTGGTAACCGTAAGTTTGCTTTCTACATCTGTGACTCTATTTCTGTTTTGTCAATGAGTTCTTTTGTACCATTTTTTTAGATTCCACATATGAGTGATATCATATGGTATTTGTCTTTCTCTGTCTGACCTACTTCACTCAGTGTGACAATCTCTAGGTCCATCCATGTCCCTGCAAAATGGCATTATTTTGTTCTTTTTTATGGCTGAGTAATGTTCCACTGTATATATGCACCACATCTTCTTTATCCATTCCTCCATCGATGGACATTTAGGTTGTCTCCGTGTCTTGGCTCTTGTAAATAGTGTTCCCTTGTCATCCTGTCTAAAACAGCACCCTACCCCCCTCTTCATATTCTACTCCCTGCCTTGATTTATTTTTCTCCGTGACATTTTTAAGTTAATATTTGTCTCTGCACACAAGGGGTAATAAGCCCCATGATGGCAGTGACTTTGTCTGGTTTACTGCTTTATCCAGTGTCTGGACAGGGCCTGGCGCAAGGTGGATATTCAGTCAGTACTTATTAAACGAGTGAATAAATGAACGCCAGGGCTCATCTGGCTGGACTCAGCAAGGCGAGGGAGTGAAGAGCGAGGGGTTTTGCTTGGTAGGTGCAGCACACCCAGAGTGTGATGAAGATCACCTTTATTATTGGGGGAGGACAAGTCAGCTTCTACAGCCTCCTGCCTTTGGAGTCTCCCTGTGGATATCTCATGGGAATTCTCCTGGAAGCTGGGCTTTGGGGATTCAATTTTGACTTGCCAGGATGGCTTTGGTGGGGAGGGGTGTGTGTCAAATGTTGACCTGCTAAAGCTGAATAACGAAAGGTGAATAGTTGTCTGCTCTACCTCTAATCTGGTTCCCTGTGTTTTTTTGTTTAGCTGCTGTATCAAGAATGGGCACGCTATGGGGTGTTTTATAAGTTTCAGCCTATTGACCTCATCAGGTAAGATGTGGGAGGGGACTCTTGGGAGGACCCAAAAGGTCTCTGCCAACTGTCTTGGCTCCTGGAAGTGTGTTGGCCGAGCAGAGGGCTTGGCTGTTCTAGGCTGTGACGCCCCTGCTCTGTGTCCTACAGGTGGGGAGCCAGCTCCTGGGTGGGGGAGGGCAGTGGCAGCTGTGGGGCAGCAGGTAATGTAGACGGATGTTCCGTGACTTGCCTCTTGGGGTCTTCAGCACTGTGGTCTCTCCCTGCCTGCTCTTGTGGGGAGAGGAGTGAGTAGAGTTCTCTCTTTTATTATTGTCCCTCAAATTTGCCTAGAGAAGAACGTGGGTGAAGCAGATCCTTGGGTCATTCCCAAGTAGCCACAGTATTGACCAAGAGAAGGGAAGACCCGGCACATTGTATAAGGGCTAAGCCAGCTGGTCTGCGTGGAAATGCAGGCTTTTTATGGCTTCTCCAGAAAATTGGAAGGGAGGAGAGAACTGGGTCCTAAACCTCTCCCTTCAGCGCTGCTCCTAAAATGGTGCCCTATTGCCTTGGGAATTTCCCCAGTTTCTACAGAACATGGGTGAAAAGCTTTTTGAAAGAACATTCTAGAAGGCAGTAGGTCTGACTAGCCTCAAGTGGGTTCAGGGCTCTAGGAACTCCATGGGCTGTTGAAACCCCACCTCTTTCCCAGCTGGCATGTTGGGAGGACCCCTGTGCAGTGGGGGACCACTGGGCTGAGTGGGGTCTGGAGACTGGGGTCTTGCCCAGGCTTGGCCACTAGGGGCGATTGTTGCTCTGGTCAAGTCGCGCCCCCTCTTTGGTCTTCGGCATCCTGGTTTTCCGAAACTGGGAGCCTGAGCTAGGGCTCTACGGGGGAAATTTGATAGAGCACGCTTATTTGGAAAGTATGGGGACCCTCGGCCCTGTGCCTGACATAGTGAACTCGCTGCCACTCAGTCACCTGTGGCTCACTTTAATGAGCTAGTTCATCAGCCAGCAAACTCAGAGAGTGTTCCGGGCTGCTCGCCCTGGGCTGGGACGGCGAGAGGGGTGGCCGCCAGAAGGATCGAGTCCAGAGGGAGGGATTCCAGCTTCTTCTTGGAAGAAGACAGCAGGCTGGGAGTCACAGTTTGGGCAGGCTCACCTCCCGCGCAGAGATGGGGCGGCCCTCCCAGGGAACTGGGAGCTCAGTTGGACAGCAGGTGTTTGTTCCAGCTGAAGACCGTTAGCCGAGGGGCTGGGGTCGGGGAGCGGGGCCACAAATGCCGGTGACCGAGGCCCCCTCACCCTGCACCTCCCGTCCCCTGGCGGCCTTTTGTGAGGTGCGGCCACCTAGACTGTTCTCTGGGCCACACCAGGGCTGCTTCCTCCGTGCCTGGTGGGCTTTGATCATCCTCTCTGCCTCTCTGGTGGCCACCCACGCTGTCGCCTGTTTTATCCAACTATTCACTCCTTTTGAAAAAATACGATGCCAGAAAATAAAAATTCTCCCTCCCGGAGAGCCCCACCTTTTCCTCCGGAGACTTCGGGTGACCGGCCGCCAGCTAAGTGGGCGACGGCTCCAGCGTGCCCTCTGTTTCAGCCACCGGAGCAGCCTCACCTGCGGGGGAAGAGGTGCCTTTGGAGCAGATCCTGGCTCTGGGGTCTGGCGGTTCCCGAGGACGCAGAGCCCAAAGCTGTCCAGACGGGTGCAGTGTGCTGTGGGGCTGGGGGCTGCCCACTGCCGCTCCCTCACCTGCTGCACAGTGCCAGAGGCCTGGATGTGGGGCTCGGACGCGCCTGGAGCCTCGGGCGTCTTTCAGACACTGGCTGGAGGGGAGGGGATGGGACACAGGTAGTATGGGGGCTGTAGTGGGGGACTGTGACCTACCCAGAGGGGTGAGGAGCTTACTCTGCTGGAGAGAGAGGAGGGGACTGTAGTGGGGAGAGAGGGAAGGGACAGAGGCGTTGGGGGCATAGGTGGGTAGCAGAGGCAGGGAAGCCAAGAGCAGGCAGCTGGAGAGGAAACTGGGGTGGCGGGTGTGGGTCTCCCCGCACTCAGCCGGCTCCCCCTAAGCTCGTGTGTCCACGTCACCTCCTTCCTCTCCGCCATCTGCCAGTCCCCGGTCTGACCCCAGCTCCTGTGGGTGTGTCTTCAGCGCCACTTCCCTCTGCTGCCGCTTCTTCTCCATCCTTCCTGCCTTCACCTGTCGGGACCTAGTGGCCCACAGGGCCCAGCCTGAGGCCACCCTGACCCTGTGGTTCCATCGCGGCTCATGCCTGTGAACTGCGCCCTCTTGGTGCTCACGTAGGAACTGCACCCATGTGGTCAGTGCTGAAGCATCCACAGAGGCAGGGGGGGTCCAAGTTGAAGGTAAGCCCTGCAAAGGCCCAGCCGAGGTGTTTCCCGCCCGTCGCCTTGGGCCCCCAGCTCCTCATTGGCAGCACTGAGCGCTGCTTCTCTCCCGGTGCCCACGGTTTGGAACATTCGAAAGCACGGAGCAGCTGAGAGCCCAGCAGGGTGGGAGATCCGTTGGCATGTAAAGCTACCCTCCCCCTTCCGCAACCCTTCAAGCCTAAACTTGAGATTTAGGGTTCGAGGCTCCTTTCCCAGGTGTGTAAAGTGGACAGAGGGGGAGCAAGATGCCCCTTCCCGGGGCTTCCCTGGTGGCGCAGTGGTTGAGAGTCCGCCTGCCGATGCGGGGGACGCGGGTTCGTGCCCCGGTCGGGGAAGATCCCACATGCCGCAGAGCGGCTGGGCCCGTGAGCCATGGCCGCTGAGCCTGCGCGTCCGGAGCCTGTGCTCCTCAATGGGAGAGGCCACAGCAGTGAGAGGCCCGCGTACCGCAAAAAAAAAAAAAAAAAAAAAAAAAAAGATGCCCCTTCCCTGCACCCCGTGCCCCTCCCCCCCCAGCTGCATGGGCATCCGGGCCAGCAGGCTGCACTGTGAGATTGCTGATGGCGCTCCCAGGCCAGCAGAGCTCTCCACCCTGAGTCATACCCTTGCTCTAGAAACCTCGGGGCCTGCAGGCCTGAGTGGAGTGTGTGTGTGTGTGTGTGTGTGTGTGTGTATGTGAGTTGCCTGGGAAGCTCCCCAGGGAGGTATCCAGTAGCGACCCCCCTCACAGAAGAATCTTCTGGGAACTCCGAGCCCGAAGCACTTGTGCCCTGGAAGAAACAAGGTGTGTGTTGGAGCCAGTGGGGGAAATGATGTTTTAGCTGGAGGGAAATGGCCCTACTAGTCCCTTGGGGCCACATGAGTGTCCCTGCAGGCGGAGGAGTAGATTCCTGCCTGCGCGGCCCTGGGTTACCTCCCTGACATCCCAGGAGGGAAATGGCCTTTATTTTCTGGGGAACCCGGGAGGCTGGGCCTTTTGGCTTGACTAATACGGGGTGATCCTGTATTAGTCAGCGCCCTGCCCTGTCTTTTCACTAAAATGAACATCTGCTCACGGGCAGATTTTCTTAGCTGGGAGGTTTTGATGTGGATGAGATAAAACAACAGGCTTTGAACATCCGAGTTAGATTTAGCTACTAACCGTACTTTGCTGAAGCTGAGATGCAAAATTGCATCTGCCGCTGACTGCCTGTGACCGCGTGTAGAGGAGAGGCGCCCAGAAGTCCACCGGGCTCGGGGGGTGTGTAGCTGTGGACTCTGGGGAATGGGCCAAGGGCATCGTACACGGGCAGCATCCACTGTGTCAAGTCGGGATTACAGTTTAGAGAGGGGTAAATGGCTCTTCCTCGTTCCCTCCTCTTTCAGGGATGCCATTTCCCAAGGGAGGCTTCCTAAGATCAGGCCCTGGGCGTGAAACCCATCCCTGTGGCAGGTCTGGAGTCCTCTCAGAAATGTCCTGCTTCCTCAATGACCTAACAGTGGTATCTATGCCATTTCAAGAGCCTTTGGGCATCATCTGTGGACAGCAAGAGTGGCACTGTGCCTCCACCTTGCTACACGTCTCTACCATCCTAGACTTCCAGCCCTCTCCAGCCCCACCCGTGGAGAGCCCATCCAGGACCTCGGCATCACAGGAATTGGCTTTTCCTCCTCCTGATAAAAGGCAGAGGTGCTTGTTCTTGCCAGAACTCCCCAGAAAGGCCACTAGGAGGTTGCGTGATTTGATCCATCCCTCTGTGTCTCTGAGCCCCACTTCTAACCTCCTGAAACACGACGCATCCACATCCCTCCAGGAGGGAGATGGAGGAAGCCACATTCTTAGGAGGCTTCTCAGCAGGCCAGGCTCAGGAAGGACTGGCTGCAGCTGGTTTGGGGGAGGGAATGGAGAGGAAAAAATGTTGATCAACCTGTGATGAATTATTTCCTGAGCCCTGCTGCCTCCTCCTTGATCCTTCCCTGGGATTTATAAAGGCAGTTCAGCTCAATGCAGTAAACATTCACTGACGCTCACAGTGAGCAAACCTCTGGAGGCACAGCGAGACGTAGGGTGGAGTTTGCGTCCTTACGGACCTAGCAGTTACGCAGGGAGACAGACCCGTGGGAGGCAGGATGAATTGAGGGCTTTTCAGGACTGTCATATATAAGTACTAACATGATAGGTTGGGACAACAGATGGAGAGTTGTTGCTACTAGCAGAATAAGGGAAGACTTCCTAGAAGAGGTGGTGCTGGAATTGGAAACATTGCTTTCTGAAAGGCTGAGGTTAAAGGTCCTGAATGTGTCTTTGTCACCAGCCTGGGCTGCCCTGAATATGGACTTGTTGAGCCTGGTGTCGACGGCCAGAAATCACAGTGCCCCAAAGCCAGGTCCCTCCTGACTGTCAGTTGGGAGAGGTCAAGTCAAGAACTTGACTTGCAGATCTCGCCCCACCTGCATGGACTCTGTGCCAACCTGGCCCGTGTCCCTGGCTCTGACCTGTAAGTTAGCAGAGCATCCAGGCTTGGAAGGAGATGAGGCTGGACCCAAGAGAGGAAGCCAAGGAGAGGTGACGTGTGGGACTAGCACCTTGGTATCTGCAGGTCTCATCCTTTGAAGTATTGGATTTAGCAGGGAAACGTTATGCAGGCTGGAAAGAAGTCATGTCTCATGGGCCTGAAGAAGATTTTTCCTTTACCTCTGAGGGCGTAGGAACATAGCAGACAGAGAAAAATAGGCAGTAGCTGGTTGAGGCGAGGCAGAAACAGGGATGACGATGTTCCGTGCAGCTATATTCTGGCCCGTTTTACAGACTGGGAAATAAGTCAAGCTGTTTATAAAACGTGAGGTGTCCCACTCTCCTTTCTCTCCGCCCTCCCTGCAGAGTGCCACTCCCCGCCAGGTCTGCACCCTCTAGAGGAGAGGAGTCGGCCTGGGGCTGCCAGTGGACCAGGAATTGAATACGGTGCCCCCAGCTCTAGTCCGAGGCTGCACCCAAAGGCCGTCCTGGTCCCCTGAGGGTGGCCTCCCTGGCTTCCACGGCTGGTGGCTCTTGGTTCAGATCAAACTGAATCTTCCTTCCTGGAGTATCAGCCGTATGGTACTTGGTGGCTCCCATATGGCACCAGGAGGCTGCACGCGTATCCCCATGGCCTCCCAGGGTTGCACGGCCAGAGCTGGGACGGGATGAGGGTCTGGTTTCCCAGCTCACTGCCTCCTTGACTCCCTTATGTCACGTCCTATTTCCCAAGGGGAAGAGAAGCTGATATTAGCCTGAAAATATGTGACAAAGCTGTAATTTCCTATCCCCTTGGACCTTGTGTGCAGTAAACTCTCAGTTATCCAGAGCCCCTGGGACCAAACCATGGCATCACAGAGGTGGGAGGAGCTTAGAGGCTGGCTGACCTCAGTGCCCCGCCATGGAATGGGGAATTGAAGACCTCCTCTCCCCGCATATTGATCGAGCAGATGCCCAGCCTCTGCATGATTTTTCTTGTAATGGGGGAGACGCCTGGCCTCGGGGGCAGCTTGTTCGTCTGCTGGACATTTTTAGCCACTAGAAATGGTCCTGGAGCCAGAGCAAGAACTCTGCTGATTTCCCTCTGTTTCAGTCCTGTTCTGAACAAGAGCATTCTATTGTGTAGGCCAGCCTTTAATTAGTTGAAAATAGCTCTTGCGTCCCTAACAGTTCTGCACGCATAACCGCCTGGCCTCGCTGTGTGTCCTCCTGTAATGCGGGCTCTTCTAACAGCCTCATCATCGTGATCGTCCTCTTTGGGACCCACTGGCCTGGGAAAGTCAGAGCAGGGCCCTCCTGCACGCACACCTCACCTGTTATAGTTAAGCTGACACCTGTTTGCACTGACCACATGTGAGACACTGGTGCTGGGGGATAGAGATGAATTAAGCATGACCCCGTTCTCCAGGAGCTCAAGCTCAAAGTCAAATCCCCAAGCGTGTAGATGACCACGTGGCTTTTCTGGGAAATGGAGGGACAGACTGATGGAGAAAATTTTCAAAGAGTAACTGTGAGGCTATAGAAAAACAGGGTATAGAGAAGATCATGGGGGTGGGGGGAAGCTGACCCCCAGACCAGTCATCTGTGATGAGGGGGCTCAGGGCTATCAGCTGTGCCTCGGGCAGAGATTTTTGCGGGTGACTCTGACTCTTTCTGGAAACATCCGTTGACGCATGGCAGCACCCACAGACCCCTGAAAATCTCAGAAAACATTTTAGGGTCACATCACTTAGGGATTTACCAAATCGTGGCAAAACCTCATGTGTCCAAGTCAGGTTATCCTGCCTAGAGAAAAACCAGCCAGGCTAGAACTGTTTCAGGGAAGGAAAAGAAATGTGATCAAAAATGTAGAGAGGCAGCCATATGAAGACAGACTTAAACAAATAAGAGCTCCTACTCTAGGAAGAAGTGGAGACGGAGTGAGGCTGCACTTGTTAATTTAGAAGATGGATAGAGTGACTGTCCACGTGTTTATCAAACCCCGAGGCACCTGCCTAGGGACATTCCTCTAGACTGAGAGCAGTGGGTTAAGGATGAGAAGAACTTGGTTTGGGCTCCAGCCTTGACTCCAAGTGATATAATACTGGGGCAAGCCGTTCTCTCTCAAGCCTCCGTTTCCTCAGCTGTGAAATGGGCATCATAACACCTGTCCTACCTTCCCCACAGTATTATTGCGAGGATTACGATATAGTTGTGCAAAGAGCGTGGTGATGGACACAGGTCTGGTTAGGTAGAGTTGTTATTTGTCTGCTCCCTGGGGGAAGTTATACTATTCCCTAAACTAGCAGAATTTTATATAGTTCTTTAGTTTGTCTTGACAAATATTGTATAATCATAAGGCTGTTTTTTTAGCATCTTTATTGGAGTATAGTTGCTTTACAGTGGTGTGTTAGTTTCTGCTGTATAACAAAGTGAATCAGCCATATGCATACATATATCCCCATATCCCCTCTCTCTTGCGTCTCCCTCCCACCCTCCCTATCCCACCCCTCTAGGCGGTCACAAAGCACCGAGCTGATCTCCCTGTGCTACGCGGCTGCTCCCCACTAGCTATCTAGTTTACATTTGGTAGTGTATATATGTCCACGCCACTCTCTCACTTCAAGACTGTGTTTTTTTTAAAATTGTAAACCAATGTACTGTATTCACGTTGCGTGTGTGTGCTCTGTGCCTCCTAGCGACCCTGCCAAGTGGATGTTCTTACCTCCGTGTTACGGGGGTGAGGGGGTGGGGTACTGAGCTCAGGGAGATAGGAGCTTCCCGAAGCCACAAGCCAGCCCATCTGGGATTTAAACCCAGGCCTGTCTGACTCCAGAAACTGTGTGTTTGCCCTCGTACCACATGGCTGAAGGTGACCCAGAGCGTCGTCCAGCCAGACGTTGGGCAGGCTGGGTTTCCAGATACCTAGCGTTAATCCCTTTGATCAGCATCCTCTGAGGGACAGCTGGCGTGGTCTGCGGAGGGGGGAGGGGGGCTCACTGACCAGATCACCCCCTGCTCTGCGATGGGCCATCCTCGTGAACACCCCTGTCTCAGCAGGAGTGATGTGTCACTCGCAAGAGCTGTTTGTTAGGGGGCCCCCGAATGCCATGTTTTTGGTTTCTCATTTCTGCTTTCCAGAGTCTTTCTTTTCCCCGACTTCTTCCACGTCATCAGGTTGTAAGCTGTCACTTCTTGCTTTTGTCAACCGAGTAGGTTCCTTCCCGACTTCAGTTCGCTGCTCCGTCTCCGTCGCAGCTTTAGTAACCGGACCCCTGAGCAGGTAGCATTGTGCGCCAGGTACGCCTCTTCCACAGCCTGTCCCGGAGTCTGCCTCCTGGCAGGTGTGGGATCTTGTGGAGGCTCTGCCTTTGTCATGGAAATGTCTTCCTGGTGTTTCCCAGTGAGAGTGAAATGGTGTTTCCAAGATGGGACCAGAGTCAGTGTGATAAGGCAGGTGGCTTTGCCGAGAAGAGCTGCATTTTGTCCCTCTTGCCTGTTTTGGGAGGTCACAAGAAATCCAGGCCAGAGCTCAGAGTCTGTTGACACAAGAGTCGATCCCTACATCAAGGGTCTACTGGATGCCAAGCTTTGTCGTGGGTGTGGTGTCAAAGCGAAAAGAAGGGGGAAAGCAGGAAGCTTGAAGTGTAACAGTGGGACCCCAGGTGCCCACAGTAGATCTGATGGAAGCTGCAGAGGTAAAGTGGTACCCAACGGGGAACCTGGGCACAGAGCTGTGCGTAGACGGGCTGGGGGCAAGGTGGTGGGCAAGGGGATGGGCCAAAGTTTCTGAAGGGGTTTGTGACTAGCTTTAGCGTGGTTGATGAGAGAAAGATGAGACTTACAGGACAGGCGAGTTTTGAGCAGAAAGTAGAGATTTGAAGGAAGAAGGAAGTGTGGTTGGGAGATTTACGAGAGTCAGGTTGAAGTATTCTTGGTCAGGAAATGCTGACGGAAGTGGAGGCTCAAGAACAGGTTGAGGCTGCAGACAGCTGACAGGAGAGCCCTGGGGCTACGGGAAGTGGTTGGAGGAGGTATCTGAGACGGTGCAGGGGGAGGAAAGCCTAGACAAAGGGGCCGTGGTGATGGGGAGCAAAAGGAGATGCTGTCAAGTGGTTTCTCTGGGATTTAGGTGACAAAACAGAGCTTTAGGGGGTTCAGGACTTGTGCGCTCCTAGCTGTGAGGTGAGAATGGCCCGTCTCACTCACCCACTCTTGGGAAACTTTGGGCAAGTCATTCAGCCCTTTGGATCTGGTGCACATCCTCTTGCTGAGAGAGAGAAAGAGAGGAATCTTTGCGTCTCCTCCACAAACCCTCTAGGCTGTGATGGCAGCTGCCATCTGTCTGTGGGAAGCAGGACCTCAGGTGGATCCGAGGGGCTGATCTCGCCCTAGAAGGAAGGAGGGGACTGGCCGGGGGATAGGTCACCATGGACTCGGCCCGACTCTTTGATCCCCCTGAGCCACTGTTTCACCGCCTGTCTCTGGAACCCCTGAGCTCCCCATTCCTGCTAATGATATTCTGCTGAGTGATGTTCTCCACCCATGCCACATGGGTATGTGACCAACATAAACAGAAAACGTCTTGACACATTGAATAACATCGTTGCAACACACGTTACAACAGCGACCGCAAGATCTCTCCATTTAATTAGCTGGGCATGCCCAGGCGCTTCGCACAGACGTATGCCTCTGTTTCAGGAACGGAAAACCACAACATTTTGTGGGTTTGGAAGTCACAGACATAAGCAAGAAAAAGACAAAACAAAAAGCTTCAAGATCGCTGCCTGGGAGACTGCTGTCTTCCAGTACCTTCTTGGGATTTGCTCAAGGTAGTCAAAGGTGTGGGTAGTTGGGTAACTGCCAGGGATGGCTGTCTGCCCTGGCAGAGTGGCTGACTCTGATGTGGAGAGGTTGTGACCCTCAGCCCGCATCGCCCAGCCCATTCCAGGGCCTCAGGAAGCCCTCCTTGAGGGCTCAGGACTCAGGGCTGGTGCCTCAGCCCTGTCGGTTTCTTTCATAAAATCTGTGTTAACTGAACACAGGAGAGACAGAGATGAGATTGGAGGACTGGGACCTTGAACTTTTTATTTGGAATTGTAGTCTGGAGGAGGGTAAGGGCAATGGCTTAGTTTCCAGCAGTTACCAGTTCTGACAACATGGCAGTATTTCCTTAGGCTGACACGCAGCCCAATCGTCAGCCTTCGGACGGACAGGCAAGCCGCTCCTTCTCCAAGCCTCCCCCCTGGCCTGTTTCCCCTTCCTGTCAAATCCTAGGGGGATCACGCTGCCCACCTCGCCCCACCATGGACACCCTAACACTTCTCTGAAGGTTTAACCCTGGGGGTGAGGTTAAGCCCTCTGATGATCCAGCAGCCAGCTGGAAGCATCTCTCAGGGACATCATGAAAGAAAGAGGAGAGTCCCCAAACTCAGACCTCTCACCATCCAGCTGGGAGAAGACTCAGTGTTTTGGGAGAGATTTAAGAGAATGGATAATTCAGTTCCCTTTGATGCGGTATGTTTATTGGGCATCTCTGCTGTGTTTGTTTTACTTGTGTTTGTGGTTTCAGGTGCTAGAGTTAAAGTGAAGAAAAAGATAGATGTGGACTTAGGTAACTTACCTAATCACCTTGGGTGATTAGATGATTTACCATCTAACCTAGGACGCTCTTGAGAGTGAAAGGGAGCATTATTGATAGCCGTGCTGGGTATACTGGTCAGCCACTGTCAAAATAACACTGCGTAACAAACCAGCCCCAGATCCACAGCTTACAGCAACGGTTCTTTACTTTTCTTGCTCAAGTGTCTGTAGGTTGAGTGGGAAAGGTCCGCTTCAGGCTGAGGGTCGGCTGGGCTTGCCTCCAGGCTTCAGACTGTGTTCAGGTCTCCACAGGTCTGCATGCTCTCCATAGATCAGAAGCTACCTGGGCGTGGTCCTCTCATGGTGAGCCACAAGAGCACAAGGAAAAGCAGGGAAACACACACACACAGTGCCTCTTAAGGCATCGTTGACATCCCATCCTCTAGGGCTCCACTGGCCAAAGCAGTCGTATGGCTGAGCACAAATCCATGTTTCTGGAAAGTACACTCTTTCTTAAGGGGAGAGGAGTCGGTATTTGCTGAACGCCCATGTAACCTGCCCCAGTGAGACAACAGGTATAAACCAGGACCGTTCTGGAAATATGTGGACCTGTGGTCCACCCTTGTCTGGTCTCGTGGAGCTTATGAGCTAGCAGGAAAGACAGATTATGTCTAGTTTTTTATTATTATTTTTATTGTTTTAAAATTTTTATTGGACTGTAGTTGATTTACAATGATGTGTTAGTTTCAGGTGTACAGCAAAGTGATATATAAAACTGAATATATCGATATGTATATTCTCTTCCAGAATCTTTTCCCTTACAGATTATTACAAGGTATTGAGTGTAGTTCCCTGTGCTGTTCAGTAGGTCCTTGCTGGTTATTTTATATATAGCAGTGTGTATACGTTAATTCCAAACTCCTTATTTATGCCAATAATGTATAGTTAATTGTGAGTGTGACATGGGTTACACTAGCAGATATGGGGTGTCATGGCCAATCCAACCTCATTGGAGAAGGCCAGCTGAGGAAGTGACATTTAAATGAAGATTTGGTGCGTGAGTGAGAGCCAGGCAGAGATGAGCAGAATAATGACAGTAGCTCACGGCCCGTGGTACCTCCTGTGTGCCAGGCGCTGTTTAAGCCCCGTGCACTTGCTAACTCACAACGACCCTTTGAGACATACTGTCACCCTCAGTTTACAGATGAGCAGTTCGGACACAAAGAGGGTGTTAAGTCACCCGCCGTCACACAGCTAGTGAGTAAGGAAGAGGTGAGGTTTGAACTCCTAAGTCTGGCTCCAGAGTCAGTTCTCTTTGCCACAGGGTACGCTGCCCACAACAGAGAGAGGGGGCCTGGGGTGCCTGGTGTTAGGTCAGCAGTGGGGGGAGTAATGGGGGCCAGGCGGGGGCGAAGCAGGGACCAGGCCCTGGGGGATCTTTCCGAAACCACAGGCCAGCCCATCTGAGATTCAAACCCAGGCCTGTCTGACTCCAGAAACGATGTGTTTTCCCTGGTACCACGTGGCTGAAGGTGACACAGAGCTCCGTTCATTCGTGGGCCGTTTGAAGATTTGGGGCTTTATCCTAAGGAAAAGAGCCTGTCCTTGAAGGGTTTGGCTTATGCGGGTGTAGATGTGTGGACGGCACTGATGTGGCCCGGTTGCTTTTACTTTGAAAGGACCTGAGGCTCCTCTGTGTGGGCGCTAGAAAGGACCCGAGATATTGTACGTTTTGTGCCAAACAGGATGGAGGGAGGGTGGGGAGTGTGGGGAGAGGAACAGCTTCTCCTCCCAGACGCCCTCTGTCCTTGTGCGAGGACTTGGTGGGCATTCTGGGGAGTGGGAGTCCAGTCTTCTTATCCTCCACGTCCCAGCTGACCCGCAGGTTTCACTAGGTGGTATCAGTGCATGGGAACTGTCTCTCCCCACTCACCAGCGGGGATGTCTTTGTGGGTGTGATGGTGACCACAGCGGACACAGCACTTAGCCCACGCTCACCGGGTACCCACGTCACCTCGCCCAGTGTGGACCTGATCTGGTCTAATCTTCGCGGCGACCCTGTGAACTTGGCACAATCATTGTCCCCCGTTTTCAAGATGAGGACACAGCAGTGCAGAGAAGATAAGTCACTGGCTGCAAATCTCAGGCAGGACCATTCCAGAGTCCATTATTTTAACCACTTTGCTGCACTTTGAGGGAGGAAACAGTGCTGGTGAGACACATGGGCTGCTTCTCAAATGGGGCCCCAAGGCAGAGGGTGGGGGTAGTGGATGGATGTGGTCAGGTGCCCAGATGGGGTGGTAAAGGGTTTCTAGGATCTTTTAGAATAAAACAGATCTGGTTCCTTAAAGAGGGTGTTGCCGTAGATCGTGGGGACTTAGGAATTTTAGCTCTGGGGATCCTTGAAAACCATTCTCTTATTTTATTAAAAAAAAAAAATCCTCTAGCAGAAGTAACAAGGCGGAGGGACGGAGGTATCATGTCTGAGGCCACTTCCAAGTAAGGAATCTTTAATATGTAACTTGCTGACATTTAATAGAGACGGCAGTGAGCTAGGAGGTGGGAGGACGTGTGAGATTAGAGGTGGCGATGCTCCAGGCAGGTAGATTACCTGCTGCCTTCCTCACCTAACAAGGGGGTTGGGCCAGGTGATCTGTAACATCCCTTCCGGGGCTAACTTTCTAGGCTGTACGGGATACCGTCGCAAGCCTGAAGCTGGTCTTGGGGCAAGACCCAAGGTTTCCCCAGGGAGCAAGTTGAATTTGGGGTTGGAACCCAGGAGTCTGGACCCCAGTCCTGGACTCCGTCCACTGGACTCGCCCCCTCTTAGGGGCACCCCTGTACCCACATCCCTGGATTCCTCTCTTCTCTCCATTAACCTCTCCCCCTTCCACGCAACCCATCTCTGGTTTCTTTTGCCTTTCCGGCTTTGATCACATCTGGAGCATTTTGTAGAGTTGATGAGTGTGTGTTTTCCTGTTGGGACACATGGTGTCTATCAGAGACACTTAAGAAGCCCGGATGAGTGGAAGAGTCTGCGTGGCATCTCAAGGGCTGCTGGCCTGGAGGGTGGATGGCAGCTGTGTGGCAGGGGACCTGGCATGAGGGCCAGCTGACTCTCGGGAAGGCCCAGAGGCCCGGCCTCGGGCCTGCTGTTCCACATGGCTGTGAGCTGTCCTAGTGGGTTGGTGCCTGCATGTATGTATGTGTGTGTGTGTGTGTGTGTGTGTGTGTGTGTGTGTAAAGGCCTGGAAGGGCCCCTCTGCCTTGTTGCTATGGGATGCTGCCTTCAGTGCTTTGCTCTCCGTGGTAACCAGGAACATAAGCCAAGTGTGTGTCCCCTCCACGGCGACAGTGGGTGATGGATGTGCTATGGGGCTGAGAGGCAGCGCCGTGCTGTCTGTGAAAGGTGACGATAATTTCCAGTGAGCCGCCTGGATGGACCAGTGAGCGTGAGCGTGAGCGTGGATGAGATGCAGAGTGGGCTTCCCAGAGGGAAGGAGCTGGGGACGTGCCTTCCCCAGGCCCCAAGATCAGACCTCCCTTTGCCGTGTGTTACCTGTTCCCTTGGTGTTGGCCTTTAATCCCCGTAGTCCCGGGCGTGGGCGGGAGGGAGTGGGCGTGATTCTACATGGGTGAAGATGCTCTCAGCAGGAAGAGTGGTGGTGGAGGAAGGAGACAGACTTTATGAAGGTGATTCTCAAGGACTGAGGTCCCACTTGCCCTCCTTTTCTTCTCTTTCTCCCTGTTATGGGTGGAGGGGTAGTGGGTGCGCCCAGCCAACGCTGCTTACCTTCTGTTTGGAGCCTGACCCCCGGCTCCCCCGAGTCTGTCTCCTCCACCCTCCCCACACCCCCCGAGGTTTTCATCTCCAGGCTTCGTGGCTCTGTGCAGCCCCCTCGACCTCCGCGCTCCCCTTGAACTTTCTCCTTCTCTCCCCCGATAACCCTCGCATTTTATTTATCCCTTTTCCTTCCCTCTCCTTTCCTTACCCAGCCCCTCCAGCTCTGTACACTCCTCGTGAGGTCTTCCAGATCTGGGGGCAAGGGACCCCCGGCTGGGAGTTCATAGGCCCAGGATGGGGAGTGCCGGGGCCTGCCCCGCCGAGTTCAGCCAGCCAGCTTGTAAATGCGCCTGCAGGTCTAACAGCGCAGCCCCGTCTGTCCACGGCTTGAACTAAAATGCAGACGCCCCTGGACTCGGTTGGGAACGTAAACAGCTAGTGGGTTGAGGACTTCAAGCAGCGAGCAAACGTGGCAGGAGAGAGGCCAGGTGCAGGCTGGCCTGGGTGGATTTTCTCACGGGTGTTTCTCCAGGCTCCCCAGCTTTTTGGATTCTAGGCTCCAGAGCGCTTCTCTCGGGCAGCAGGTCCGGGAGTGAGGCTCCTCCTTGATTGTGTGGGGACAGAGGAGAGCAGATGTTCTAGTCTTTCTTCCGTTTAATGTGTCCTGCTCAGGGAGAGGCCTTAGGAAGAGGGTGGAGAGAGAGTTGAGGGTGTGGCCTGGGGCGGCACCCTGGAACATCTGACACTGGGACTCTGGTTGGGGCTCAGAGTCCAGGAGTTGGAGCCCGAGCTCAGCCGGCAGGGCGGCCCCTCCCGTGGGGCTGGGGGCAGGCAGCCATGTGCTGGGACCTCTGCTTGTTCATCCATTCCCTGGTCATTCAGGGGACTCAGTGCTTCAGCAAACACCTGTACTGTGGCAGGAGCCGTCCAGGCAGTGGTGCTGAAAAGCCCTGGCCCTCAAGAAGCTTATAGTCAACCCGGAGGAAAGACAGGTCAGCGGGTGCCTCCAGAAGCATGATGACCGCTCAGACGGAAGGTGTGCAGGGGCCTCGGGGAGGGACAAAAGAGGGGCTCCCTCATCAGGCAGGGGAGACCTCCTGGAAGATGCAAGGACGGAGCTGAAGTTTGAATAAGGACTCGATGTAAAATGGGTGTAGAAGAGGGGGCTGGGCATCCCGGGCCGGGAGACCAGCATGAATTGAGGCAGGAAGTGGGGGAAAAGGCAGCATCCTTCAGGGGCTTCCAGGAGCTGAGCGTGGCTGCAATGAAGAGCATTTGTGGTTGGTGGGGGGGAGGTCGAAGGCAGGGAAGGCAGGCAGGTGTCCGATCATCAGCCTTAACCTCTGACGCTCAAGTGATGTGGAAGGACTTGAAGAGGGAAACTGGGGCGGTCACACTTGAAGAATGTTATTTGAGGGATCGAGAAGGCTCCCCTAACTGCTTTTGCCAGGAGTGTGCCACAGCTAGGGCGAAGCAAGGCCTCGTGGAAACGGGGCGTAGTGTCAGTGGGTCTCCAGTGGAGCGAGGGTGTCAGGGTGAGAGAAGGAACAGAGCTGGGCGACGAGACCTCAGATGAGGAAACTGAAGCTCAGGGAAGACAGGAGCCGGAGGACACGCAGACAGCTCTCAGCGAGAGCTCAGCGGGAGCCGTGACCCCGCAGCCCTGCTCTGGGGTGGCTGTCTTCTGCATTTTCAGCACCTGTTACCTGTGGGAAGCGCAGGAGGACCTTTCATGGGGACGTTTCTGCAAAGTCCACACACACACTGCAGCTCGCCATCACCCTGGCTTTCCGCCGCGATGCTTTCTAAGAGCTGGGTTTACCTGATTGTGCTTCATCCCCCTCTGTTCCCGGTCCCCCTGGGGGTGGAGATTCTGAAGAAGAAAGGCAGCGCTGGTTGGCTAGCATCCATCAAGGGGGCTGTGTCACAGGGTCTCGTCACAGGCTTCGGGTCTTTGAGAATGGGAGGCACACGTCAGATTTTCCATTGGTACACAGTTACCTTGAAAGAGAACAGAATCTGGGACTTACCTGGCGGTCCAGTGGTTAAGGCTCCACGCTTCCGCTGCAGGGGGTGCGGGTTCAATCCCTGGTCAGGGAACTAAGATCCTGCATGCCACGCAGCCAAAAAAAAAAAAAAAAAGATAACGGAATCAAGATTCAAAGTGTTCTTGACAAGAGGGAGGCTTGAGTCCAAACCAACGGGTGAAATGCAGCAGTGGTGGCCGTGAAGCCTGTAAATACGGGACAGGACCGAGGGGATCTGATTTGGCGGGCGATGGTGTGTGTGCGAGAGAGATGGAGGCGGCAGTGGAAGCTTGGCCACAGCTAAACGTGAGCTCTCAGTGTGTTGCCAAACGTGAACTTGTCTGACCCTGAAGTAATGAACTCATGGGGTATGGGCTGTTGGTAATTATGGGGTCACCGCCCTTGAGTCCACCGTGGACGATGTGCTCAATTCTGGTGCCCCATTTAAAGAGGTGCATTGACACTGGAGAAGATTCATGACTGTTGCAAACGGGTGGCCCTAGGGAAGGTTTCAGCCGATAGACATTTAAAAATTTTTGGGCCACTATATCTGTGAGTCTGTTTCTGTTTTGTAGATAGATTCATCTGTGCCATATCTTAGATCCCACACGTAAGTGATATTATACGGTATCCGTCTGTCTCTCTCTGACTTACTTCACTTAGTATGACAATCTCTAGGTCCACCCATGTTGCTTCAAATGGCATCATTTCGTTCGTTTTTATGGCTGAGTAGTATTTGCGGTTGCCAGTGGGAAAGGGGGGTGCGGGAGGGATGGATTGGGAGCTTGGGGTTAGTAGATGCAAACTATTAATATGTATATTATAGAATGGATAAACAATAAGGTCCTACTGTATAGCACAGGGAACCATATTCAATATCCTGGGATAAACCATCATGGAAAAGAGTATAAAAAAGAACGTATATATGCGTAAAAAATTTTTTTTTGGTGCAGAAGATTTTTTCAAAAACATTAAATGTGAATATTTTCAGTTGGAACCTACGTTCTCTCGTTCCCCACAGCTCCCAACATCCCCTGTTGTCTTATGTCCGGCAGCTCACATTTCCACGACATGTCTTACCCTTTTCAACCTGCGCCTCTTGAGTTAAAGCGATGGTTCCCAGTTCTGGAAGCTCACTGGAAACTTGGGAGACCTGCTAAACACAGATTCCCTACTTCCACACGTGGCCATTGTGGAGTATCTGGTACAGGACTAGCTTTTCTGCCGTCAAGTAGAAAGCTAGTTAGGTAGATATGTAAAAACTGTTTTCAGATATTAGAGAACAGGCAGGTAACCCCTGCGAGAATGAGGTTAGCTCTACAGTTGCTCTGAACAAGGACAAAATAAAATAGCAAGATGGTAGACCTAAATCCAACCAAATTGGTAATTACATTAGTATAAATGGCCTCAACATCAAAAGGAAGAGGTAGAAATTGTTAGATTGGATAAAAAAGCAATACCCAACTATATGCTGCCCACTGGAAACATACTTTAACTATAAAGGAACAGGTAGGTTAAAAGTAAAAGGATGAAAAGAGATATACCATGTTAACAGTAATCAAAAGGAAGCTGAAGTGGCTGTGTTAATATCAGACAAAGCAGGCTTTAGGGCAAGGAACATTATCAGAGATGTGGGTAATATTCATATTGGTGAGAGGGCAACTCAAGAAGATGTAACAATTTTATTAGGATTGTGTGTACCTGATAACAGCTTCAAAATACATGGAACGAAAATTGACAAAACAGAAAGAAGAAAAGGGACAAATCCACGATTATATTTGGTGATTTAAACTCTCTTAGTAATTAAGAGAACAAGTAGACAATCAGTAGGGATGCAGACTTGGAAAACGTCATGAAGGCCCTTCTCTTAATGGATGTTTATAGAGCAGCGCACCCAAACCGCAGCAAACGCATTCAAGTGCGCATGGACCATGTACTGAGCTAAACCATGTCCTAGTCCATAAGACAAGTTCCAGCGGTTTTTAAGACTTGAGGTCATATGGCATATATGCCCAGGCCATGGTGGGAGTGGAATTAAGTTAGAGCCCTTCACACAAAGGCCTCCCTGCAGCTCACCCTGCCCCCGCCCCCTCCTCATGTGCAGGGCCGCACCTCCTTCACTTGCTGCAGGCTGACCAAAGTCAGCCCAGTCGTGCACCATTCTTCTTTGATAGACACTGGGGGCCTTGGAAAAAATTTTGAAATAGGTGACATTCGTTAACAAGTGGGAAAAAAGATAAAGTTCATACGACCCGTTTGGGATGTCCCAACTGTTTATATATTTATATATAGTAATATAAAAATATTTACATTTTAATTAATTTATATTTATTAATATAAAGCATATTTATATTATATAAGTAATATAAAAAAGCATTCTTTTGTATTCTCTGATCATCTCCTTGCATGAAACATTTACTCCAGGCAGAAACCTCAAGTCTAGAGACAGAACTTTGTTACCCTTATAACTAGTATCAGGGAAACAGAATCCGGAGACTCAGCTAGACCTGGGGCCATTTAGGACTTTGGCCTAAGGCATCATCTCTAGAACCAGGGGGACAGGCCCCCATGAAGATTTATAAGCAAGGATGGATGTATATCTGAAATACAGTCTGTTCAGTCCACATTATTTGAATACCTCTAATTTCGCCCGCGAGTCCTTTTCTAACATTTGTTATGCTAGTCAACAGGCCATTATTTTTAGGTGTGAAAATCCATTTCTGACTCTCTGTATGCTAATTAACCAAGCTGTGCTCGTGGATAGAGATAAGGGAAGCAGAAATGCCACCTGTGAGCGCGGGCTTTCTGAGCAGAGCACCTGCTGGGCACCTGTGCTGTCTTGGCTGGCACCTGCATCCTAGCTTCAGTCCAGTAAGACTCCTCTCACACTTTATATGAGGTGTTTGCAAGTAAATTCTACACATTGTAACATTTTCCTAGACGATGTCCCCTTCTTTTAAAGATGTTGAGGAAAGGATGCCCACTGGCTCCCCTGGTGACCTATTCCTATGTTTCCTGAAGTCATCAAGGTTTCCTTTTCCCCTTCCAAAATCTGCTTCCAGGAACATCTTTATTCCTGTTTTCGGAGCCTCCTTTAAAATGTGCATGGCCCCCGCTGCCTGCCCTGTCCTGTAACTTTAAGACTTGCGGTTCCTGAGGGCAGAGAGTGGGTTTGAGTGCCTTTCCCTGCTGGTTATGTTTACAAGCGAAGGATCATCCTGCCCCCGCGTAAATGGCTATGAACTTTCTGTGGTTGTCGCACTAACTGCTTTATGCTCAGATAATTATTTCCAGCGATCCCTTTGTTCACTTGTCTTCTCTACTGAAGTCAAGGGATGGGTGGGATGTGTAGGGAGGTGGGATGAACTAATGGACGTTTCTCCGTTTTCTTCTCTGAACCCTTTTCAAAAAAGTTATTTATTTATTTATTTAATTTTTAAATTGGGGTAGAGTTGTTTTACAATGTTGTGTTAGTTTCTACTGGACAGCGAAGTGGAGTTCCCTGTGCTATACAGCAGGTTCTCATTAGTTATCTATTTTATACATGGTAGTGTATATATGTGTCTATCCCAATCTCCCAATTCATCCCATGCCCCTATTCCCCCCTTGGTGTCCATATGTTTGTTCTCTACATCTGTGTCTTTACTTCTGCCTTACAAACCGGTTCATTTATACCATTTTTCTAGATTTCACATATATGCGTTAATATATGATATTTGTTTTTCTCTTTCTGACTTCACGCTGTATGACGATCTCTAGGTCCATCCACATCTCTACAAGTGACCCAGTTTTGTTCTTTTTTAAGGCTGAGTAATATTCCATTGTATATGCATACCACATCTTTATCCATTTGTCTGTTGATGGACATTTAGGTTGCTTCCATGACCTGGCTTTTGTAAATAGTGCTTCAATGAACCTTGGGGTGCGTGTGTCTTTTTGAATTATGGTTTTCTCAGGGTATATGTAGGCCCAGTAGTGGGATTGCTGGGTCACATGGTAATTCTATTTTTAGTTTTTTAAGGAACCTCCATACTGTTCTCCATAGAGGCTGTATCAGTTTACATTCCCACCAACAGTACAAGAGGATTCCCTTTTCTCCACACCCTCTGAAGGCTTTTGAAGCCTAAGAAATGAGACGTTGCTACTTAGAGGACAGGGCATGGGCTAAATGACTCCTGTAAAATGGGGAGCAATTGGTTTTATTTGTTTCTTATGTTTTATTTTGAAACAATTTCACACTTAGAGAAAAATTTCAAAAATAATACAAGAAACTCCCTACTCAGATTCCTCAGGTCGTATTTGGCCACATTTGCTCTGTCATTTCCTCTTTCTCTCTCTATATGAATATATTATTATTATTATTATTATTAGACCATTTAAGGGAATGTGGCAGACATCATGCCTCTTTATCCCTGAATACGTCGGTGTGTGGTTTCTAAAAACGAAGAATTTTTTTCTCACAGTGTAATTTTCAAAACCAGGAAATTTAACATTGCTGTTTTATCATTATCTAGTCTGCGATACATCCTGAAACTTCAATTGTCCCAATGATGTCCTATACTACAATGTATAGTTAGCCCATCTTGTTAGTCTCCTTTAATTTGTAATCTGTTCTTTGTCTTCATGGCATTGACATTTTTGAAGAATAAAGGATCGTATTGTCGGAGGTCTCTCAATTTGGGTTCGTCTGATGTTTCCTCATGACTGGATCCAGATCGTGCATTTTTAGTAGGAATCCTACATAAGTGACGTGTGTCCTTTTCGATACGTCGCAACAGGAGGGCCATGCTGTGTCCCTTTTACAGTGATGTTGGCTTTGATCACTGGGTTATGATCGTGTCTACCAGATTCCTCGGCAGTGAGGTTACTGGTTTTCCTTTGTAATTATTAAGAAATTTATCTGGAGAGTCTTTGAGATGCTGTGAATATCCTGTCCCTCGTCAGATTTTCACCCATTACTTTTAGCATGCAGGAATTGTTTCTGGATTATTGTACTTATTGGGCAGCATTGTGAAGGAAAAAGGATTGGTCAAACTTCTTATTAAAGGCCCTGCTTAGTGTGTGATCATTCCCTGTCCCCATGGTGTGTGCCCCGAAAAAAGTAGGCTTTTTGGATTATCTAAATTGCGAATAGAGAAGAGAGATTAATTTAATTTTAAATGACATTGTGTGTGTGTGTGTGTGTGTGTGTGTGTGTGTGTGTATTTGGGAAAGGAGGCAGTGAGCCAAAATGTGGAAGTTGGAGAAGGAAGCTAGATTAGAGAGAAGGAAGCAAACAAAATCCCCTTGTTGACTGAGCTCTTGATCCGATCCTATCAATGCACAGCAAGTTTCTGTAATTAATCGGATGAGCAACCCATCAGGTTTCCCGTCTTGGATATAGAATCCTGGATCTAGGAGGGTTCTCCAGAGACCATCTAATTCAAATCTCTGCCTCTGGGAAGGAATCACTGGAAACATCAGATGAGTTGGGCTTTTCTTTCCTTTTTGATACTTCCAGAGGGGGAGACCCCCGTGTTCTTTTTTGCATAATGCAGAACTGCGAACTTGGGGAGCAGAAAGAAAAAGTCTGATGAGCTCCGTACCTTTAGGGAACCTACATGCTCTTAGAAGAGAGATGCCTCAAATGCCCATTCGCCATCCCCATCAAAATCCTTTCAGCGTTTAATCTAAAATTGATTCCACTGTTTTCGGACTGCTCTGTCTGGACTACGACACTTACCTTATTTGGCACTTAACGTTCGCTATCTCATACTGTTCATTACACTTTCATGTGGGACTGGTCTTGCTTCGAGGTGATCATATTCCATTGATGCTAAGAGTCTGCCGATTGTAAGATGCACATTTATTTCATGGAATACATAAAAAAGGTGAACATTTAAATTGATGAAATAGGGTTTAAGAACACCAGTGGTAGAATCCATAATTGCTGCTGGTTCATTCATTCATTCAACGTTTACTCAACAAAAATGATGTTTTGGGGGGAAGTACAAAGAATCCCCTTCAGCACTTAGCTGAAATTCAAGAAGGTAAAGAAAAAAATTGGAATTGGATAAACTTGAGTTTGATCTTTTTGTCACCACTTCCTAGCTTTATGATCTCGGGAAAGTCCTTCTATTCCTCTGTGTCTCAGCGAAATGGGGTTGATCATACCCATCTAGTAGTGCTCTTGCGAGGCCTGGTAATAATATCTGAAAATCATCTAGCTTAGTGTCTGACACATAATGCAACTCTTATTAGAGTAGGCACCCACTAAGTATTTGTAAATAGATTGATTTGTAGCCATGTGCTTAAGATGTTTGGTTATAAGAGCGCGTTGCAACTCGTCATTCCTTTTGACGTCTAAGTGGCCTTCCCTCTGCTCTAATGGAAGCCGTTCTGTTCCATTGCCAGTGGAGATGGAGAACAGTGGGACATCTACTCTTTGATAAAGTTTGAGGACAGAAGTGAACTCAGCCCTATGCATTGATCTTGAAACTAGGGAAATGATGTGGCACCTTATGTATCTGAGGGTTGGACATTTGGGGGCCATTTCTCCCAGTCCCCTCTGCCAAATGGCATGTCTGCTCCCACCTGATCGCAGTTACGTTCCCAGCCGTCAACGTTACTGACGGGGCCGGGTGCCACTGCCATTTGAATATGTTGACCAGCTCCAATTATTTTCCAAGTGTGTTCCAAGCTTGCTTGAAGCCATGCTATGCGTTTTGTTCTTTTCTTTTTTTCCCCTTTTCATTTTGAAGTCTGTATGTGTTTTTCTGGCACGAGGAGAGAAAGATGGGGGTGGGGAGATCCAATCAAATCCATATGTTTGCGATGCATTCTCCCTGAAATAATAAGAAAGCATTGTTGGGAAAGAGCCTCTGGCTGACTTAGGGGCCACTTTTACAAGCCCCGCATTGGTGTCTTCATCTCCTCAGCTCATGCTACCGCTTGCCAGGTTTGGAGAGGATGAAGTACACGTGGGGACTCTGCTCTCTTCTCCTCTCCCCTTTCTTGCTGCCTTCATTCCTGAGACCTTGTCTCCTTCTCTGTATTCTCAGTTGAGGTGAGGACAGATCATTGAATCTTCACTTCTCCGGAGCCTGTGGGAGGCTGTAGCTGATTGTTGCTACCCATGACCTCACTGCCTCATTTAGAGCTTATTCCTCTTAGCGTCTGCGGCGCTGAGGATTCTTGCTTCATGCTGGTGCCTCGAGCTACAGCTCCTTGGCCTCTGTGAACGGCCTAACTCCAGTGGCTTTTCTATTTTCTCCAAGCTCGTGTCACTTTGCTCATCTGATTATTGTTAAGCTCACTGTCATGCTTTCACCTCAGTACGTTTTGTGTATATGTTAAAGAGCTCTTTGTTCTTCATGCATTTGTTGTCATGTGTCTGGGGTTCTGAAAGAGCTTGGAGGAAGGTTTGGATGAGGGAGTCATGATCTTTCCCTAAGCCCTGGAAGCTGAATTCTTTGGCGCCTGTCGTGTTCCCGAGTCCCCTCCTAGAACTTCAGAGTGGTCCTCCAGGCATTGTTCTCCACTCAGGTAGCTCAGGAGCCATGCCAGGGATCGGAAAGCATGTAACCTTTGACTCAGGCCTCAAGTTCTGCTGGGGTTCTGCATTTGTATAGCAGTGAGAAGTAGTCACTGGGACCAAGATTGCATCTAAGCTCAAAGGAGCCCCTCATCCTCTAGTACGTAACTTAAAAGATGCTGATGGGGTCCGGGTGGGGCAAGGTCTGCCCACCTGGGGGTTCTTCCAGGGAATCAGGAGCCTGCTCACAGAGCCTGGAGCTACCCCTGCGTGCCTCGATTCCTAAAGGGCTTCCGTGTGAATCACCTGACACTTTCTTTCTTTCTTTTTTTTTTAATTAATTTTTATTGGAGTATAGTTGCTTTACAATGTTGTGTTAGTTTCTGCTGTACAACGAAATGAATCAGCTGTACATATACATATATCTACCTTTTTTAGATTTCCTTCCCATTTAGGTCACCTCAGATCATTGAATAGGGTTCCCTGTGCTACACAGTAGGTTCTCATTAGTAACCTAATTTATACATACTAGTGTGTATATGTCAATCCCAATCTCCCAGTTCAACCCCCTCCCTCCCCCCCTTGGTAACCATAAATTGTTTTCTACATCTGGGACTCTGTTTCTGCTTTGCAGAGGAGTTCATCTGTACCATTTTTTTAGATTCCACATATAAGTGATATTATATGATATTTGTCTTTCTCTTTCTGATTTACTTCACTCCGTAGGACAGTCTCTAGGTCCACCCATGTTGCAGCTTGCTTTCTTCTACTTGCCGTTACTTGACACACAGAGCTGCTCATGTCACATGTTCATCATTCATGCGTTCAGCAGGGACTTACCGAGTGCCGGGAAAGGGCAGGGCCTTGTACAGTACCCAGGTGGAGAAGAAAAGATAAGACACAGCTCCTTAAATAACAGGAGAGCAGTTGAGTTGATCAGGCTCAGGCAGTGGAGGCAGAAGACATGGTATCCGTCCCAGCGTCCCCCGTCATAGTTATTTGGCTTTGGGCCAGTTGTTTACATCTGCGACCTTCACTTTCTTTTCCAAAGAGTGGTTGGGTGGATTGCATGTGATAAGGTGTGTGAAGGTACTTTATATACTATGAAGTGCTGTGCAGACTCTCAGTATTGATCGTAATCATAAAGTTGTAGTACAAGGCAGAGGAACTGAGTTCCAGAATGTAGCAGGTGAGGTACGAAGACACATGTCTGCCCGTGGCGCTCATTGCTGGTGTGGGGTCCGAGGGAGGAATGATTGGGTTGGAGGGATGGAATGGGCTTGGGGGAGGATGTTTCTGATGGTGGGCATACCTAAACATCCTTACCCCTAAGCAGGGTGTGTGAGGATGGGGTTCAGACAGTGTGAGTTTTGACAGCTTTTGAGGCTGCAGGGGTGCTGGGCAGGGCACTGGGTGGGAAGGGTTTCTGAGGTAAGGTAATATACCTTCTCAGGGGCAAAGGAGGTCCACCCGGGAGAGGCTAGAGGGAGAATACTGTCCTGACAGACTCCTAAGGAAGAGATTTATGGCACACGAGAATGTATCTTAATAGTTGGACGAACAAGCTGGAAGCTTTTCGTTTTTATTCTTGCATCATTCTTAATGTGACTTGTGGGCACATGGTGATCCCCTGGGTCAAGATGAAACAGTGGAGATTTTTCCTATTTCGTAGGATTTATTTCTCTCTCTCTCTCTCTCTCTCTCTCTCTGTGAGATAGATAGCTATTATTATTCCCTTATCCATTAATGATATTCTTTTGGTGGAGGGGGGAGGTACAGTTACCAATGGAAAGAAAGGGTTTGGAATTGGCAGAACATTGGGACAGTGGAAAGGATCAGAAACTCTCAAGATAGACAGGCTTTGGTTGGAAAATCAGATGCGTAGTTAACCGGACCTTGGGCATGGGGTTTAACTTCATTGAGGCTGGTTTTCCTTATCTGCAAATTGGGGGAACAAGTCCCAACCCATAGGGTAGGGCTTAAACCATCTATGTATGTAAAAAGCAGTGAAGGTCCTCAGTAAATGTTCGTTTCCTTCCCTTCCAGGAGTGGAATTGCTGGATTGTGTGGTAGTTCTATTTTTAATTTTTTGAGGAATCTCCATACTGTTTTCCATAGCAGCTGCAATTTACATTCCCACCAACAGTGCACGAGGGTTCCCTTTTTTCTACAGCCTCACCAACACTTGTTTGTTATCTTTTTGATAATAGCCATTCTGACAGGTGTGAGGTGATATCTCATTGTGGTTTTGATTTGCATTTCCCTGATGATTAGTGATGTTGAGCATCTTTTCATGTCCTGTTGGCCATGTGTATGTCTTCTTTGGAGAAATGCCTATTTGGATCCTCTGCCATTTTTTAATTGGGTTGTTTGCTTTTTTTGATGTTGAGTTGTATGAGTTCTTTCTATATTAAAAAAAATTTTTTTTTTTGTTTCAGCTTTTCAAACATCTTTTTTTTTTCTTTGGCCATGTGGCATCTGGGATCTTAGTTCCCTGACCAGGGATCAAACCTGTGCCCCCTGTGGTGGAAGCACAGAGTCCTAGCCACTGGACCACCAGGGAAGTCCCTCTTTGTATATTTTGGATATTAACCCCTTATCGGATATATTGCTTGCAAATATCCTCTTCTATTCAGTAGGTAGCCTTCTGTTTTGTTGATAGTTTCTTTCAGTGTGCAAAAGCTTTTTTGTTTGATGTAGTCACATTTGTTTATTTTTACTTTTGTTTTCTTTGCCTGAGGAGACATGTCCAAAAAATATTGCTAAGACCAATGTCAAAGAGCTTACTATGTTTTCTTTTAGAAATGTTAAGGTTTTGGGTTTTACATTAAAGTCTTTTATCCATTTTGAATTTATTTTTGTGCATGGTGTGAGAGAGTAGTCCAGTTTGATTCTTTTGTATATACCTGTCCAGTTTTCCCAACACCACTTACTGAAGAGGCTGTCTTTCCCCATTGTATATTTTTGACTCCTTTGTCGTAGATTAATTGCCCATACATGTGTGAGTTCATTTCTGGGCTCTCTATTCTGTTCCATTGATCTATGTCTCTGTTTTTGTGCTGGTACCATATTGTTTGAATTAATGTAGCTTTGTAGTATAGTATGAAATCAGGGTGCCTGATATCTCCAGCTTTGTTCTTCTTTCTAAAGATTCTTTTGGCTATTTGGGGTCTTTTGTGCTTCCATACAAATTTTAAAATTATTTGTTCTAGTTCTGTGAAAAATGACATTGGTATTTTGATAGGGATTGCACTGAATCTGTAGGTTGCCTTGGATAGTACAGTATTAATATTTTTACAGTGTTAATTCTTCCAGTCTATGAACATGGTATATCTTTTCATTTGTTTGTGTTGTCTTCAATTTCTTTCATCAGTTTCTTATAGTTTTCCAAGTGCAGGTCTTTAACCTCCTTAGTTAGATTTATTCCTAGGATTTTATTCTTTTTCTTTTTGCAGTACGGAGGCCTCTCACTGTTACGGCCACTCGCATTGCGGAGCACAGGCTCTGGACGCTCAGGCTCAGCAGCCATGGCTCACGGGCCCAGCCGCTCCGTGGCATGTGGGATCTTCCCAGACCGGGGCATGAACCCGTGTCCCCTGCATCGGCAGGCAGACTCTCAACCACTGTGCCACCAGGGAAGCCCCATATTCTTTTTGATGCAGTGGTAAATAGGATTGTTTTCTTAATTTCTCTTCTGATATTCATTGTTAATATAGAGAAATGCAACAGATTTCTGTATATTAATTTTGTATCCTGCAAATTTACCAAGTTCATGGGTGAGTTCTAGTAAAATTTTGGTGGTGTCTTTAGGAATTTCTATGTATAGTATCATGTCATCTGCAGACAGTGACAGTTTTACTTCTTCCTTTCCAATTTGGATTCCTTCTTTTTCCTTTTTCTTGTCTGATCGCTGTGGCTAGGACTTCCAATACCATGTTGAATAAAAGTGGCAAGAGTGGGCTTCTTGTCTTTTTCCTGATCTTAGAGGAAATAGTTTCAGCTTTTCACCATTGAGTATGATGTTAACTGTAGGCTTGTCATATATGGCCTTTGCTATGTTGAGGTATGCTCCTTCTATACCCACTTGATTGAGAGTTTTTGATCATAAATCGGTGTTGAATTTTGTCAAAAGCTTTTTTTGCATCTATTGAGATGACCATATAATTTTTATTGTTTAATTTGTTAATGTGGTGTATGACATAGATTGATTTGTGGATATTCAACCATCCTTGCATACCTGGGATAAATCCCACTTGATCATGGTGTATGATCTTTTTAATGTATTGTTAAATTTGATTGCTAATATTTTCTTGAGGATTTTTATATCCATGTTCTTCAGTGATATTGCCCTGCAACTTTTTGTGTGTGTGTGATATCTTTGTCTGGTTTTGATATCAGGGTGATGCTGGCCTTGCAGAATGAGTTTTGGAAACATTTCTTCCTCTGCAATGTTTTGGAATTGTTTGAGAATGATAAGTGTTAACTCTTCTCTAAATGTTTGATAGAATTCACCTATGAAGCCATCTCGTCCTGGACTTTTGTTTGTTGGGAGGTTTTTTTGTTTTTATTTTTGTTTTTTATTACTGATTCAATCTCAGTACTGGTACTTGGTCTGTTCCTATTTTCTATTCCTTGTTCAATCTTGGGGGAATGAACGTTTCTAGGAATTTGTTTCCTCTAGATTATTTTATTGGAGTATAATTGTTCATAGTAATCTCTTATGATCCTTTGTATTTCTGTGGTGTTGGTTGTAACTTCTTTTTCATTTCTGATTTTATTGATTTAGGCCTCTTTTTTTCTTGATGAGTATGGCTAAAGGTTTACCAATTTTGTTTATCTTTTCAAAAATCAGCTCTTAGTTTCATTGATCTTTTCTGTCTTTTTTTTAGTCTCTTTCATTTATTTCTGTTCTGATCTTTATGATTTATTTCCTTCCACTAACCTTGGATTTTGTTTGTTCTTCTTTTTCTGTTTTCATTTGTCTCCAGGTATTTTTTAATTCTTCTTTGATTTCTTCAGTGACTCATTGGTTGTTTAGTAGCATATTGTTTAGCCTCCATGTATTTGTGTTTTTTGCAGTTTTTTCCCCCTGTACTTAATTTCTACTCTCATAGCATTGTAGTCAGAAAAGGTGCATGATATGATTTCAATATTTTAAAATTTCCTGAGACTTTTGTGACCTAGCATGTGATCCAGTATGGAGAATGTTCCATGTGCACTTGAGAGAATGTTCATTTTGTTGCTCTTGGATGGAATGTCCTAATGGTCTAATGTGTCATTTAATGCCAGTGTTTCCTTATTGATTTTCTGTCTGGATGGTCTGTCCATTGATGTAGTGGGATGTTAAAGTCCCCGACTATTATTGTGTTGCTGTCAATTTCTCCCTTTATGTCTGTTAATATTTGCTTTATGCAGTTAGTTCCTACTACATTGGGTGCATATATATTTACAATTGTTGTATATTCTTCTTGGATTGATCCCTTGATCATTATGTAGTGTCCTTCTTTGTCTCTTATTTCGGTCTTTGTTTTAAAGTCTATTTTGTCTGATTTAAAATAGACTTTGTTTTAAAGTGTATTTTATCTGATTGTATTGCTACCCTGGCTTTCTTTTCATTTACACTTGCATGTAATACCTTTTTTCATTCCCTAACTTTCAGTCTGTGTGTGTTTTTAGATTTGAAGTGAGTCTCTTGTTGGCAGCATATATATGTGTATTGTTTTTGTATCTGTTCAGCCACTCTGTGTGTTTTGATTGGAGCATTTAGTCCTTTTACATTTATAGTAATTATTGATAGGTATGTACGTATTGCCATTTTGTTAATCGTTTTTGCATTGTTTTGTAATTCTTTTTTGTTCCTGTTTCTTCTTCTTCTCTTTTTCCTTATGATTTGATGACTATCTTTTTTTTTTTTTTTTTGTGGTACGCGTACCTCTCACTGCTGTGGCCTCTCCCGTTGTGGAGCACAGGCTCCGGACACGCAGGCTCAGTGGCCATGGCTCTCGGGCCCAGCCGCTCCGCGGCATGTGGGATCTTCCCGGACCGGGGCACGAACCCGTGTCCCCTGCATCGGCGGGCGGACTCTCAACCACTGTGCCACCAGGGAAGCCCTGATGACTATCTTTAGTGTTATGTTTGGATTCCTTTCTCTTTTATGTGTGTGTATCTATTATAGATTTTTGGTTTGTGGTTACCATGAAATTTATATATAACAATCTCTGTGTGTGTGTGTGTGTGTGTGTGTGTGTGTGTGTGTGTCTTTGTGTCTCTCTGTCTCTGTCTTTGTCTGTATCTCTGTTGCTCTCGTATATATATACGATTATTTTAGGTTGCTGATATCTTACATTCAAGGGATTTTTAACAGCCCTGCATTTTTACTCCATCCCCCATGTGTACTGTTTTTGAAATCATATTTTGCATCTCTTTGTTTCGTGTATCCATTAACTACTTGTTGTGAATGTAGATGATTTTGCTTCTTTGTCTTTTAAACTTTCTACTAGCTTTGTGTGTGGTTGATTTACTACTTTTATTGTATATTTGCCTTTATCAGTAAGAGTTTTCCTTTTGTAATTTTCGTATTTCTAGTTGTGGCCTTTTCTTTTTTGCTTAGAGAAGTCCCTTTCACATTTCTTGTAAAGCTAGTTTGGCGGTGCTGAACTCTTTTAGCTTCTGCTTATCTGTAAAACTTTTGCTGCCTCCATCAAATCTGAATGAAAGCCTGCTAAGCAGAGTGTTTTTGGTTTTAGGTTCTTCCCTTCATCACTTTAAAGATATTGTGCCACTCCCTTCTGGCCTGCAGAGCTTCTGCCGAAAAGTCAGCTGATAGCCCAATGGGAGTTCCTTGTAGCTTTTCCCTTGCTGCTTTGAATATTCTCTCTTTATCTTTGATTTTTTGCCATTTTAATTACAGTATGTCTTATTGTGGTCTTTGGGTTGATCCTGTTTGGGACTCCCTATATGTCCTGGACCTGGATGTCTGTTTCCTTTCCCAGATTAGGGGAGCTTTCAGCTATTGTGTCTTAAATATGTTCTCGGCCCCCCTCTCTTCTCTCCTCCTGGAACCCCTATAATATGAATGTTACAACACTTCATGTTGTCCCAGAGGTCTCTTAAACTGTCCTCATTTCTTTATCTCCTTTTTCCTGTTCAGCCAGAGTGATTTTCGTAAGTCTTTTTTCCAGTTTGCTGATCCGTTCCTCTGTATCTTCTAGTCTACTGCTCATTCCTTCTAATGTATTTTTCATTTCACTTATTGTGTTCTTTATGTCTGTTTGGTTCTTCTTTATATTGCCTAACTCTTTGTTAAAAACTTCTCTCACTCTGTTCATCCTGTCTTCTCCCAAGTTCTTTAAACATCTTTACAGTCATTACCTTGTTCTCTTTCTATGGTAGATTGATTATCTCCTCTTCACTTAGTTCTTCTTCTAGGGTTTTATCTTGTTCTTTTGTTTGGAGTATACTTCTCAGTTGCCTCATTTTGCCTAGTTTGCCGTTTTTATTTCTATGTATTTGGTAAGTTGGAGAAGTGGCCTTTTGTAGGGGAGGTCCTGTGCGTCCCATCAGTGCACTCCCCTCTGGTCACCAGAGATATATGCTGTAGGGGTGCCCCTTCCGTGGGCTGTGTGGATCCTTCTGTTGTGGTGGACTGACTACTGTGGGTGGTCTGGTAGGCGTGACCCCCCAGTCCAGTTGGTTGCCAGGCCATGCCTTGTATGGAAGCTGCTGCCTGCTGACGGGCAGGGCTCAGTCACAAGGTGGCTGGCAGCTGAGCCTGGGAGGGTCCTGGGTCTAGTGCTGGGCTGCTTGTGGGTGGGATGTGTTCGGGGTGGGTGGGTTGTGGGGTCGGAGGTCCTGGATCTAGTGCTGGCCTGCCAGTGGGTGTGGCTGGCTCTTAACACCCCAGAAGAACTGGCTAACTTCAGGTTCTGGGGTGTCTTAAAGCTGGTTTTGGCCTGCTGGTGAGTGGGGCTGGATCCTCGGATGGTTGGCTGAGGGGTTCAGGGTATCTTGGAGCTGATGTCAGCCTGCTGGTGGGTGGGGCCAGGGACCAAGGTGTCCCAGAGCTAGAGCTGGTCCTCTGGTGGTCAGAGCCAAGTCCGGAGGTCTCTGGCTACAGGGCCTTGGGGGTCCCAGGGCTGATGTTGGCCCATTGGTGGGCAGGGCTTGTGGGCAGGGCTGGTTCCTGACACATCAGGCTGTGGAGCCCAGAGTGTCCCAAAACTTGCGTTGGTCCCCTGATGGGTTTGGCCAGCTCCGTGGGTGGCTGGCTTGAGGGGCCCAAGGCGCCAATCTGCTGGTGAGTGGGCTGGGTTCCGATATGGTGGGCGTTAGGACTGTGGTGGTCCTGGGGCTGGTGGGTGATGCCAGATTGGGGCTAGTGCTGGCCCACTGGTGAGTGGCACCAGGTCCTGGGGTCTCTGGCCGCAGAGTCCAGGGGTGCTGGAGCTGGTGTGGGCTGGCTGGTGTGCAGGACTGAAGCCCAGAGGGTCCCAAGGCTAGTGCCAGCTCACTGGTGGGCAGAAAGGCCTTGGAGGCTCAGGCTGCAGAACCCTGGGTGTCCTGGGGCATGTGCTAGTGCACTGGTGTGTGGGGCTGGGTCCTAGGACCCTTGTGGGGTAGGGCTAGGTCCTGGGGCAGGTATAGTCTCAGGAGGCCTTACGGCAGCCAGCCTGCTGGTGGGTGGGACCGTGTCCCTGTTCACCTGGTTGCTTCGCTTGGCCTGAGGTGTCCCAGTACTGATGCCAGCAGGTTGGTGGGGAGGGCCAGGTCGTGGCACTAATAAGCTAGAGGGAGGATTCCATAATGGCGCTTGCCAGTTCTAGTGTTCTCGTGATAGAAGGAGCTCCCGAGGTGGGCTGCCGCCAGCGTCTCTGCCCCCAGGGTGAGCTCCAGTCACCTCCTGCCTCTCCGGGAGGCTCTCCAAGATCAGCAGGTGGGTCTGGCCCAGGCTCCTTTCAAATTACTGCTTCTGCCGTGGGGTCCTGGAGTGTGTGAAGTTTTGTGAACATCCTTTAAGAGAGGGGTCTGTGTTTCCCACAGCCCTCTGGCTCCCCTTGGCCTTCAAAGCCAGACATTCTGGGGGCCTGTCTTCCCAGGGCAGGACCCCCAGACTGGGGAGCCTGATGTGGGGCTCGGACCCCTCACTCCTCGTGCAGAACCTCTGCAGTTGTCATTTTCCTCCTGTTTGTGGGTTGCCTACCTGGGGCGGGGGGTGGTGGATTGGACTACGTGGGGTCTCGGCCCCTCCTGCCCGTGTCATGGCGGCTCCTTCTTTATATCTGTAATTGCTGATCATCTTTTCTGCTAGATTCTGGTCTTTCCCATCAGTAGTCGCTCTGTGAACTGTTGTAATGTTGCTGTGCTCCTGGGAGGAGGTGGGCTCAGGGCCTTCCGACTCTGCCATCTTGGCCACGTCCTCTGACAGTCTAACTCAGTAAACGAAAAGCCAATTGGATATAACAGCTCCCCCTCCTTTATCACTGATTTTGGTAATGAGAATATCTTTATATATCATATAATAATTTTGATCAGTTGTATAAAATTTATGGATCTGTGTGAATATCATATAGAGGCATATGTGCTGAATTCTTTCTTGCCATTTTTAGGCTCCGCATTAACACGTTATATTTCACCATCAGTGTTCCTTATGTTTCCATCTTTATTTGAAGATTGGTTGTGGGTAAAGAATAAACAATATTTAAGAATGAAAATGAAAACAATGTAAAATGGCTAAAACCACTAGGTGATAAATGGCTGGGGGACCAGGCGTGAGCACGTTCCTCTGATCACCATGTGAAGTGTTCTTGGAAGCTGTCACGCTGCTCATTAATAAACAGAAAATGTCTAAATAATTATTGTATGTACTGCATTTTTACAAATGGAAATTGGAACAGATGCCATCACTGCTTTTTTTTGACGTGAATGAGCTTCTGGAGGTCATAGGGTTTTGTAAACCAGTGAGAGGAGAATTCCACTTTAGTTGATAGTATTTTATTCAAGTCCTAGAAAATAAATCATAATACTTTGTAAACTGGGAGGCTCAAGTCTGCATTGTCCTCTACTGTGTTACCCAAGAGTTACACATCAGGGGTAAAGTGTAGGCTTGAAATCAGGCCGCTCTGAGTTGGAGTCTGGATCCTTCTCTCGTTAGCTGTGCGACTTTACACACGTTTCTCAAGTTCTCTGAGCTATGCTCAGCTTACGCAAAGAAGAAGGACAGACCCAGTAACCACCTAATAGGGTTATTGTCAGGACTTAGCATCCATTAAACAAATGCTTATTAAGCTACTGCTATGTGCCAGGCACATTCTCGGGACTAAGGGAACAATGGTGAGCAGGACGGAAAAAGTCTGCCCTCATGAAGCTTATATTCTAGCAGTGGAGATGGATGAAAACACAAATTTAGAAAAAATGTTAGGTAACGTTAAGTGTTACGAATAAAAGTGAAGCAAGAGGAGAGGTTAGGCGCCCTTTGGGATGGGGTGAACCCAGGAGGCCTTTCTGAGGAGGTGACGCTGGAGCAGAAACTGACGAGGTGAGGACATGAATGTGAAAGTGTGAGGACGGGGTTCCAGGCAGAGGGCACAGCCACAGCAAAGGCCCTGAGGTGCAAGCAGATGGGGTGTGTTTGAGTGACAGTAAGATCCAGGAGCTGGAACCAAGCCACAGAGGGGGACAGCAGGAGAAAACGAAGCAGGATTTGTTTCAAGGCGGTCAGGGGTTTGGGCCCAGAACAAAAAGGACCTTGTAGGTCATGAAAACAATTTGGGGTTTCATTGTACATGTGATATAAAGTCCTAAAACCGTCTCAAGAAGAGGAATGAACAAATCCGACAGATTTCTAAAAGAATACTTCTGCCTTCTGTGTAGCAAAGAGATTTCAGGGGCACGGGTGGAAGTGACCCGGGTGAGGGATGACAGTGGTTGGTCCAGGGTGTGAGTGATGGAGGGGGGAGGCATGGTTGGATTTGGTGCATTTTTGAAAGTAGCGTCTGTAGGATTGGATGTGGATCGTGATAAGCAGACTCAACAACGATTACTTCCGTGTCTTTGTCTAGAGCACCTGGATTGGGGTTCTGCACACTTAAATTCGGAAGATGGGGGAGGGCAATTTAAGTGTGTCAGGGGTGGCAGAGAAACCCAGAGTTCCACCTTGGCATCATTGACCTCGAGACTCCTACTAGCCATCCATTGGGAAATGCCAAGTAGGCTGGAATCGTGAGATTGGAAACCAACAGCCTGGAAAAACACAAATACTTTGCTTTTCCCTGGTTCCATCCCATGAACTGGGGATAAATCTCATAACTGGGAAATGAGCTTTCTTTTTTTTTTTTTGCGGTACGCGGGCCTCTCACTGTCATGGCCTCTCCCGTTGTGGAGCACAGGCTCCAGACGCACAGACTCAGCGGCCATGGCTCACAGGCCCAGCCACTCCGCGGCATGTGGGATCTTCCCGGACTGGGGCACGAACCTGCGTCTCCTGCATCGGCAGGCGGCCTCTCAACCACTGCGCCACCAGGGAAGCCCGGAAATGAGCTTTTCTTGACTGTTTTAGGGTCATTGGGAATCTACAGCCATTGCTGTTAACTCTTATAAGATTTTCTTCTTTGCTTTGCGGTGTGGTGTGGTAGTTAAGAGCGGGGGCTTTTGGACTTTAACAGATGAGAGTTTTTGGATTGTCTGCAACCTAATGACTTCACCGAGGTATTTCATCTTTACGTTTGCATTTGCTCATTTATTAGATGGAGGTATAATGCCTGTTTCTAGGACTGCCATGTAGGCTTGTGAACTTCGTGCCTAGTCCATGGGTCCCTGGCTGAGGGGGCTTGTGGAGCCTGAAATCCCGACCACGCTCTGCTCCCCAAGCCTCATACCTCTGTGTAGGGCCGTGCATTCCCAGAGGAAGGAACCTTTTCATTCATCCAAGGACTCCATTTGCTTGCCAAGCCCTGTATCCTTTCACAGGATTCTTGTGAGGATCGTTAGAGATAATGCACGCAAAACATTAGGCAGATCCCCTGGGACGAAGCTATTTCATTTTATTTTGGGATGGGGAGGCATGGCTGCTAACCTAGGTCCACCCACCCACTGAAGGAAACACACAAAGCAGTAGAAAGACTCGGGTCAAAACATGCCTTTAGTGTTTCTCCTGGATTCTGAAGACGATCCTGCCGAGGCTGTGGTTTCTGGAAGCTTGATTTCTTCCTGCCTTGTTTCTCTTGCTTTAACTTACTTTCTCAGCTTTGACTTCTCATCTGCCTGGCTCTTCCACCTGCCACTTGCACCTCCCTTCTCTAGTTGCCCCCGGACTGGATGCCCCGCACATCTGGCCCCTGGCCCTCTTGGGTCTTTGGTCCTGTTTACCCCTCTGAACACATCTGCTACGTGCAGGGCCTGGGATGGACCACGTCAGCCCTGCCGATCCTGGCTCCTGGTCCTGCATCCCATCAGCCTGGCCCCGCAGGTCCTCTTGCTTCGTAGACTGTTCTTTATTTGGAAGCCTTTTAAACGAGAGGACTTGGCAGGGGAGAGGGAGGCACTTGACAGCAGTCTCATAGAAGAGTGTTCAAGACTTAGGGTGCTCTGATGCCCAGGAGTACTTTTTTCCCCCTGGAACTTCGGAGCAGCCCCCACCCCGTTCGCTAGCGTCTGTGTTGTCTCCTAATGTTAGGACTCGAGCTAAGCCTGATTTTCACAGCCCTGCCAGTCTGAGCCCAGCCCCTTTTCACTGTACTTTCTGAATTTGCCCCATATTAGCAAAATTTTCTTGCCAGAAGGGGGCCTTCTCTTGGCCTCCCTGGGACGGCTAAGAACTCAGAGTCTCCTGGCCTCGGATGGTTGATCAGAGGAGCCAGTGGCTGTGTCTGCTGGCTTGAGCCCCGCAGACGCAGATGCAGCCCGGTTCCTGCTGTCAGCTCTGGCAGAGGGGTGACAATCCAGCTGTTCTTCCCACCCACACACAGGGCTGGGTTCGGGCCCTGGATTGTCAGGCCAATGATGAGAAGGCAGACTTTGGGAGGCAGGTTGAGGGAGAGTCCTGGGGAACCTGCCATCCTGTGACTGCGGCATGGGGATCCTTTCTCACGGGCACGTCTGTACTCACTGCAGAGAAGGACCACGTGCTGCAGGTCCTGGGATGGTGGGTCCTGGGGAAAGAAACTGATCGACACCATTCTTTAGCAAATATATCTGCCCCCAGAGCGTGGAAATCCCTTCGATATAGATTCTCTTCTTGGGTTTCTTTTCCAGCAGCCTTTCTGCCACCCCGTCTCCCAGCCCCGGGGCAGGTAAGGGGGAGGCACGGACTCTCTAGGAATGGGGTGGGAGTGGGGCTGGAGGGGATAAGACACGGGGGAAGTCCCATCATCCAGGAAGGGAAAATACGCTTTTCCAATGAGGGGAGGTTGTTATAAGGAGAGAAGAACAATCGCACAGAAGGGTAGGAGTCAAGAGGTCATTATTCTGGCCCCTCCCTGTCTTGGGGTCAAACGCTCCGGATTAGGAGTGGGGGTAGAGGCGAGAGGAATGGAGACACTTAGATATTCGGGGTGAATCCTAGCGCTCAGTGTTTTCACCTCACCTTAGGGCGTAGCCTTAGGAAACAGGTCCTATAGAGTAGCCCAGAGCCCAGCCTCACGCCAGCGCATCCTGCTGCTGCCCGGGGCAGCTGACTGGGCACAGCCGAGGGAGGCGTCCAGGTACGTGGGCCTGAAATAGCGCCCCCTACAGCCCACAGCCCGCAGATAGGGCCTGGAGGATCCAGAGGTCCTCATGGACCGGCAGACCTGACGAGGCGCAGGGGCTGGGACCGGGAAGACGCAGCTCGAGCCGTGGGTGTCCGCTGGCTGCCCCCGTAGGGCCCTGCCGGCCTGGGGGCCGCCCAGCCCAGCTCGGCTCTGGGCGGCAGAGACCGGCGCGGGGCTCCGAGGCCGAGCCCAGGACATTCCAGGGGACAGCCTTCCCCAGAAGCTGCCTCCCTGCCCCCGTGGTAAGGATGCACACACGTCCCCTCGCCTAGGTGCTGCCTTATAAAGGGGCTGGTGGGGGAGACTCATTGTGCTGGAAGAGACCGTTCTGATGGGAGCTTGGACTTTGAATTGAGTGAATATGTAAGCCAAAGAGACTTTTAAAAAATCTGAAAAGACCCAGTCACCTTGAACCGTTTTGCACGCCTGAATCCAGCCTTAATCCTAACACTAATTTTTAACTCACCTGGTAAGGTTTGGTGTGAGCATTAAATGAGATACTGTGTATAAAGCACTTAATTCAGGGCTTGGCCCGTGGTCCCTGCTGAGTGAATGTCCCGTCCCTCCCCTGCTCTCCAGTCTTGACCCCGCATCAACCATAGTCCGCTCACGTTATCTCCAGGCCGCCGAGGATACAGGCAACTCAGAAGGCAAAGCTGTGCTGGCCCATCTCACGTTTCACCAGGGAGAGGCCTTCACTGGCTGCCTGGCTTCTGGAGCTGGGAACTTCCGGGCTGACTTCCAGAGAACCAGCCTTTATGAACTTTAATTAAAGGCTCAGAAGAATCTCTGCGGCGTCCCTGCGCCTGCCCACAGTCCTGTTACGGGCACCTGAATCTGTGTGCCTGTCATCCATCTCCTGAGGGGCTGGAAAGCCTGACAGCTTTTGTTAGAGCAGGAAGGAGGGTGCCCCACCTGCCACCGCGTCACGTGATGTGGGCTTGGGGGTGTTGAGAGCAGCAGTTACCCCTCTGGCTGGCATGGCTACCCCCCTTCCCCCTCCCATACCCATTCCTGCTCCACTCTGGTCTCCTGAGGATGGGGCGGGCGTCACTTGGCCTCCGTCACCGCCTTGGTTTCAGGGCTGGCCACCTTGGTCTGGAAGACTTGTCTTTGCTTGGCCTTCTGAGCTGCCTTCAGATAAAAACTCCCCTTTCAGGGCTGCTGACAGTCTGAGCCTGAATGATATGCACGCCTGACGTGGATTACGTGCTGTCTGGCTTGAGGGCAAGGGAATGGGTAAGATGCCCTCCAGGCAGTCTTTTGGCCTGCAGATTATAGGACATGTGGTGTCTCCTTAAACCATTTTAAAATCAAAATATAATGTACATATAGAAAGGTAATGTGCAAAAAATATACAACTCACTGAGTTTTTGAGAACTGAACACAACCTTACACCCATTACCCAGATCAAGGAAGAACATTGTTAACGCCCGAGGTCCCCCACCCTCATCCCGTTCCCTTGTAGTCGCTGCCTTCCTTGGGCTAATGACCATTTGTATTTAACACAGTTATTTTGTTTTTGAACTTTATAGAAATAGAATCGTACTGTACAACAATTCTTTCGTGCCTGGCTTCTTTTGTTCAGATGATAGGTGTGAGACTTGTCCATATTGTTGTGTGTTTTTGTTCATTCTCCTTGCTGTATAATATTCTGTTGGGCAAACGTATCAGAACGTATTCATGCATTCTGTTGCTTATGGCCATCTGGGTAGCTCCCGGTTTGCGGGGTATTATGAACAGTGCTGCTGTGAACTCTCTTGGTGCGTCTTTCAGCTCACAGATTCCCATCTGTGTTGGGCAGGTACTGAGGAGCAGAGCTGTAGGGTCACAGGGGATGGCCGTGCTCAGCTCTGGCAGACACTGCCAAGCCACCTGCCAAAGAGGCTCCACCTGTGCACATCCCACCAGCACCTTGTGAGCGTTTGGAAAAACGTGGAGGAATTCCAAGACTGGTATTTTCCCTCTTTTTCGTTCTTGCCATTCCCACGAGTGTGCAGAGGTATTGCATTGCGATTTCATCTGCATTTCCCTGATGATCTGATGCTTAGGGACGCTGAACACCTTTTCATATGCTTATTGGTCACTTGGGTGCCTTTTCTTAACCAAGTATTCCTTCAGGTCTTTTGCCCATTTTTCTGTTGGATTGTCTGCCTAATTCTTATTGAGCTTTGGAAGTTTTTCACGTTTTCCAGATCCAAGTCCATTGTGGGACGTATGTATGTCAGTATTTTTCCCATTCACTCACTCACTAGTGTCTTTTGATGAACAGAGGTTCTTCATTTTAATGTAGTAGTACACGTCAATTTTTAGAGTAATATCCTGCACAACAGTTAATGTTTATTGCTTGCTGACTTGTGTCCTCGTATACCTTGCTCATTTAACTTGCACATTGACATATTTTCCAAATGGGAAAAATGAAGCTTAGAGAAGCTAAGAGACTTCCCCAAGTTAGGAAACAGCAGAGGCCAGGTTCTTGTCCAGCCCTGCCCACTCCAGAGCCTGTGTCCTGTGATCTCTGCTGTTCCACAGAAGGCACCAGCTAATATCCACTGTTCAGTCCTCCAGTGCCTTGCGTTTGGGTTGTACATTGTTTTCAGTTAAATTAGTTGCCAACATTTAACAATTAGGAGAAATACAGTTTTCCAGCTTTTTTTTTTTTTCAGAAATTTGTAAGATCTGGTAATACTGGTCTCATCTTCCCACATGTCACCCTGGGCTGCTGGAGATGAGCACCTACTGCTCCCCATAGATGGACATGAGCCCTCTAGTTTTTCGCTGGAGATGCTTTGGTTGGTCCTGCCTGGCCTGCTTCAATCATTCATGTTTCCCGCCTGGCTCCTGGGGGCATCTGAGTTTTCAGCCCTGCTGTCCTGTTTCCCTTAAGTGACATAATTGGCTTTTCATCCTTCTCTGTTTCATCTGTTCTTACCTTCATGCATTCTGACCTTCCTGTCTCCCTTTCCGAGGTATCTAGGCTCTGTGCTCTGGCTTTCTGTCCCCCTCTCCAGCCAGTAGTGTTTTTATGGGTAAACAGAGTAGTCTGCTGCATATGTGGGGCAGTTAGAAGAACACCTCAAAATATTCTTCCCCTTCCTTTAAGAGGTGAAGGCGTTGTATCTCCGTAAAGCTTGGAATGCAAACATTTTCCTGGAAGAAGTGATAAAGTATCCCAGTAGGATTTAATTTATCAGATCGGCTCCGTAAGCAAAAGCCTAAGAGGCAATGGTAGAGAAGATTTGTAGACAGTACAGGTTAGGAGAGTGGTCAGGGAAATCTTACGTCTCTGAGTGGCTGGATGCCTCGGATGGGATGCTGCGATGGGAAAGCTTCAGAGCTGGAAAAAAGCGTGAAGACGTTGCTGGGGATGGGGGATGGATGGGTAGCTAGGTGTAGTTCTTTTAGAACTTAGCAAATTTGCCCTGGGCATGTCTCCTGCTCATCCATTTCCTTTCCTTCTCGAAATTCCTCCTAGAAGTCAGTATAAGGTGGACATTAAGAGCTGGAATCTCAAGCTAGACTCACTGAATTTGAATCTTGTCTTTGCTTCTTACTGGCTGTGTGACCTTGCGTTAGTCAACTTTTTGTACTTCAGTTTCCTCATCTATAATTTGAGGATAATAACATACTACCTCTGAGGGTTGTGAGGACTAAAAAATAAGAATATTTGTAGTCTTCTTAGAATGGAGCTTGGCAAATAATTAGCCCCCGATAAACACCAGTCACTGTTGCTGCTGTTGTTACATTGGCACAAGCACCAGACACAGAGGGGTCAGGTGCCAAGAGATCAAATTCTTGCTCTGTCAGGCGCTGGCCACGTGACCTTAGACAAGTCTGTGTGTCCAGGGAGTGTCAGTGTTCTCACCTGGAAAAGATGTTGGGAGAATGAAAAATGAGGTGAAACAAGACAATCGGGATGAAAGCACCAGGGAATTTGTGTTTATTATGTCTCATCTGTCTCCTCCCTTCTCTCTTCCCCTCTCTTCTGCTGGACATGGGTAATAGACTAGTGGAGAAGGTGAGATGAACACCCTTGAAAAAACAACTAGTATTGTCACATTCACTAACACGGAAGAAAAGGACTGTAGTGGTGTCTCTTTTTTTCCCCCCAAGATTGGTAATTTGTGTTTTATCCTTTATTTTCTTGACCAGTCTGACTAAATATTTATCAATTTCATTGATCCTTTCAAACAACCAGCTCTTGGTTTCATTGATTTTTCTCTTTTCGGTTTCATTTATTTCTGTTCCCCCCTTTATTATTTCCTTCCTTCTGTTTGCTTTGGATTTAATTTGTTCTTTTTCTACTTAAAGTGCAAGCTTAGATGATTGATTTAAAGCTTTCTTTTTTAGAATGAATATATGTATATGTATAACTGAATTACTTTGCCGCACACCTGAAAGTAACACAACATTGTAAATCAACTATACTTCAATAAAAGAAATTCTAGACGAACTTAAAAAGAAAACTTTCTTATTTTAATACCAAGTATTCAATGCTATAAATTTCTCTCTGTTACTGGCATTCTAAGTATAATGGCATTCCATGAATTTTGATATGTGTTTTTATTTTCCTCAGTCAAAAATATTTTCTAATTTTCTTTGTGATTTCTTCTTTGACCCATGGGTTATGTAGAAGGATATTGTTTAATTTCCAAATATTTGGGGATTTTTCCAGACAGCTTTCTGCTGTTGATTTCTAGTTTAATTCAGTTGTGGTCACGGTACAACATTTTTATTATTTCAGTTATTTTAAATTTATTAGATTTCCTTAATGATTCACAATATGGTCTATCTTAGTGAATGTGTGTTGCAAAGAACGTATTTTCTGTTGTTGTTTGGTGGAGTGTTGTATAAATGTCAATTCAGTCAAGTTGGTTTGAAGTGTCTTCTGTATCCTTACTGCTTTTTTGTACTTGGTCTGTCAACTACTGAAGGGAAGTGTTGAAATCTCTAATTTATACTGGAGGATTTGTGTGTTTATCCTTTCAGTTCTATCAGTTTTTATTGCATGCATTTTGATCTATGCATCTGACACACGTATTTTACTGTATGTGCTTTGGATTATTAGGCCTTCTTAATGAAGTGACCATTTTATCATTGTTTGATGTCCCTTTTTATATCTGGTAATGTTCTTTGTTCTGAAGATTATTTTGTTTGTATCAGCTTTCTTTTGATTAGTGTTGGCATGGTATATCTTTTTCCAGTCCTTTACATTTTTTCTATATATACCTTTATATTTTAAGTGGGTTTCTTGTACATTTATATTTAATGTAATCATTAACGTATTTGCTTTTTTTTTTTTTTTGCGGTACGCGGGACTCTCACTGCTGTGGCCTCTCCCGCTGCGGAGCACAGGCTCCAGACGCGCAGGCTCAGCGGCCATGGCTCACGGGCCCAGCCGCTCCGCGGCATGTGGGATCTTCCCAGACCGGGGCACGAACCCGTGTCCCCTGCATCGGCAGGCGGCCTCTCAACCACTGCGCCACCAGGGAAGCCCTCACGAAAAGTTTTGATTTAACAGATTTTTGTTGTTAGGGTGGAAGCTACATTTCCTGGCAGTGTCTTTATCCTAAGTGGAAGCAGCATTCTGGTGGTGGATACATAGATTTTATTTGTTCCTCTTATTCTCTAGTCCTTCCATCAACGGGTGGGCTGTTCCCTCCTGTGGTTTATATCGGAGGCTCGTGAGAAATAGAATATACGTCTCCTCTGTGGGTTGTATTTTCTCGTCAGGCATCCATAATCAATATTCATCTAAGGGAAAAGGAAAACCCCGTTTTAGAGGCTTTATGTGGTCATTTACTAACTTTATGAAGTGGGGAACAAAAAGATACGGGTTCGTACCTTTTCTTTTTAAAAGAAATCATTTTTTATTTTAGAAGTAATTCATGAACAAAATAGAGTTAAAAATGCAGAAAGATAAAAAAAAAATAAAGAAATAAAAACCACCCATAATCCCATCAGCTAAAGAAACCATGACTCATATTTTATCGAATTTCTTCTAGTCATTTTTCTATGAGTGCATCTTTGTTCGTCTGTATATATCAGTATACATGCCCCCCAATTTGTGTGTTTTGTGTAAATAAGCTAGTTTCAAAAAGGTGTGTTTTTCTGTGGGTTGAGTACTGTGACACTCATGAAATGCCGATATGTTATTCATGTTTGTCTGGTAAAGATGCCAAAACGTGTGGCATTTTTTTTCAGTTTGCTGTTAGTGCTGGATTCCTTCCTGCAGCTACTTTACACGAACAGCCAGGACAGGTGTGTATATGTGATTCTAATGGAATGTGATTCATTTCAGAAAAGACAAGTTGTTGATTCCTTGTGCTGAGGTCCCCTGTTCCCCATGTAACTTCTGTCCCTTTCCATTTCTTTCAACCCATTCTCAGGTTTAGAGCAAACAGAAAGAAGGAAACTCTATGGTCTTCTCAGTACGTTTTGTTTTCTTCCTTTTCCAGAAAGTATTTTGGAGAAAAAATTGGACTGTACTTTGCCTGGCTGGGATTATATACATCCTTCCTCATCCCGTCATCCGTCATCGGGGTCATCGTGTTTCTTTATGGATGTGCAACGATCGAAGAAGATATTCCCAGGTGAGTTGGTTTTAACGGAAAAGGCTCAGTTCTCACGTGTCAGTCGTTTGGAGTTTCACCCCAGTTGCACGTACATTGTACATTTCAGACGCCTCCTTCCGAAGCCTCACCCTTTGTCCTTCTCCTTCCCGCTTTCCTTACCACGCAGCAGGTCACTTGTCACTGCCCTCTTGAGAGGTCTGGGAGCAACAGATTCTGGGAACAGCTCAGAGCCACGCTGGGTGTGGCCACTTCCTTTCCTGGTCAAGCTCTTCTCCAGGACCAGCGTCTGATTGGGCAGGGTCTGAAAACTGATGAAAAAGAAATCATGCCTGAGAAAAGCTTTTTTTTTTCCCCTCAATTTCATGACTTTTTCCCTTTGGTTTCCCAGATGACCCAAGGCAGGAAGTGTTCAGTGGTATTGGATAGAGATGGCATCTATGTGGTCAAACGCTGCTGGGATAAAAAGCTGTGAGGCTGTGTGCAGAAGCAGGCAGCTCTGGAGCTGAGGAAGCCTCAGCTCTGGCTCAGGATGTCAGAGACTGCAGGAGGTGACAGGCCCTGTAGCGGGACTCTTGGCGATCCAAGACATGGAACAAAGGTTGATCCTGATGGAGAAGAGAGATCCTACAAGAAAATAGGGACTTAAAAAGAGCATCCTTTAGGGCTGAATGTGTTACATAGTAGCTACGTGACTGGGTACCTCACTCCCTGACTCTTGGTTTCCATGGCTGTGAAATGGTCATAATAACGCCTACTTCATGGTGGTGTTGTGAGGACTAAAGCAGACAGCGTCTGGCACACGGCAAAGTATTCATAAATTATTGTTGAATCAATCAATATATGTGGAAATAGAGTTTGAGACACTTAACCAATATTTAGAATTTAAATCTCTTGCCATCTCCAGAACTGGCTTTGCAAACGGAAGCATTCTTTATGCATTTTACTTTTTTTTTTGGCCATGCCTCGAGCCATGCGGGATCTTAGTTCCCCAACCAGGGACTGAACCCGGGCCGTCTGCAGTGGAAGCGGGGAGTCTTAACCACTGGACTGCCAGGGAATTCCCTCATTTGTGTATTTTAATACTCTTTCAGTTGCAAGTGATAGAAATGCATGTGAACTAACGTACGCAGATAAAGGGAATTTATCCTCAGGGTTTCGGGGGGCCCTCAGGGGACCCAGTGGCAGGCACGTGGCTACCCCAAGGGACTATGGAAATAGGGACTCCTTCTGTTTACTGCCCGTCTCTGATTATTTCTAGTATTTATTTGTTTCACTGCAGAGTTTCTCCATTGGATGTAAACACTGCTGCTTGTAGCTCACGGGTGTCATACCTGAGAGCTTTATACTCGATTGGTCCCAAGTGAAGAAGTCCTGTTGACTCCTTTTGGCTTAGGTAGAGGCTCTGGGTCAACCAGTTGTGGCTTGGGGGCAGTAGCCCGGGGAATGGGGACACTGGGCAGCCTGTGGGTGTCCACGACAGGTGGGGTTAGGGATGGGGGAAGTCGGGGCCACCCTGAAGAAATGGGCAAGAGCCCATTTTCCTCTTTGAGGAAAGCGTATCCACCAGTGGCAGGAACCAGGTGATCTTCCATTATGTCACTCTATAGAAAAGCTCTTGCAGGTTAGGGGCACTGGAGATGGCCGTGTCAGTAGTTAGAATAAAGCTCAATACCTTGGTATGAGAGACAAGGGTTTGGATATGTTTGTGTATAAAAACTGTGGTGTCATCCGTTCAGGGCTCGGGACTGGCATTCTGTGAGCTTTGTCACAGGACCTATGTCTTCCGGGCTCTGCCTCGTGCAGCACGAGGGAAGAACGAGTACTTACCAAATTCCTGGTCTTAGTTGTACCAGGCATGGTGCTAGGTGGTTTCTGTGTTTTGTTTCTTTGATCCTGTAGAGATCAGTGTTGTCAATAGGTATTCTCACCTCAGAGAGATGGAGACGTGGATGCTACCTGAGGTCGCTTGTCCAACTTCAGCAGTTAATAATTGTCAGGGTTGGGATTTGAGTTCCACCTGCTCCAAGGTCTTTGCTTTTTCCAGTAAGCGGTGCAGTTTTCCTGAGGGCTCTTACCCTCCTCTGCAGCCCAGTTGCTCCAACTGGCCCCAGCTGGTTCAGTCTCAGAAAAAAACCTGGCTCAGTTGCCCGGTTGTGATCCCTGGGGAGCTGGGCCTCAGGTTGATCCAAGCTGAGGACTCCATACCATGCACCTCGAGCCAACTCAGTGCAGCGGGTAGGGCATCTGTGTGCTGGTTTACGTCAGGACTTAGAACTTGTGCCCTGGTTCTCCACACGGGAATGCATGTGACGGTGACCACTGCGGCTGGAAATGACCATGGTCTACACAAGCTGCAAAGTCATTTATTTATGCACATGCATGGACACTCATGTGCGTGCGGGTTTAGATGCGTGTAAAACGTGATCATCATCATTGCAGACATCCTGGAGTGTGTGACGTTTTACGAACTGTGGATAGCAGCCCATTAATGGATTATAGAATCAATGTAATCGTTACCTTTTAAATGAACTAGAATAAGGTAGGACAGAGTAGAATGAAACATAATATTAGTAGTCATCACGAGAAGGAAGTATCAGAATTGTTTCATGACAGTTATTTTAGTGATACAAGTGTTTTTGTGGGGAGCGGGTACGTATATACTCGCATACTGGAATCTGTGGTAAATTTTTTTTAAACTGTTTTTTTAACTTTCTGTAACAAAAAAGTTTGAAATTGGCTGTTATAAAACTTGAAAGTTTGGTTGCCAGTTTTTCAGAGTGGGGGGGGGCAAATCAAGAAGGTGGAAATAGAAAAAGCTAAGCACACTATAAAGATGTTTTTGAGAACTGCTCCTTAATCACGACTGTATGTCTATCAAAAGCCCGAGCTCTACGCCCGGCAAAAACTCACAAACTCCCAATCCTCATTAACAGAGGAATAGCCTCTACGTCCCAATACTGAATCCAAACGAATTCGTACTCTTCTAGGGTCTGTGTCTACCAGCCACTCCTAAGCGTGATTAAAAACTTGCACTCTTCCTGGGATTATTATAAAGGTTTCTGATTTTGGCATTAAGCCTGGAATTTAGTATCTGTGTATCACTTTAAAAAAAGCTTTATTTTGAAAACAGTATAGATTCACAGGAAGTGGTAAAGATAGTGCAGAGGGCCCAGGGCACCCTTCATCCAGTTACCGCCAGTGATTATGTCTTATATAACTACAGTACAGTATCAAAACCAGAAAATTTACATCACGTGGAACTTTAAATGGTACCTTTTATCGCCAAGAACTTTGATATGTGAGACACAAGCGTCACTTGTAAATAATAATTCCATATGTGCACGACACATCTATAGAACCTTCCTTGACTTAGCAAGGGGTTGGTTGCATTTGTTCTCCATTTGCTTACACGCCTAGGAAAGACTGGAGCATTTTTTTAAAGCTAATTAATCTAAACCATATTTTCAAAAATTGGTTAGTTTAGACCTGAGACCTTAATAGCAGATGTTCTGTCTGAACTTCCTGAATAATTGCCTCCCTTTGTGGCTAGTACAGCTCTGTGTCGCCTGACCTGTGAGCAGTGGGTCACTCTTTGAGGACACCACCCACTCTGGGGTCTTGGTTCACCTGATGGTCAGCCCATTCATCAACCTTCTTCTGCTTCGTAGAGAAAACGATAAATTGAAGAAATACACCATTGCATTTACAGCCACTGTTACTTCGAACTAGGAACCTGTGGTGAATGCAGCCAGTGAATGACCCAGACCTGACTTCAGTTCTAGGGGAGGTTCCCCCATCTTTCAGCTTGTCTAGAGGCAGCCTCTTTCAGAGACTACAGAGTCCTTTTAATGTCATCCTAAGGCAGAATTTCTCCAGAATTCTGTTCAAATTGCTTGCATCAAAAAACCCAAAAGATGAAACAAAAAACCCCAACCCAATACACGTAGAGCATTCTGACTTCAAACTTAAAAGATGTGATGAGTGTCCATGTACCATGGCTGCCATTTTGTACAAATGATTGGCAGTTGACTGTGTTCTAATTTTAAAACCAGTAATGTACACAGCCCGTAAGTTTCAAAGTGTGCCAAGTTGGTGGCTAATACTTTTTTACTCCTGACCTTTTAGCATTGACTGGTTTTTTTTTTTTTTTTGCTTTTTTGCGGTACGCGGGCCTCTCACTGCTGTGGCCTCTCCCGTTGCGGAGCACAGGCTCCGGACGCGCAGGCTCAGCGGCCATGGCTCACGGGCCCAGCCGCTCCGCGGCACGTGGGATCTTCCCGGACCGGGGCACGAACCCGTGTCCCCTGCATCGGCAGGCGGACTCTCAACCACTGCACCACCAGGGAAGCCCAGCATTAACTAGTTTTGATTGAGATTAGGTGTTCTAGGATTCTACGCCCTTATATGTGTAAAAAAAAAAAACCCTCCGCAGCAAAGATATGAGAAGGACTCATGTCTTCTCAGAAATGGCTTAGAAGCAAAGCTCTTTACTAGACTTTGTGCAGACCCACTGTTTTCCACGTGAGTCTCTTTTCTAAGAGGTGCTCTCCTCTCCAAGAGCAGCAACTCCTCCACCAGGCAGCCAACATGTGTCTGACCCAGAAGACTTAAAATGAACCTTACTCTCCGGTTACCAACAAGCGCATGCCCAGGTGAAGCTAGCACGGCTGAACTTATTATTAAGAAATTACTATTTAATGTTGTCTATGTGAGCGAGTCGCCGCTCTTGACACTTGCCAATGGAAAGTCAGTGGAGGAACTGGGATTTATCCCCGGAGACGTAGAGTTTCCATTCTCTCACACAGAAGGCCTTCCCTGCCGTGGCTCATTAAAAACAAGCCTGAAAGCTGGGACTTGACAGACAGTGACAGCCCTCGGTGAAACCTTTCGACTGCTTAGCGATGGGGAGCTGGACGCAGGCATCCTGCCGGCTTCTGGGTTTCATCTAATCCCGGGCTTCAGCATCCAGGTACCAGCTCCCTCCGCCGGCAGCGGCCTCCGACTGTACCGTGCTCGGTAGCGCCCTCTGCTGCCTGTTTGCGGAGGAAACCCAGCTGTGGTTTCAGCCTGGGGTCCCCTGCGGCCCCATCACCGTGGCTCCAGCTGCTCTGTGAGAACAGCCAGTGCTTCATTTTCATGAAATTGCCAGTTCTCCACCCTTTTTCCCAAAACCACGGGCTTAGCCATGTGCCCATCCCCCGGGGGGAATATGGCACACCAGAGTGATGAGTTAATTCATTCTCCTACCAGAATGTACTGTGGAGGGTTACTGGGGAAGCCAGTTAGGGCCGAGAACACTTCGGTCCTTATCTGCAAGCACTCTGATGAGCCTAAATTAATTGGGTCCAGCTAACCGCCTAACGAATGAATGGAATTTCAAATACATTCATGAGTCCTGTAACAGAAATACACTGAAAATAGGCGAGAATATAGGTGATGGTTATTTGACTAGTTTGTTCTCCAAGTACCTTGGAATCTAGACTTTGGAAGAATTTACCTTATTCTTCTGGCCTCCCTCATCCCATTTCATGGTTACGATAATTCTTTTCTTTTTCTTAAAAAAATTTCTTTTCTATTTTTTAGAATTTTTATTGGAGTATAGTTGCTTTACAATGTTGTGTTAGTTCCTGCTATACAGCAAAGTGAATCAGCTATACTTACACATACATCCCCTCTTCCTTGGATTTCCTTTCCATTTAGGTCATCACAGAGCATTGAGTAGAGTTCCCTGTGCTATACAGCAGGTTCTCATTAGTTATCTGTTTTATACATAATGTCAATAGTGTATATACGTCAATCCTAATCTCCCAACTCATCCCACCCCCCCCCCTTTCCCCCTTGGTATCCATACATTTGTTCTCTAGGTCTGTGATAATTCTTATTAAGTTGAGGTTACTAATTCCCTTTCTACAAACGGTCACACGGCTGATGCACTTAGAAATGGGCTTCCAGCCACCTGACTCCATTCTTTTTCACATGGCTTCTCCTTCCAGAGGAAGGAATTGTGTTTGTTCAGCTGCACACTCGTGTTTGTTCCTCTGTGTGACCAGCCTTACTCACTGATGAGACAGCCCATGCTTGAATGAGAGCAATGGAATCTAGCCTCCGATGGGTGATTTATTCACAATTGTTGATGCGCCCCACCAGCCCCGTAGACTCAGCACATTTTGAATGGACTTTATGTGGCATTGTCCAATGAACAGCATCTCTGATAGATGGTCATTAACTTTCTGTTGGGCCACTTTTAGTGACAGGGGGCTCCATATCTCCAAAGGTAGCCCATTCATTTTTTAAGACAAGATATAAGAGTAACACTTCCGAAGGGAAGAACCCAATTCCAACTCTCTAACACACCTCGCTGTTGGAGTTGATAAGCTCAACCAGGGATTCGGAAGTGGGAGCTGTTTTGGGGGTGATGGGCTTGGGAAGGGTCCTGCTGGAGCCCCCCTGACCCAGCAGCCTCTGTCTTCTGCAGCAAAGAGATGTGTGACCAACAGAATGCCTTCACCATGTGTCCCCTGTGTGACAAGTCCTGTGACTACTGGAACCTCAGCTCAGCCTGTGGAACGGCGCAGGCCAGCCACCTGTTTGACAACCCTGCCACTGTCTTCTTCTCCATCTTCATGGCTCTGTGGGGTAAGTTGTCACCATGAGGCTTGCTTCTATGGGGGGTACCTTTAAATGGGTACAGTGACCAAGCTCTAAAGCCCATATCCTTCGGTTTACTTCCTTAGTATTTGGGGTTTTTTTGGTTTTCTTTTTTTTCTTTTGGCGGTACGCGGGCCCCTCACTGTTGTGGCCTCTCCCGTTGCGGAGCACAGGCTCCGGACGCGCAGGCTCAGCGGCCATGGCTCACGGGCCCAGCCGCTCCGCGGCACGTGGGATCCTCCCGGACCGGGGCACGAACCCGTGTCCCCTGCATCGGCAGGCGGACTCTCAACCACTGCGCCACCAGGGAAGCCCTGGTCCTTATACCTTAAAAAGCATTTTAGGGACAATAGATTTCTCTACTTTACTCATACATGTGAATAGAACTAAGAATATCCTCCGTGGCTTTATAAATATATTTTTTAAAGAGATAGAGTAATGTGAATCTGGTATTAATCTCACGTAGGATTTATTTGGAGATTGAACCCATCCATGCATGCTTTGAAAACCCCTCACACACTCATAGGCACCTCCAGGTACATCTCCTAAGACATGGCAGGTCCTAGATGTCATTTGGTGTCACACTCAGAATGGTGGGGTGACTGCCACAGTCACAGAGTTAGCTGGGGGTAAAGGTGGGCCCAGACCTGGTCTCTTGCCTCCACGCTCAGTGCAGTTCCCGGGACAAGGCGAGTGTAGACTGCAGAGATTTTACCTAATGCCAGAGGGATGTTTTCAGTATTCTCACCCAAGGGATCTCTGAAGGAAGGAACAAATAGTTCCTTCATTTTCCTCCTCCTCCCTTCCCCCCAGAGGCTTGGGGTAATAAACTTTCTCTGGGCCACAGCTCTCTGACTAGAAGCACACGCATGCACACGTGTACACACACACACACTTCTATTCTTACAAACTGGGATAACCACCCCGTGGTCACTGAACATTTCTAAGAAGACACACCCACGGGTATTAAGGAAGGGACCAAGGGGATATGTTTCAGCCTGTTGGGAGTAGCAGCCTGCCTTTCACTCATCCATCCAGTGCAGGCCCTCATCTTTCCCATTGGATTACAGACCGGCAGGGCCACTGTCCTGCTGCAGAAGCTGCTAGGTTTATCCGTGATTCCAGGGGGCCTGGAGGACACACCAGGATGGGGCCGTGAGTCACACATCCCGGGAGTGTGACCAGGAGAGAGGCGAGGTCTGTTCTAGCACCGCTGCCAGAACTGGTCCCAGTGGCCTCTGTCTCCTGCGGGCACCTCTACGTGGGTGGAGACAGAACCGAGCTGGAAAGATTCCCACGTGACCAGGCCACCGAGGAAGGTGTTTAGCAGAGACTCTGTTCTCCCAGGGAGAATGACCACTGCCCAGGAATGTGGGCAGTGTCAGCCCACAGAATAGGGGCAGGGGGTCGGAGGAAAGGGCACTTGTGGCCGTGTAGCTCTGGAACTGTTCACAGGAAGGGTCAGGAGAACAACCTGAAGTTGCAGCTTGTGACCCACGCGGTGCCAGGTGGCTCTGTGCCTGCTTCTCAAAAGGCGGTGTCTTGTAATCACCCCAAATCCATTTGAACCGATCGGAGCGCAAAATACGCACCCATGCTTTGATACGCTGCGCCCCTCGTTCCCATGAATCTGTCTGGCAAATATTACTGTGACTGAGCAGCTGAAGCTTCCTGACTCTGGTCCACAATCCCTCAAGACCTCTCCTGGGATGTGTGCTTCCTTGTTGTGGGGAAACTTGGTTTCCAGCTGTACCTTCCTTGCTCTCGCGATGGATGAATAGATACCTGCCACCCCTTCTGAGATTCACGACCGTTTCACCACCCCCAGCTCCCCTCTCTTCCTCTCACATAGCAGCAGTGGAGGGAAAGCAAATGCGGTGGGATTGTGTCAGCGCTTTGTGGCTTAGGGTTTGGTTTTGTTATTTTAACAGCCTTGCTGTGTGTTTTATGCGATTGTGTATTTGGTTACAGCAGCCAAGATCCCCTAGGCGTGGCTGCCTACAAATTACAATTAAAAATAAGAGTAAATGTTTCTTGTTAAATGTTTACTATTATTTTTAATATGAACAGACCAATCACAAGCACTGAAATTGAAACTGTGATTAAAAATCTTCCAACAAACAAAAGCCCAGGACCAGATGGCTTCACAGGCGAATTCTATCAAACATTTAGAGAAGAGCTGACACCTATCCTTCTCAAACTCTTCCAAAATATAGCAGAGGGAGGAACACTCCCAAACGCATTCTACGAGGCCACCATCACCCTGATACCAAAACCAGACAGAGATGTCACAAAAAGAGAAAACTACAAGCCAATATAACTGATGAACATAGACGCAAAAATCCTCAACAAAATACTAGCAAACAGAATCCAACAGCACATTAAAAATGATCATATACCGCGATCAAGTGGGGTTTATCCCAGGAATGCAAGGATTCTTCAATATACGCAAATCAGTCAGTGTGATACAGCATATTAACAAATTGAAGGAAAAAACCATATGATCATCGCAATAGATGCAGAGAAAGCTTTTGGCAAAATTCAACACCCATTTATGATAAAAACCCTGCAGAAAGTAGGCATAGAGGGAACTTTCCTCAACATAATAAAGGCCATGTATGACAAACCAACAGCCAACATCACCTTCAATGGTGAAAAACTGAAACCATTTCCACTTAGATCAGGAACAAGACAAGGTTGCCCACTCTCACCACTATTATTCAACGTAGTTTTGGAAGTTTTAGCCACAGCCATCAGAGAAGAAAAAGAAATAAAAGGAATCCAAATCGGAAAAGAAGAAGTAAAGCTGTCACTGTTTGCAGATGACATGATACTATACACAGAGAATCCTAAAGATGCTACCAGAAAACTACTAGAGCTAATCAATGAATTTGGTAAAGTAGCAGGATACAAAATTAATGCACAGAAATCTCTGGCATTCCTATACACTAATGATGAAAAATCTGAAAGTGAAATTAAGAAAACACTCCCATTTACCATTGCAACAAAAAGAATAAAATATCTAGGAATAAACCTACCTAAGGAGACAAAAGACCTGTATACAGAAAATTATAAGACACTGATGAAAGAAATTAAAGATGATACAAATAGATGGAGAGATATACCATGTTCCTGGATTGGAAGAATGAACATTGTGAAAATGACTCTACTACCCAAATCAATCTACAGATTCAATGCAATCCCTATCAAACTACCACTGGCATTTTTCACAGAACTAGAACAAAAAATTTCACATTTTGTATGGAAACACAAAAGACCCCGAATAGCCAAAGCAACCTTGAGAACGAAGAATGGAGCTGGAGGAATCAGGCTCCGTGACTTCAGACTATACTACAAAGCTACAGTAATCAAGACAGTATGGTACTGGTACAGAAACAAAAATATAGATCAATGGAACAGGATAGAAAGCCCAGAGATAAACCCACGCACATATGGTCACCTTATCTTTGATAAAGGGGGCAAGAATATATACAGTGGAGAAAAGACAGCCTCTTCTATAAGTGGTGCTGGGAAAACTGGACAGCTACATGTAAAAGTATGAAATTAGAACACTCCCTAACACCATACACAAAAATAAACTCAAAATGGATTAAAGACCTAAATGTAAGGCCAGAAACGATCAAACTCTTAGAGGAAAACATAGGCAGAACACTCTATGACATAAATCATAGCAAGATCCTTTTTGACCCGCCTCCTAGAGAAATGGAAATAAAAACAAAAATAAACAAATGGGACCTAATGAAACTTCAAAGCTTTTGCACAGCAAAGGAAACCATAAACAAGACCAAAAGACAACCCTCAGAATGCGAGAAAATATTTGCAAATGAAGCAACTGGCAAAGGATTAATCTCCAAAATTTACAAGCAGCTCATGCAGCTCAATATCAAAAAAACAAACAACCCAATCCAAAAATGGGCAGAAGATTTAAATAGACATTTCTCCAAAGAAGATATACAGATTGCCAACAAACACATGAAAGAATGCTCAACATCACTAATCATTAGGGAAATGCAAATCAAAACTACAATGAGGTATCACCTCACACCGGTCAGAATGGCCATCATCAAAAAATCTAGAAACAGTAAATGCTGGAGAGGGTGTGGAGAAAAGGGAACCCTCTTGCACTGTTGGTGGGAATGTAAATTGATACAGCCACTATGGAGAACAGTATGGAGGTTCCTTAGAAAAGTAAAATAGAACTACCACATGACCCAGCAATCCCACTACTGGGCATATACCCTGAGAAAACCATAATTCAAAAAGAGTCATGTACTACAATGTTCACTGCAGCTCTATTTACAATAGCCAGGACATGGAAGCAACCTAAGTGTCCATCGACAGATGAATGGATAGAGAAGATGTGGCACATATATATACAATGGAATATTACTCAGCCATAAAAAGAAACAAAATTGAGTTATTTGTAGTGAGGTGGATGGACCTAGAGTCTGTCATACAGAGTGAAGTAAGTCAGAAAGAGAAAAACAAATACCATATGCTAACACAGATATATGGATACTATAAAAAAAGAAGGTCATGAAGAACCTAGGGGTAAGACGGGAACAAAGACACAGACCTACTAGACAATGGACTTGAGGATATGAGGAGGGGGAAGGGTAAGCTGTGACAAAGTGAGAGAGAGGCATGGACATATATACACTACCAAACGTAAGGTAGATAGCTAGTGGGAAGCAGCCGCATAGCACAGGGAGATCAGCTCGGTGCTTTGTGACCACCTAGAGGGGTGGGGTAGGGAGGGTGGGGGGAGGGAGACGCAAGAGGGAGGAGATATGGGAACATACGTATATGTATAACTGATTCACGTTGTTATAAAGCAGCAACTAACACACCATTGTAAAGCAATTATACCCCAATAAAGATGTTAAAAAGAAAATAATGGTAATGCCTCTCATTACATGATTATTATGATCAGTGGTACTGTGCTGGGTGGGCCTGGGCCAGGGCCCAAGCCTGCTAGGAAGAAAGCTGGGAGAAGAAGTGATTCTCCACGGAGAGAGAGCGATGGGGCTGCTGGTGGGGCGGAAACAGGGGTCCCTGAGATGGGTCAGCAGGACCCGGGACCAGCAGAGCAGCCTGGCCCAGCTCCTCGGGGGTTCTGGCTTCAAACTCCAGGGAACTTTGGAATGAGGGTGAAGCCCTATTGAAAAGTAGGGAAGGGAGAAGTAAAGGGACGACGTTAAGGACAGTGACTTCAGGGTCAGACAGTCCTAACCGTGGGTCCCAGTCCCGCCCTGTGCCAGCCAGCGTGACTAGCCCTGTGTCTCTGAAGTCAGTCCTCTTAGCCGAGGTGCTGAGTAACCTGGGACAGGGGTGGTCCTCGACCTTGGAGCATCACTGTCTTCGTCTCTCAAGCGGGTGAAGTGATACCTGCACCCTAGTGTTCTCGTGACCGTCAGTGGGACGTGTATGCAGAGCACTCCGAGTGGTGCCTGGCCGTGATTCCCACCAGGAGCTGTGAGCTGCTCTCCGTCGTCGCGATGGTCCTCTGTGTCCCCATGACTCCCCCTCAGGGACTCTGTTGCCCTGTCCTCTGTTCCCAGTCTGACTTCTCTCCTTCACAGAGACCTCGGTCTGTGTGCAGAGCCCTCCTCAGTCACTGAGAACAGCGCAGGAAAAGGAGGGGCGCACCCCTTGTTTGGAGACCATCCCCAGGCCAGGGTCGGGAGGTGGGGTACCCACCCGACAAGGCCTCAAATCCCAGGGAGAAAAGATACAGATCCGTGTATCACGGTGTAGCTAGTAGCTATCATAGCACCAAGTGAAACAAATGTAGCTTTAAGTAACCATACGTTCAGCCAGCAGGTGGGTGTCTGTTTTGCTCAGCCCCGTGCTGTTCCCAGGTGAACAGAGGCAGGTACGAGCCGAAGAAGCGTTTGCGGTCCTGTTGCTACGCTGCAGACCCGAATGGCAGCCGACAGTCCGGTGCGGCAGGTAGTGGAGGGCGCCCAGGCCTTTACCAGGGGTGGTGTAGAAAGGTAGGGGTGGCCTCAGGGACTGTCACCCCCCCTCCTTTTCCAGGGCACCAGATCTAAGGGTGTTAGGAGTGCAGAGGAACGGGCGCCTGGGAGGCCGATCTTAGGGGACTCGGTCAGGAAAGGATGAGCTGGTCAGGAACGGAGGAGGACAGCACTGGAGGGTAGCGTGGGAGAGGGGACAGTTTGCAAAAGCTGGGGATGAAGAGGACAGCAAGGCGATGCCCTCGTCAGCAATGCAGGTGTGAGGTGTGTGCTGACAAGCGGTGCGAATAGATGTGGACAGATGGGCTGGGCCGGATACCCAAGGTCCCTGTATCCAGAGGGAAGAATCTAGACAATAGGGACCCAGTGTAAGTTTGGGGTGGTGTGTTGGGATTCCCCCCTCTCCCTGCCCCTCTGCACTGCCCAAGTGCCATTGCTCTTCCAGACTCAGCTCAGATGCTCCGGCAGCTGGCACCCTCTCTCCTGCATGCCCACAGCCTTTTATCTGTGTCATTCTTAAGGCCCTGATCACATTATACCTTGTACTGTAGTTATGTAAAATCCCTTCTCACAGACTAAACAACTTGAGAGCAAAATCCACGTCAGATTTACCTAGTCTTCCTCACGATGTCTGGAACATTGTTTTGTATATTGCACGTACCTCAGGTCTGGTTTTTTTGTTTTTTGGGGTTTTTTTGATAGGGAATTCGTTCAAGCTTGCTTAAATAATAAGAGATTATAAGAAAGTAAGAAGCAAGCTCGTGGATGCAGGAAATTAAGTATAGCCAGGCCCCTAGGCAACTGGAGCGGAAGGAGGAATCAGAAACCGCTCTCCTTCTTTCACGTGCTGCATGGTTTGTCCCGTTTCTGCTTCTCTTTGTGTCTCTTAGTTTCAGTTTTCAAAAGAGAGAATCCGATTGGCCTATGAGTGGGCTCTGGATCAGGTGTCCAATCCTGGCATAAGAAGCCATGCCTGTGGAGCAGAGGGGGCTGGTTCTTTCCGGAGCATGTTGGGCTGCCCTTCAAGGGCTGTGGTTGGAGAAGGCAGGCTAACCAGTGTGTCGGGACGGTAGGCATTCAACGAATATTTGCTAAACAAATGGAAGAATGAGTGAATGGCACTTCGGGGAGATGAGCCTTCCAGCGGCATGCGGGATGGGGGGCGGGGACACTGAAACCCTGGACTCAGGTAGAACTACTCGGGGATGTTACACAACCTCAGAACGAGGTGATTTGGGCCCAGAGAAGGGAAGTTGTGCTGGGGACGGAAAGATGGAGAAAAAAGCGAACGTGCTGAGGAAGTTGCAGGAAGAGGGAACGTATAGGGAAGACGAGGTTTGTCATAGAAGATGACAAACCATCAAACCCTTCCATTCTTACTTCCTTTATCCTTCCGTTCTTCCTTCATTTATTGAGATCCGTGTTTACCCTTTTCTTATAACCTAGAACTAGGGAAAAGGGTGTGTGTGTGTGTGTGTGTGTGTGTGTGTCTCCCTTTAAATATATCTCTTGGGCTCTCCTGGATGTGGAGTATTTTGAGTTGTCCCAGCTAGAAGTTGGGGTTGGGGAAGGGAATCGATGCTTTAAAGAAAGTCCCTAAATTTGAAATTTATAAGTTTATCCTCCCTTGGGGAACCCTGAGGGTGCTCAGAATTAATAGAATTTTTTTCCTTTCTTTTTAAGCTACCATGTTTCTCGAAAACTGGAAGAGATTACAGATGCGACTGGGCTACTTCTGGGATCTGACTGGCATAGAAGAGGAAGAAGTGAGTTCTCTTTGGGTCTTTGCTTTGCTTTGCCCCTGGAAATAGATTGTCTTGAGTGAAATAACCGCTTACATTTGCTATCACGGCAGCCAAGTCACCTGCCGAGTCTCGGTGTGGCCCCTTTCCTAGCTTGGCTCCATGGGCCAAGCCAGGGTTGATGGGCACTGAGGCCAAGAGTTGAAATCCTCTCTCTTCTCTTGAGCTGTAAGACTTTGGACCTGACGGGTAGCCAGATGTCCTTGTGACCCTCTCTGGGAAAAAATGGCATGAGAAGCAAGCCTCGTGGTGACCTCGAGGTTTAACTCAACGTTCTTCCACCTCCCGTCCTGTTGGTGCTCGAGAGCGTGAAGCCAGAGAACGTGACCCAGAGCACGGACGTGTGTCTGGATGCTTCTGTGAGCCTGCTGAGGGTCAAGGGGAGGCATGGGTGCTAGGTCTCAGTTGCCCTGATGCATATGGAGGAAGAAAGAACCACTGATCCAGTACCCTGTCAGCCAGGAGAGCATGTGTGAAACGGGAGCGTGAGCTAAGGGAAAGGGTAGGTTCTTCCAGAGTCTAGTTGTATGGACAGATGATTTTAAAGGATGAAACAAATTGACCTTCCCTCGGGGCTCCTTTGAGAACCAGGGCCCCCTTTGATGTCGGCGAGTTGACGATGACCAGCGTGGGCCTGGTTGCTCACGGTTATCTTCTCCCGTGCGCTGCCATTGCCTGAACAGCAAACGTGAATATCGGGTAGGGGCTCCCGACGCCGTGGGCAGTGTCGATGAGATGCTGAAGACAGTGTCCAGAGCACCAGGAGGTGCCCCCAGTTGCCTAAGTACCATGTGCGTAGGCTGGCTGAGAGCATATGACAGCTGTGCGGGGAGCAGACTTTTTCTGTATTCTCCCTCATTCATTGATGTGCCTCTCCTTGGACTCGGGACCTCTGGCTTTGTGACCCTGATGCTTTGTGACCAAGCCAGTGAAATCCCCAGTTTAGTCCTGTTCTCAAGGCTGTGTGGCTCCCTTGTCTGTGATGTGACATCCTCTCCTCTCCTTAAAGCTCCAAGTCGTCAGCTTGCCTTTGAGCAGGTGGGCATTCCATGACCATGGATTGAGTTCACACATTCACTCCATCCCAGTCCTGTGCGTTAAGCAGATGCCCGGAGGCTCACAGCATCTCGGATTCCGTGGCCAATGAGAGGATCTACATACGAATTGTGACTTCAGAGACGATACACATTAGTTGGGAAGATAAGCAACAGAGAACAATAAAGGCAATTGCATTTCTTGGGGGAAGATGGCCAAAGTAGTGCTTCCAGTCGAAAGAGCTGTGGAAGTCGGACTGTGTGGGTGATTTTGTCCTATTGGTTCCATTTGATTCTGAGGAGAAAGAGAGAGAGGAGAGAGGAGAGAGCTGTGGCCGGGTGTGGGGAGGTGGTGGGCGCACAGGTCCTCCTCTCCTACAGCAGGGCCTAGGAGGTCTCGAGGGAAGAGAAGCAGCAGCAGCCTGGCATCCATGCCAGTGTGGGGGCAGAAACAAGCCAAGTGTGTCTTCTGAGTAGCTCTGAGGAGGCCAGCAGGTCTGCCTGTGAAAGAGGAAGTGTAAACACACTCACACAGAGAAAGGCATCCGTTACGACTCAGTGCCCTTGACGTCTCAGTCCCTGGCAGCAGTGGGATGCTAAGCCATTCTGGTTTCTGCAGCCAGGTTTCCTGTTTAACCCGATGAGCCATGGTCACTTCCTGGGAGGGGCGTGATTTCAGTAACTCCTGCGCAGGCTGAGAGAGAGGCCTGGCCAAGCCTGGGTTCACCCCTGGCGCAAAGAGCTGGTCCTGACGGGCTCTCTGTGTGAGGTTACTGGGGGCGGGTCAGTTCTGCAGCATTGAGGATGCGCCCCCCCTGTGTGCAAGCCCAGGGCCAGGCATGGTTGAGAGGAGGGAGGGCAGCTGTGTCTTTCCTTCCATGTATTTAGATTTTGGACTCAGATATTAAGCACGCTTTAAGTTGAGTTAAGTCTGAACGTGCACATCAGGCACCTCCTATGGACCAGGTTTTGGTTTGGGGCATGGAACTCCCTCAGGCACGGTCTCTGAGCATCTCCAAAGGGTTGCATTCAACTAAGGGGTTGTCTGGTCTCTGAATAATTAGGATACAACGGTGAGTTTGAGAGAAATTCCTTCCGGTCTAAAAACTGTTTTGTTTTTAAATCAGGGTTTTGAAGACTGGTTGAATTTTAATGAGCAGCAAAGGGAGGAATGGGTACCCACAGGAGGAAACAGCCGACAGGAGCCTTGATCCAGGGAAGCTCAGGGTGTGGCTCAGAGTCAGCAGGATACCTGGAAGGTCTAGTTGGCTGCAGGGAACAGGGGTTGGGCTACAGTTGGCGGGGTGGGCAGAGCAACAAATGCAGGCTGGTGGCTAGGCCAGGGAGGGTCCCGACTGTATCTCCTCAGGTCATGGGACGGCAGGGAGAGCAGGATTGGAAGGCATCTGTGACTTGCCCTAGGCCTTAAATGAAGTGTTGTGGGCAGATTTAACCCACATTCAAATGGGGAGCAAGAGGATGCAGACACCGCCTGGGCTTCGGGGAGGAGGTTGCAGGGGTCCTTGAAGGTCATGATGAGAGCTTTTTTTCTGTTTTAACCAGATGTTGTCTCCAGGTCTCAGGGATCCTGCCATGGCTGTAACCCTCAGACAGCTTCTACCCTGTGGTCTTCACTAGGAAGCAGCCCTTCGGGAGTTGGGGGGAGGGTGCTAACTCGCCCAGAGACCAGAGCCACCCACCCTCTGTCCCTCCCGCCTGGGGTGCGCACACCACGTGGGACGCCAAGGAAAGCAGCAGGGGCGGGGCTTAAAGCGCGGAGGAGGAGAAGGGGGCTGGAGAACCCACCTCCCGGGGCAGCAGCCCCTGGCCCAGGGGCCTCCCTGTGGAACCGGCTGGGATGGCCCGAGAGACCCCTTTGAAGGCCGTCGAAGGAGGCCTGCCAGACCTCAGGAGTCTTCGCTCTGAGATGGGATGGCCTTGAGCTCAGTGGCCTCTCTTGCCCGATTCCCTGATGCACTCAGGCCCCGCGTGTCCCTGGGACCCCTCAGAGAGGGTGGTCTCAATGCAGATGTCCTCCCATCCCTCTCTCTCCCGCCCCTGTCTACCACGTCAGGCTTAGCTGCCCCGACAGCTTCCTGTCACGTAGGACGCAAGACCCCTTGCCTCCCCCCAGCGCGTGGTGGCGTGCTTCTCCTCCCAGACCTTCCAGCCTCCGTTCTCTCAACGGGCCTGCATTCTCTCCTGGGCTCCTTCCAGGCTTTGCACCGGCTCCTCCCTCTGCCTGGAAGGCTCCAGTCTCCACCTGCCCTGACCTTTCTTAGCTTTTCCATTCCAACCAGAACATGACCCTCCTCTGGCTGGCCTTCCCTCAATCCCCATTCTGAAGCAGCCAGCCTGACATTTCTTCTGTTGCTCTCATCCCCACCTGCTGGTTTCTTATTTGTGGGTTTGTTGGCTTACTGTCACCTTCCTCCACTTGGAGATAAGCTCCTTGTTCGTAGCCTCAGAGCCTGAAGAAGAGCTCCCAAGAGCTCGGAACGCAGTAGATGCTTTGGTAACTCTTTGTTGGAGACATTTGTTGACTGCATCTCCGGGTTTACCTCTGTCGATCAGCGAAGGCTGGTCCTGTGCTGGCCTGGGGCCTTCTTTCAGGCCAGCTCCTGCGGGGAGCAACCAGGTGGAAGTAGCTTTGCAAAATATTTCCCAGAGCCTTGGCGGGAGGGGTTATGTATTTGTGATGATTCGGCATCAGACCCCATCCAGGGAGGCCGTGTTTAAGGCTGGGTGTATTGGAGCAGCCCTCACGGGGTCCAGATTCTGCTCTGGCCAGGCGCTCATTTGTCCAGGTCCCTGCCTTTGAGGAATCCTGTGACCTCACCCGATCTTCTTGGCTGCGAGCAACGCGATCCTTGTCTGACCTGCTTCGGTTGGAAAGCAGAGCAGCTTGACACTCTGCTTTGAGAGCCTCGGACTCCTGTCTGCGTGCCAAGAGCTCTCAGCTTGTTCTAAACAGATGAGGAGGGTCTGAGCTGGGGCCCAGAATGCAGTGAAGTGGGCCACAGCCACCGCCAGAGGGATGTGAGGACACTCCTCTACGTGACGTCACGTCTTCGGAAAGTCAGGGGCAGATCAGGAGCATCTTACAGTCAGCAGGGAAGGCCCCTCAGCTCCTTTGCCGAGGATGACAGGATAGACGCACTTCTCGCTTGAAGGGCTTTAGAATCCAGAGGATGGTACAAAAAGGCACGGCTTTAGTTCTATAGTTAAAATCTTCCATAGGAATAACATAGAAGAAACGCAACCAAATTTCAGAGGCCACAGCACATTTCTCAAAGTATTTCTGCAGGAGGTTAATTGTTGGAGGCGAAAGTTTTGTGGGACATGGTGGGTTGAAGAAGATTCAGCACGTGTCTTTACAGGAGAACTTCTCAGAGCTTTTATTAGGCTCCTTGTGACTCTCAGGTGACACAATGTATGGTATTTTCCAATCTGTTAGACCCTGGCATCCTTTTTTAGCTAAAACCCTCCTGGCACACACATTAGGAAATGCTGCGTTGGAGGATGGGTGAAGGGGAGAGACAAAATGAAGTGAACTTCGCAAGCGTTGAGAGATTTCTGTGTTCTCCCCACGGTGCTAATTGCTGCGAGAAACAAAATAATGGAGACCAGGTAGTGGATTCTTATCTTAGGATAAAAAGATTCCCACATGCAAAACAACTAGGAAACAATAAAGGAAGATGACGTAATCAAGAACTACATGTCGTGTAAGCTATAAAACTCTAGAATATTTGAGAGGGGGAGACTCCACCAGCTGTGTTTCAGCAGGCAGAGAAGGTCCCACCTCCGAGGGTGGGACTGCACTGTGGAGCCCGGGTGATAATGGAGAGCCTTCAGAACTCTGGAATGGCTCCTCCTCTGTTATACTGGTTAGTCTTTTTTTTTTTTTTTCTTTTTTTTTTTGCGGTACGTGGGCCTCTCACTGTTGTGGCCTCTCCCGTTGCGGAGCACAGGCTCCAGACGCGCAGGCTCAGCGGCCATGGCTCACGGGCCCAGCCGCTCTGCGGCATGTGGGATCCTCCCGGACCAGGGCATGAACCCGTGTCCCCTGCATCGGCAGGCGGACTCTCAACCACTGCGCCACCAGGGAAGCCCTGTGGTGGTTATTCTTATTAGCCACGTGCACAGTTTCTCCTCTCCAGCATCATGGCATGTCTCGGGAAAGCCAGAGACAGGTCAGGAGTCCAGCTTGTTGGCTTTCAGAATCTCTGAGGCCTGAGCAGTGATGAGGGAATGTGTGTTCTCTGTGTCTGCTGGGAGCCAGCTCCGGAATCCCTGCCTGGGAGTTCTTGGTAAATGATGCAGGAGGCCGGGTGTACGCTGTTAATTCTCTTTGAAGCAAGTCACGCGTCTTCCTGCCGCAGCGTCTGCATTGATGGGGCCGTGGTCTTTCTGATCACCCAGGCACTCGTTCCCATGCCTGGTGACTCACCATCCAGGTTTGTATTGCTGCGTGTCCCTGCGCTGTCTCCTGAGCATCAGTGTGCTTGCCAGTGAGTTACTCACCAAGGCTGAATAGCAAACAGGTCCAGGCAAGTGAGTTTTAAGATTCCCTGTGGGCACCTTCAACTGTGATGTTTACTGGCGGCCGTTTTTGGCTTGCAGAAGAATGGCGCAGGGAAGACGTTTGGTCCTGGCCCTGACTCCCGGCTGGGGGGGCACATCTGTTTCTCCAGCTGGGATTTGGCTCATTGCAACTTAAAGTTGAGGCCTGAGGATAGATAGTGGGATGACCAGAGGTAGCCCCCGGGCCTTTGGGCAAACTGCTGTGTGCAGCACGGGGCTCCTTTTTGTATCAGCTCCTCGTTAATGCTCCGTCTCTCCTTTCTCAACCCTGGCGCCACCCCCAGGAACGTGCTCAGGTTTGGTTTCCAGTGTGGTAACAAGTGGTGTGTGTCCCCCTCTCCCGCCACAGTGTGTCCCTGGTCTTGACGCCTCGTGGTTGCGTGTAGTGTGGCAGCCCTTGTCCCGTAGCATCTGACCCCGTGACCTGACGTCCTGTCCTCGTGGCGTCTGGCCATACCCCGCGGGCCAGGGTGGCCCTCCACCTGTTTACTAACCGCTCTGTGTCTCTGGCTTTTAGGAGCGCCCCCGGCCTGAGCATGAAGCCAAAGTTCGGGAGAAGATGCTGAGGGAGAGCGACAAGTCTCTGGTCCAGAAATTGGGAACCGGTGGGACTGAGGATGCGGTAAGATGCTGGCACCTGGTGCTTGCTTTCCTTTTTTTTTTTTTCTTAAGATCCTATTGTCATTTCACTGGGAATGCCTTCGCGGATGGAGACTGGGCTGTGAGAAGGGCCGACAGCGGTGGGACAGGGCGGAAAGAGAGCATGACGTCTCTCCGTGTCCCGTGGGCAGAGGTTGTGGGGAGCAGGCCCCTCCCATGACTTGATTTCTCTCTCCTTCCCGGGTGGTAATGTCTGGATGAAATGGGAGAGCAGGTCGGGAAAGAAAGAAACCGTTTCAGACCTGGGTCCTCTGGGCTCTTGTCACCTCCACGTCGCATAGCAGTAGCAACGACCACCAGACCAACCAGCGCAATGACAGCGAACCTTTATTCAGTCCCTGCTGTGGGCCAGGCACCGTTCTCAGCGCGCTGTATCGTTTCACTCTCGAAATAAATTGATGAGCCTGGAGCAATTTTCCTGTAAATGAAAACTAATGAAGAAAGGTATGTCCGCAGCTTAAGTCGTTGGCCAGAGGTCACCCAGACAGTGAATGGTGGGTGGATCTGGGATTCCAACCCAGGTGAGTCTCTGACAGTCTGGGCATCTAACTGCTATGCAAGGATACATCGAGAAATGGCCCTTAGGGCTGGCAGAGGCATACCCATGCCTGTATGTGCCTGAGCTGCTCGTACACTCTTCCTCACATTTCATTTTCTCTGGATGGGCCTCCAAAGTACGGAGGTGATTGTGAGTCGTATTTCTGAGTTTTATGGTGGCATTCAGACATGGAAACAGAGCTTCAGGATCTGTGCTGTGATCTGTAAATACTCGCAGTGCCTGTGAGGTGGGGGGCTCCTCTTTGGCACCGCCGGTCTCCTCTGAGTGCCACCCTTTTTTGAAACCAAGAGTGTGTGTGTGTGTGTGTGTGTGTGTTGATGTCTTTCCTAATCTGGTTCCTGAAAAAATTCAACGAGATCGACAATCTGTTGTTTTTACACGTGTCTTTTCTCCATCTTGGATTCGAATTAAAATTTCATTTAATTTTACATTCTTTAAGTTGGAGCCATTCATGTTAACATGCAAATTTATTCAAGCACCAATACGGAGAATGTGGTGTTTTTAAGCCCAGAATACTAGCTGTCTCTCTTTCTTTCTTTCTGTCTTTTTTTTTTTTCCTTTAAGAAAGCAGGACTTAGAAGAGAAAGGGGGTGGCTGTCTAAGTTATTATTTCCCTAGAAAAAAGTAAGCCCAAGACCGCCAATTATTTGAGGAAAAAAAATGAATTCATTCTTAGGAAAGAGTAACCATCACCGTCACCCTCATCAGAAAGCAAACATATCGTGTCCTGTCGGGTTTGGCAACCCCACGCAACCTTCTTTCTCCACCCCAGGGCAATACACAATGGATACTTTTATGGAAATCACATGTGACTTTTAATGACCACTGCCTCAGTTAATTTTAATTCCATAGACGGGAATGCCGAGGAGCTGGAATTGCGTACACTGAGGCTGTGGTTCTGATATAAACACTGCTTGGATATATTATATGCACGATAGGTCAGATAACTTTCAGGGACCATGAATAATTGAAAAACATCTGAATGCGTTGTGAATGATACATATGTTTACGTGTTAGCATTCAACATCTATTTTCATTACACTGTGGAGAATGTAAAGCTCAAAGCATCTAATGCCTTACAGGCGCTGGGGGGAAAATGACCTTCCCAAATGAGCAGCGTAGGTTAAAAATGGCCTGGAATTTGATTGTCAGCGTCCTTCTTGTGTTCCCTCCATTCTGTTAATACTGGAAATGCTTGTGTTCTTGCTGTAAATCTAGCCAAGGGTGGGAGATGAAGGGAGGAGCACATGTTGCTGTCTGATGGGAGGGATGCTTCTCTTGCCTACTGGAAGAGTTGAGGTCAACGCCCATGGCAAGACAGGGCTCTAGGGTGGGATATTTAGGAAAGACACATTCTTCCGGGAAACAGACAAGGACCAAGAATCAAAGTCTAGATGACAGTCTTGGATGTGCTTCTTTCATCCCAGAGGCTCACTTTGGTTCTGCCTTCTTTGTAACCCTGAGGCTTCATGTCCCATCTCTCTTTATATTCCTTCCTCTTGAATGATAAAAGCTACCATTTATCGAGGCCCAGATGGTAGAGAAAATTACCAAAGACCACATAGCTAGTGGTGGGAGAGCCAGCAGTCATACGCAGCTCCACCTCATCCCCAAGGCCCATTGCTTCTCAAAAAAATTATTTTAAAGGTATCAAGTTCATGTTTTTTTTTTTATTTACTTATTTTTAAAATTTTTTAATGTTTTTTGCGGTACGCGGGCCTCTCACTGTTATGGCCTCTCCCGTTGTGGAGCACAGGCTCCGGACACGCAGGCTCAGCGGCCATGGCTCACGGGCCCAGCCGCTCCGCGGCATGTGGGATCCTCCCGGACCGGGGCTCGAACCCGCGTCCCCTGCATCGGCAGGCGGACTCTCAACCACTGCGCCACCAGGGAAGCCCATCAAGTTCATTTTATAAAACTTCTTTGTAAGTGATTTAATTCTCAGACCATAACATTCACCCATTTAAATGATACAATTCGATGGTTTTTAGTATATTCACAGTTTTGTGCTGTCATTCCCACAATCTAAGTTTAAAATATTTTTTATCATCTTAGAAAGAAACTCTATACCCTGGGAGGCAAGTAATCTATTAATACGTTCTGTTTCAATAGGTTTGCCTCTTCTGGACTTCCGTGTAAATGAAATCATGCAAAATGTCGTATTTCTCCTCTTTCACTTAGCAAAATGTTTTCATGATTCATCCATGTTGTAGCTCTGTCTGATCTTCATTCTTTTTTATTGCCAAATAATATTCCATATTTTGGATACACCCAATTTTATTTGTACGTTCATCAGTTGATGGACAGTTGGATGGCTTTCACTTTTCGGCTATTATGAACAATGCTGCTGTGAACGTTTGTGTACCGGGTTTTGGGTGCATGTATGTTTTCACATCTTTTGGAAATATACATAAGAGTAGAATTACTGGGTCATACGGAAACTCTGTGTTTAACATTTTGAAGGACTGCTGTAATATTTTTCAAAGGGGCTTCACCATTTTGCGTGCCAACCAGCACTGCATGAGGGCTCATAATTTCTCCACATCCTCACCAACACTTGTTATCTGTCTTTTTTATTTTATCCATCCTTGTTGCGTGCAGTGGTATTTCATTGGGGTTTGAATTAGCATTTCCCTAAAGGATGTTGAACATCCTTTCGTGTGCTTGTTGGCAGATTTTATGGCTTCTTTGGAAAAATGTCTATTCAAATCCTTTGCTCTTTTTTTTTTTTTTTTTTTTTTTGCGGTACACGGGCCTCTCACTGCTGCGGCCTCTCCCCTTGTGGAGCACAGGCTCCGGACGCGCAGGCTCAGCGGCCGTGGCTCACGGGCCCAGCCGCTCCGCGCGCATGTGGGATCCTCCCGCATCGGCAGGCGGACTCTCAACCACTGCGCCACCAGGGAAGCCCCCACAAAAGTTTTTTGATGTAGTTCAATTTATCTGTTTTTCCTGTTGTCATTTGTGCTTTTGTGTCATATCTAAGAAACTACTGCCTAATCCAGTGTCATAGAGATATACCGTCAGGGTTTCTTCTAAGAATTTTACAATGTTAGCTCTTACATTTAGGTCTATGATCCATTTTGAGTTAATTTTTGTGTATGATATAAGTAAGAGGTCCAAATTCATCTTTTGTCTGAATATTTAGTTCTTCCAGCCCCATTTGTTGAAAAGATTATTTTCTCCACTGAATTATCTTGTCAGCCTCATCAAAAATCAATTCACCATAAATGTAAGAGTTCATTTCTGGGCACTCAATTCTATTCCATTAATCTATATGTCTGGCCAATACCACATTGTCTTGATTAATTACTGCACCTGTGTAGTAAGTTTTGCAATTGGAATGTGACTGAATTTGTGCTTCTTTTCCAAAATTGTTTTGACAATTCTGGGTGTCTCGCATTTCCATATGAATTTTATGACCAGCTTGTCAATTTCTGCAAACAAAGCAAGATGGAATTGTTGATAGGGATTGAGCTGAATCTGTAGATTAATTCAGGCAGTAGCACCTTCGTAACAGTGGTAAGTCTTCTAATCTATGAACATGTTATATCTTTCCATTCTTTAGATCTTCTTTAATTTCTTTCAAAAATGTTTTATAGTTTCAGAGTACAGGTCTTGCACATCTTTTGTTAAATTTGTTCGTAATTGTTTTATTCTTTTCCGTGGGATTGCAAATATAATTGTTTTCTTAATTCCACTTTTGGATTGTTCATTGCTAGTATATAGAAATATAGTTGATTTTTGTGTGTTGATTTTATATCCCACAGCTTTGCTGGACTCATTTATTAATTTTGGTAGTCTTTAGTGGATTCTTTAGGGTTTTTTCTATTTATAAGATCATGTCATCTTGAAGAGAGATAGCTTCACTTCTTCGTTTCCCAGCCTGGTTACATTTTTCTCTCTCTCTCTCCATCCTCCGCCCCTTCCCCCTTTTCTTCCCAGGTGCCCTGACTAGAATCTCTTGTACAATGTTGAATAGAAGTGATGAGAATTGACTTCCTTGCCTTGTTCTTGGTCTTAGCCTTTCACCATTAATTATGATGTTAGCTAGCTGCGACCTATCGCTCTTTAACTCTCTCTGTAAGGCTCCCCTAAGGAGAATTCACGTCATATCACCAGGTGGCCAAGCCCATCTCAGGTCTCTCCCGTTTCAGCTGTCACGTGGGGAGATTGGATTGTAGCCTCTGCAGTTCTGAGAGTCGGTACTTTTCTTTGCTGATGTGAAGGAATCATGTTGGTCATTAGCCCATAACTTCGGGAGACAGGCAGTCTCTTATTTATTTTAGGTGGTGGTAATTTGGCCATTTTAATATCTACTGTTATGATTTTCAAGGGTGTGGGCCCAGAGAGGTTAGTAAAATAGTGAGGTTAGAAGTAATATTTATGGAGTGCTCATTCTGTGTGGGTCTTTACAGGTTTTATTTCATTTAAGTCTCAAAACCATTATTATTCCAATTTTATATGTGAGGGAACTGAGGCTTATTTATCTAGAAAGAAGGAACTTGCTCAGTGCTTGTATATGGCCAGACGGTCTGACTCAAGAACAGTGATCATGATCTCTATGCTTCTCTGCGTTTAGAGTGTTTGCCCCTCAACAGATCCTCAGACACCTGTGAAGAATCATGGGTTGGTTTTCTTCCTTATTCTAAAGGCAGGAAGGAACGTGGTATTTGTTGGAGAGAAGGGTACGAGACAACCAGCGACCCTACATTTTCTTTAGTGGCTTTGTGCAAACTGTGGTGGGCTGACGCTGTATTTCCACCAAGGACACCAGTGAGTAGAATTAGCTCAGTTTCCAGCAAGAGGTTCAACAGACAGTAGGGAGCACTGGGGACGATAAACACAGAGATATATTGTGTTTCCAGGGAAGAATATGGAGCTGGAACGTCTAATAAGAGAATAGGCTGGTTTTAGTTATTTATTTATTTTTCTCCTGGATTAGTTGGAATCTTTTCTGGAATAGTTTATCCTGGACAGATTTGCAGTTTTCCTCAAGTTTCCCTCCAGGGCAAGATTTTTCTCTGTTCATACAAGATGAGAAAGCTCTGAGTTGGCAACAGCTGGCAAGGTGCTGTGGCTGGTGGGATTGGGGGGCGGTCCTGATCTCTGCCTCTCACCCCTCTGACCCTTCTCATCCCAGAAGTAACTCCTTTCCTTTAATATAATTCGTGCCAGTGAGGATGTCATCAGAAAACAGAGCTCCTGCCCCAGAGTTCAAAAGAGGTAAAAGAATCTGAAGAACTAATTATAAAGCTGTTAGGATTGGGGAAATCAAGGCAGACAGGCTGGTGAGGCGAAGCCAAGATTAACATCAGGAGGGGGCCGCTCCCACTCTTAGGAAGGACCAGGAGTGAGGTGGTATCACCAGAACCCGGTGGGTGCCGGTGCCCTGCAGGAGGTGCAGCTCCTTCTGGAGATGCCGTCTGAAGCAGGTAGAGGGGGTAGAGGAGAAACACCCTGAATTTCCGCCTCCTGCCTTTGAGTCGAACGCCAGTGCCCCACGTTGGCCAAATCTAACCACAAGTCAGTTGATGAATCACTCGGGGAAATACGGTTTTTAGGCTTCAGCACCTGGCAGAGGAAAGGAACAGTGGGGCAGAGCTCCAAGGGGCAGTGGCAAAGGACTGGCACAAAGGTCCAGTCATGAGTCAGCATCACTTTGGGACCTGTTAGCCACTGATCGATCACTTACGCCAGGTCCTCCCACTGGGGAGTTGAGAGGCTGTTGGAGGATAAAAATGTGGCAGAAAGCACAAGAATGCTGCCCACTGGCACGAGGAAGGGACACAGGAATGGTCAGGGACTCTGACCGGTCCCAGGCTGTTGAGGACGTTCATGTGAGTGGGGTGGGCGTCCTCTGGTGTGGGCACGTGGGAGGGTGCCTCTGTGTGTGTGTGTGTGTGTGTGTGTGTGTGTGTGTGATGGTGCCATCGGAGTGACACAGGTGGGCTTAGATACCTGAAGGCTTCAGTGAGGAGGGCAACCGTATTTTTGTGTCAAGGAGCAGGGAGCACGTGACAAGCTGGGAGATGGCACCGGTGGGTCCTGAGAGAGTCTTCTACAAAACCTGTCACTAAAGGGACTGTAAAACGAAATCGCACTGAACTAGTCCCAGGAGCTTACCTCCCGGGACTTGCCGTTTATCCAGGGTGGGCCTGGAGCTGCCTGCAATGCTGCATTTAATGAACGTTTTATGGGGAACAGTCGCCAAGAGGAGGCCCGTGGATGGACGGGTGTTAACTCACTGCTCAGCGCACCACCCTGGGGACAATTATTTCCAAACAAAAGTCATCTAAAGTTAAAGCACTGAAACATTTACGACACATGCCAAATGGACATGTGGAATAAATTATGCATCGTTGAGGGCCTTTGCTGGGAGGCTGGACGACAGCAGGAGGAGGATGGGGGCTGTCACAGCTGAGGAGCAGGGCTCAGGGTTCCCGTCTGGGGGACCGAGGGGCGTTTTTCAGAATGTTCTGTGGAACAGAGTTCCCTGCGGCCCTCCTTTGGAGGCACTCGAAACCTAATGACCATTGGAGGGTCAAAAAAAAAAAAAAGAAATAATGATTCTCCATAGTTCTCTCAGACTCTTCTTAGGGATGAAGAAGGTTCCTCGTTGGCAAAGGGAAACCCTGGGAACAGAAAGGGACTCAGTTGGTTGGAGCATCACATAGCGAGGAGCTGAGGGAAAGCTGCACCCTGGGCCCGTTTCTGGAAATGTTGATTTGCATCAGAGCCCACGGCCTCTCCTCCTGTTCGTTCTCTGCTGTTCCGTGGGCTCTCAGCGTGAAGGCTGAGCTCTGCACCTTGGGGCCGGTCTGGGTCTCCATCCTCACCCACAGTCCTCGGGAGCTGACGGAATAACCGGTGGGAAGGAGGCCAAAGGGCAGCCAAGGAAGCTGGGCCCGGGGCTCTCAGACCAGCCCCTGGATGGGCAAGCACTGACCGAGGCCTGGTCAGCTCTGAAACCCTGCCATTGATGCCGCTTACCCCGAACTTCTCATGTTTGCTAAGAGGGACAGCGAAACAGGTCACTCTGTACAGTGTAGCTCCCTGGGTGGAGCACAGCTTACGAAGTAGACCTGCTATTGAAGGCCGCCCCCAGCAATTTTAGGTACTTTCTTTTTTATTAATGTAATTTAATTTTATTGATTTATTGATTGATTATTAATTTTTATTCATTGTTTCCAGTTCTGGCTCCTCCGTTTCTGTCTGTCTGTCTCTCCGGCTCTCACTCTGCCATCTCTCAGGGAGTGGCCCCCCTTCGCACCCATGGTTCCCCCCTCCCCCTCCCCGGGGCATCCTCACCCAGGGAAATGGGTCAGTGAACCAAGGAGCAGAGAAGTGGACGTGGCCGGGGACTGGTGAGTCACCCGTTTGACTGCAAAATGGGAGGCATCGTCTTAGGAGGAGCTGAGGACTAGAATTGGGAATTTCAGGGCTCGGCCTCCCTCTCCCTCACTGGGGGGGTCCGGCCCCAGGCAGGCGGGGACATGTGGACCTTGCCAGTTGCCTCCGGGCAGCAGCTCCAGAGCGGCCAAGGGACAGAGGCGTGTCTGCCACAGCAGTAAACGAGATGGGAGTGGAGCAAGCGGAGTCCCCGGGAAGCCCCCGGGACGCTGGCTGCCACCCCGGGAATCAGTGTGGAAGGAAGTGAGGAAGGATGGAAGTTTCCTAAGAAGGAGCCTCTCTGCACAGAATTTAGCACTGGCAGAAGTGGGGTTGAAGGCTAAGTTGGTGTGTGGGTACGTTAACGTTGCAGGGGTTTTACTTATCACCATATAAATTATACATGAGAACATTCTGCTCAAGAGAAATCCCACATTACAGATAAAACACAAGTCTCCCTGGACTGCATCTCTCCCAGTGTTAAGTGTCCCCCTAGAGAGAGCTACAGTTAGCAGCTTGGCTTGTATCTTTCCAGACCTTTCCTTATGCACTTTTATTCTTGTATGAACCTGTGTTTGCTTTGGTTATGGGTTTCTTTACGCACACACACACACGCACATTCAGGAGAGAGCCATGAACAAATGGTCTCATTATGTCAAGGAAGTTTCTTAAGTGAGGAAGACTGTTTCCCAAACTTTGCCCCCCCGGGGCACCCCAGCGTGCCACAGGGAACTCACAAAAGTCATGGCGTTTTTAAACACCTTTGAGGGCAGTCCAGCAGTACCTGGCATCTGTCAGACACTGCAGGAGCCGCTACCCCAGCAGGGTCCGCGTTAAAACGCAAGACATGCCCACCAGCATCACCGCGTCTTAGAGAAGCCGAGTTTCCTGTGGCAGCAGCACAGCTCCTGCACAGTTATTGTGAAACAGAGGATGCAAATGTCAGGTCCAAAGGGATTCCCGGGAGGGAGGAGCCGGATCGTGTCCTGCAAGTGGACACATCCTTTTAGTGAGGAATTAGGGTGAAGAATGAAGTAAAAGATCAGTTTTTCTTTCAATTTCTGTGTATTTTTTCCTAAATGGCTACTAGGCTATCTGGGCATGAATACTTATTAAGTTATTTGGACTTAACTCCTCCCTAAGTGGAACCTTTAAGTCTTTTTTTTTTGCAGCCGAGGGCAATTGTGTAAACATGACGGAGCTGTTAAGGGTACAGGGAACTGAAAACGTTTGGGGACTCCTGCTGGGTAAAAGCTTTCTGTCCATAGAGACTTAAGAGTGAAGGAGACGGCCAAGGGCAGAGAAGTTTAAAAAGATACATAGAGAGTTTCAGAGAAGCAGAAATTTACTTGGGGGCAACACTGTGGCAAAGTGTGTGCAGAGGAAGTGCCGGGTGGGCTGGCTCCTTGCACACTGGCTCCTGGGCTTCTCACCCACTCCTCTCGTGGGCCTCGGAGGGGATCTGCCCCAGCATCTTCTCCCTCTGTCTCTGACTATTTCTCTCTCTTTCTCTCTGCCTGTGTGTGTATACGTGTGTGTGTGTGTATGTGTGTTAGGAGGGGACTGACGGTTCTGATTATGGACATCCTTTAAAATCCGTGAGATTTAAAAATAAACCCGACAACTCCTTATCCAGAAGACTTTGCTTGACTTACAATCTCCGGGTGGCTCCGGCTTCACAGAGAAGGATGCCAGAGGAGCGTAGAACGTGCCCATAAACATCTCCCTTTGTGGAGCCTGTGAATTATCCATTCCAAGGAGAGACTTCGCAGGTGGCCCAGGCCATCAGATGGCGGGGGCCCGGGGGCTCTGGCCCTCTTCAACTGACAGCCCATTCTCAGCAGCAGAAGTCCTGGCTAAAATAAGACTTTGTCCTTTGCTCAGTGTGTACATTTCTACTGGCCTGCGTCTATGTTAAGATGTTACAAATAAGGAGAGTCCCAAGACCTGGGTTATGGAGGAGAAGCTGGGGGCAGACAGGCAGCCTGGGAAATGAGAGCGCAGTGGGACGGTGGGGGGCCGGGCGGAGCAGCGGGTCTGCCTCCGAGCTAAGGCTGGGCAAAGTCACCATGGTATTTCAGACCAGACCCTCATGGAAAACACAAGGCCCAAATATGTGCAAGGATGGGGAGTGTTGGAAGAGCCAAGTGGCTCACAGAGGCCAGCACATAGCATTGGGATGTGTGATGTTTGCCACGATTGACTCGCAGTTTGGACTTTTCTTTTTTCGTCTAAATGATTTTTCCATATACGGCCTGAAGCGCGTAAATTAAATCTGTCTTTTGCTGCTCGGGCCAAGGTCATTATTTCATGTCCCTAGAATTCACTGAAGCACACACGAGCCTGTCAGGGTCCTTTGCTCTCTTGCCCTTCGTGTGCCAGAAAAATTAAAGTGTTGGTTTAAAAAATTCCTCCAGGGTCAAAAGGTGTCTGACTCCGTGTGAGTCTTTGACATGACGTCCAGAAAGGAGCTTTCAAAGAAAACAGGTGGGACGGCTCTTTTGTGGATGGAGAGGCTTCCAGACTACGCCCTTTTAGCACTGATCTCCTGAGCTAGTGAGGTCGCAGGGGCCTCCGTCTCCCTTCACCACTGAGGCCTGGCAGCCAGGCTCCAGCTGGTGAGCAAGGGTGTCTGCACAGCACCTGCCCCATCGCCCAGTGGACGCAGTGTTCTTATAGACATTGCTTTCTCAACTTTCACGAAGAATAAGGAACTAGGAAGAAAAGAAAAAAAGGTCCTTACTTTAGGTTGCTTCAGATGCAGAACCTGAGTCAGTGATGCACGTGCAAAATTGATTCGGGAGGGGGAAACCCCGACAGTGGAGTGGGACAGTGACGGAGAAGAGAAGGCTGCGAACAAAGGGCACATCGTCAGTCATGTTACCGGCGTGGGCAGCTGGTTCATCATTTCACTGAGAAATTCTGGGAGCTGACCTAGAACATGCACGTCACAGTTCTACTGCCTGAGGGATGAGAAGCTGGGTGTATGTTAGTTCCACCAGTCACCACTGAAGGAGGCTCCAAGTGGTGTGTGTGTGTGTGTGTGTGTGTGTGTGTGAATTCCCCTGCACTTCTGGCCTGCTTTGAACATGCACGTGAGCAGAAAAGGCTCAGGCCGCCAAAAAAGTCTTCAGGCAAAGCGATCCAGAGGCTGCCAGTTGGAAGTGGGACCTCTCCACTCTATGGTAAGGCTCATGGAACTTTGGGGCTGACACCGGCAGTATCAGGATCCTAGGTCCTAAAGAGCTTCTGTTAAGATCTAGCCAGAAAGTCAGAAGCCCAGGAGTTCAGCAGAGGGCATTTCGTACAGGGAAAGTTAATTCAAAAGGTGTCAGGATTGCCAACAAGTTGAACAGGGGTGGTGAAGCAACACAGAGATCAGTAGCGGCTGGGGCTGGGAAGCCAGGGCGGGAGATGGTGTCCCCAGAGCCCAGGGCCAGGGCCACCTGGTGGGAATGGAGCCCTGGTCGAAGCTGTGTGCTAGGAGATGCCAGCCAGGGAAGGGCAGGCCACAGCGGGCACCGGAAGGATGGAGGGGGTGCAGCCACGGCATGAAGCAGATGGACAGACAGGGGGAATACTCTGGATTCTCCTTTCCATCCACCTGCCAGTCTCCCTCCAGTACCTCCCTGAACTGAATCTGGCCGGAAGCCAGTTGGCCAGGGAGTCTGGGAAATGTGTCTTCAGGGACCACCGCTCCTACATTATGAGTCAGAGGAACGGGCAGATCTGAGAGGAAGCAGGCTAGGACTGGCACTGGTCACAACCCTGACATAATCCCATGCCTTCCTCTTCCAGTTCCACCCCTCTGTCTGCTCCATGACTCTGTTGGGTTTGTCACCCCCAAAGCAGAATCTGGGAATGTCTAAGGAGTTTGGAGGGACTCCATTTTGGGAAGGCATCGGTGATCAGTGAGGGGACACACTCTACACCCTTGTTTGCCCCTGTTCTGAAGTTTCCTAGGGCTGTTCCTGTGCCTTTTGTTCTCCTATTCAGCCACAGAAGGACCTTCAATCCCTTGCCTGCATCCCGGGGGTCATTGAGGAAGCACCGTGTCTTTTCAGTTATGTTGTAACGTATCTGACATGTAGCATCGTGTAAACTTCAGGTGTGCAGCGTGTCAGTCGGATACACATATATCGTAATACGATTGCCATTGTAGCAGTAATTAGCACCTCTGTCATGTTACCAAATTATCCTTTGTTTTCAGTGGCTGGAATCATTAAGTTGCAGGCTCTTGGCAAGTTTGATGGTTATGATACACTCTTGTCGTGTATCCTCACTGCTGTGCATGAGATCTCTCGGGCTCATTAACCAAGTGCTGCAAGTTTGTGCCCTTAAACAGCATCTGTCCTGTCCCTCCACCCCCATCCCCTGGTAACCACCATTTTACACTTGGTTTTTATGAATCTGGCTTTTTCAGATTTCCCATATAAGTGACACCATATAGCACTTACCTAACTTCGTCTGACTTATCTCACTTCGCATAATATGCAGAAGGTCCATCCCTGTTGTCACAAATGGCAGAGGCTGTATTGCTTTTTCATGGCCGAATACTATTCCATTATATATATATATATATATTCCATTCGATATAGATGTATACAATATACATATTATGTATAGTTCACATATTCTTTATCCATTCATCTGTTTAAGGACACTGACGTTGTTTTCATATCTTGGCTGTTGTGAATAATGTGTCAATGAACATGGGGGTGCATATAGATCTTTGAGATCCTGTTTTCATTTCCTTTGGGTATATACCCAGAAGTGGAGTTGCTGCGTCAGATGGTAGATCTATTTTTAACTTCTTGAGCAGCCTCTATATTGCTTTTTACAGTGTCTGCACCAATTTACATTCCCACCAACAGTGCACAAGGCTTCCCTCTTCTCCTCACCTTTGCTAGCAATTGTTATTGCTTGTCTTCCAGATGGTGGCCATTCCAGCAGGTGTGAGGTGGTATCTCACTGTGGTTTTGATTTGCATAGGAAGCACCACATCTTGAATGCACCCTTTTGTCTGTTTAATTCTCCCTTAGGCTTGCCAAGGCTTGGTTTTTGCTCTGTGTCAGTGAGGTAGGTTTGCTCACATTTTGAAGGACATGTTTCAGAACCTGGAGCATGCTGCATTTTTTTTTTCTCTCCCAAGTTATTGCCATTTGAACATGTTGGCTTTTATCTGTTCAATAAGACAAGATGTCAGCATTACTAGAAAGATCAATCTGAACAGATGCTAAGCTTTTCTCTCCTCCTCTGCCCACCCTGAGAATTCCCCATGCTTTCGGTGGTTACTTCATTCCCTCTCCCAACCTCCTGGAAACAGGCATGTCCACGTTATTTCAGATGGGGCAGCCCAAATGAGATTTTCAGGACTGATTATGTACAAGGCCCACAGCAAAGCTAATGCCAGTCCCCACTTCTCTGGTCACCTCTCTTGAGTTGGGTTCACTTACTTAATAGTTTGTACTTAATACGTAATACACCCAAGAGCGTAGTGATCCCTATTTCTATTTTTTTAAACATCTAAGATCAGATCACTAGGTGTATTTAATATTCATAGGCTACGACCTGCTATGAGAATGACATCCCGCTATCCCAAGCAGGCCAGATCTGGAGTTCAAGGTGAACTATACACTGGAATGGGGTCAGTGGAGGTGCCAACCCAGAGGCAAAAAGAAGTAGGTCCTTTAATTGGAGCGGTGAGCAGAGGCTGCTAACTTCCTTACGTGTCTTACACTGTCTTCACATTTGGGGAGCTAGGAGCAGAGTGGCACAGGGAAGGAGGTGATCCATGATTTAATGGGCCTTCCATACCTGTAATCTCTGTAAAACAAACTTCTTTGAAGGGAGAAGCCCCAAACCCACTCCCTTTGGGCCTTTCTTATTTCTGTTATCTTGGCTTCCAGCTGAAATCCCTGAAGTGTGTTCAGAGGAGAGCCTCTGAAATGCAATTGCGTATCTTCCGGCCTTACTCGGGCATTCCATTTCCTCTGACAAATGAACACTGGCTTGTCCTCTGACTGGCAGCATCCCGAGCCTTGAGGGATACCCAGGGCCTCTCTGCAGCTCCCCACTGGTCCTCACAGCGGTCATGTCCTTTCCCAGTGTTGGAAGCTGGCTGCAGCACAGCCTAAACTAAGTGCTGGCCTTTGCAAAGGGACAGCTCTTCCCACCAGTCATTCCTCATCCACGGATTGTCCAAAGTCAATTCCTCGTCTGGGAGCTTCTGTTGCTTTTTTGCAGCAATACTCATGTTGTCCCGGCAATACCACATCCAGGATTTTCTGCATCAGGATTTTACTTCCGCTTGGTCTAGGGCTGGTGGGCCTGTACTGAGGATTTCCATGGCACGTTTCGACCATTTACATCCCTGTGGTGGAACTAGATAGCCCTGGAAGGGTTAATACCCACCCAGGGCCAAGCCGTCCTGCTCATCCGTGGCCCAGAGTTTGCTCAACTCCGGGACCGTTGGACCCAGCCTCATGGTCCCCCAGGAAGGCCAGACGAGGGGGTGTGCAGTTGACACCCAATTCATTTTTATTATCATGGCACACAGTCTACCAGCCGACTTCCGTAACTTTTATGCTGAACTTGGGCATCTGCATTGAGTTTAGAGACTTTGCAGCAGGACGTTTGCCCTGGAAATGTACTCAGCCAAATGTTTTCACTCCTTAGGGTGGGGCGACTCCCATCCAGGAATCTCAGAGACCTTGTATATAAACATGAATGAATGAATCCTCCCAACGCCACACTCTTTGCCAGCTGGATTATTTTAAGGGAAGTGACCAGCTCAGGGGCCTGTAGTGAGTCATGAAAGATCTCACTCGGAACCAGAGAGTTTGGACTTTCAGGGCCCTGGGTGGAGTCAGGGACCGCTCTGGACTCTTCCACCCCCAGTACTTGGAGTGTCAGGATGGGGGGTCAGCAGTCAGCACAGAAACTCTGGGGATGCCTGGCTGCCTTCCAGCTCAGCACCTCCCCCTTCAGCGCCTTCCTCACCAGCCCCCTCAAATGGGCTTGGTCAAATTAAGTAACTTTTGTTTTTTCAGTATATACAACTAATATATGCTAAATGTAGAAATTCTGAAAAGGGAAGTATAAAGAAGAAAAACAATTCATCCAATTTTTCATCTGCTAGAAAACCTATTATAACCCTCTTTTCAATGTATATTGTCACATGGTTGAGAAAAATCAACTGTATATTTAATTTTATATTATGATTTTTGTCAGTCTGAGAACAAGTCCCAATCTTCTTAAACACCATTCTTGAGCATCCTTTCAGTGATTGCATAATGTTTCATCATATGGATGCATTATAGTTTTCTTAACCTTTCCTTACGCTGTAGTTAACATAGGATGAACACACAGTTTTTTTTCCTGAAACTTGGGTTATTTGGATTAATACATCGTATGAATGTATCCCAGTTCTCTTAGTCTTTACCTTATGGTTGGACATGTGCTGACCACACTCGTGCTTGTTATTTCAGGTGGAGGAGGGTTGCGGGTATTTCAGGAGGGCTCTGTTAGTAGGAGACATTGCTGGAAGCTCAGGATCTTCACTCAGTTCCTGGTTTCCTAACTGCACATGTTTTGGGGCTCGGTGAGGGAGCCATGTAGACGCAGCCCTTGCACGTGACCATAGAGGCAGCTTCACCGTCATTGCCTGTCTTGCTGCTGCTCAGTCGTTCACTGTAAATGAAGCTGGGTTGGGTCACTTAATTCATATCCTAGGACTCTTCCATCGATCGGGTACCCCTCTGGGAGAGCGGGAGGCCTTTGTCCTTCTTGTGTGCGTGGCGGGCAGAGCAGATGTTCTGGCGCATAGGTGGGTCATTCTCTTAGGCTCTGGGGTTCGGTTCTGGTCAGGGAGCCATTTCTCACGTCCCGGGAATCGGTGGGTTACTTGTATCAAATCCTGGAGCTGTTCACATCTTCCGACCCCACCGTTAATGTGGAAAAATGATTCTGGGGCAGTGGATGGATTGTGAGTGGCTTCTCCAATGAAGATATTCCATCAGTTGAACTGAGGCCAAGTTTTGGCAGGGAAATCAGTGGGACAAATCGTGAGCTACGGTTTTAGCTCCAAGAGGAAATGTGTCCTGGTTGGTAAATCATCAGCCAAAAAAGCATGAAACTGCTTGTGATAACTTAAACTTCTGGAAGCAATTTAGAGGGCAAGTAGGGTCACTCTGACTTCCGAGAAAGGGAGAGGATTTCTTGTTGTTGAGATGACGATTTTTTTTTCTTCCAGCTTTCCAACATGTACACACAAACAGTGTTGACCTATGGAAAATATTACTGATCCACAGAAGAGCACTTGATACATACTTTAATACGATGTTCTTTACTTTAGAGCCGTTTTTCATCTGACTAGGAACTCCCTGATCGTCACTCTGTCTCCCTGTAATACCAAGGGTGGACCTTCACACCCTTTTGATGACTCACGGAAATGCAGTATTAGCCCCTAAACGGATCTAAGAGGGCTCTTCGGATGTGGAGTGCATTTGGTGTCTTCCCCATCTTTGCTTTTCCAATCGTGTAGTTTAGGATAGTGGCTTCTTATTACTTCATGCTGTGATCCTAAACTGGGCACCTTTGAAATTCAAAAAATGTGAATTCTTACTCAGAGTTAAAATAAGTAGACCTCATTAAAACAGAAGAAGAGGAAGGAAGGGGAGGGGGAGGAGGAAGGACTGTAGGTACCACTCATGGATAACAGCAAGCACCATATTATAACCCCATTCTTGGGAATTCCCTGGTGGTCCAGTGGTTAGGACTCCCAGCCTCCACTGCCGAGGGCCCAGGTTTAATCCCCGGTCGGGGAACTAAGATCCTGCAAGCTGTGCAGCGTGGCCAAAAAGAAGAAAAAAACAACCCCATGTTATTAACCCCATATTATAAAATAATCTCCATGTTTTTTAGCCTTTATTCCATAAATGGAGTTTGGGAGATATTTCTAGGTCTCTGGAGGCCCAGGTAACAAAGCTGGCGGTAGCAACAAGCCGGTCAGCCTCGGATTGGCGGATGTTTCTTGGGCCTGGTGCCCCACCTGCCGTGGCCTTAGCTCCAGCGGGAGGTCCCGGACCCAGCCTCCCTGACTTCTCCATCCTTGTCTAATCCACGTTTGACCAGCAGGACGTGGAACCTTCCTTGACCTTCCTTTGGACTCAGAGCCTTGGACATGTAAGCAGAGACTGGGGACTGGTGTGAATTTGGCTAAAGTGACTCTGTTTTTTAAGCCTTTGCTCACCCAAGGTCACTCTGGTGTGATCCGGTAGAGTGGCAGATAAGCCGCTACATGGGAGAGTGAAGAGAATGGGCCGGAACTTCGGTGGGCCTACGAGAAGCAGGGAGGTCCTCAAAGTCAGCAGGCTCTGGGCCACATCCCGATACGGAATCTTGTTTCTTCTGGCTTGAGCGTCTTTCCCCCAGTCTCCTGGCTCTGGCAGAAGCTGGGAGTTGGCAGACAGAAGGAGGGCCTGAGGTGAGTCCCCAGGAGAATGAGATGAGTGTCTCTGGGCCCACTGAGTCCTGATAAGAAGGGTTGCCGGGGGATCCCGGACCCCAGGCTCTTTTAGCCTATTTCTTGGATGATGGAAGAAGGATTCAGCCTGAGTTTTCCTTGTTTCAGATCCAGCTGAGGAGTTTGGCAGCTTGAAACCTGGACGGTGGTCGGGCTGCCAGTGTGAGTCACGCCACAGGGAACGTGGTAACAACAGTTCTGTAAACAAGCCAGGATCCCGGTCCCCCAGAGCCCCCGTGGGTCGTCTTCCATACTTCTTCCAGTAAACTCCATAAACCTTCCCTCTTTGTGCCGACTCCCTCAGCTGTTCAATTCGTGCATTGTCACCACACTGGTTATAATGATGGCACGCAGGGCCCGGGGATTGAACATCTCTTTAACCACCTGCCAGAGTTTCCGCAAATGGGAACTGTGCCTTGCCTGTCTGCTTTCTGCAAGGAAATGTTTAAAGTGCTTTGAGACCCCAAGAGACCTTAAAATACCGAAGTTTATTTAATATCTATATCTTTGGGTTAAAAAAAATGAGTAAAACAAGAATAAATGCATGTGTTTTACTCTTGGTCAGTGACACCAGTTTTGAAAGACTCAGCTCTCTCAACCAGAAGCCTTGGAGTCGCCCTCAATTGCTCCCTTGCCCTCCCCACCCCCCACCCCCCCGCGCCGTATCCGAGAGCCCCGCATCTGTCAGGGGCCACCCACGGAATGTCTCTTGTGTTTGTCCCTTCCTCTTCATCCTCTCAGCCCATCTTCCTAGGCTACGTCAGTGACCCCCTAACTGGTCTCCCACCTCTTATCAGGCTCCCTTCCAGCCCATTCTCTGCGTCTGTGTCAGAGGGATCCGTCCAGAATGCAAATCTGATTATGACACTCCCATGCTTAAAATCCTCTAATGCTCTGTGGAGTGTTTGGGATTATTTTCAAGCCTCTTGGCTTTACCCACAAGGTCCTACATGACCCACCTCTCCAACTTCATCTCCCACCTTCCCACATGACCTTCTCTGCCAAGCGTTGCCAAGCCACTTACAATTCTCTGGGTGCGTCTGGCTGTGTCATGCCCCGGTGCCTTTGTACATGCAGGTCTCTTTGCTTGGAATACGCTTTCCCCCTTTTTATCCAGCTCACTCCTTCTTATCCTAGAAAACTCAGAATTAAAGTCATCTCCACCGGGAGCCGTCTCTCACCCCCCGGGCAGACTTAGCTGTTGGCCCTTGTGTTCATATCCTAGGGCTGCTGTAACAAATTACTGCAACCTGGGGGGGGGTCTTAAAACAACAGAAATTTATTCTCTCATGGTTCAAGAGGCCAGAAGTCCAAATTAAGGTGTTGGCAGGGCCACACTCCCTCTGAAGACTCTGGGGGAGAATCCTTCCTCACCTCTTCCAGGTTCTGGTGGCTCCAGGCATTCCTTGGCTTGTGGCCACATCACTCCACTCCCTGCCTCTGTTTTCACGTGGCCTTCTTCCCTGTGTGTGTCTCCTCTAAGGACACTGGTCATCAGATTTAGGCCCTCACGCTAAATCTAGGATGAGCTCATCCCAAGATCCTCAACTTAGTTTCATCTGCAAAGACCCTTTTCCAAGTCGAGTCACATCTGCAGTTTCTGGGGGTCAGGACTTGGATATATGGTTTGGGGAGCCACAATTCAACCTACTACAGCACTGTAACACCTGGTACATTCCCTTTAAGAAGGGAGTTTCCCAGAGATGTTTATAAGCATTAATTGATATTCCTGTCTCTCAAGATGAAATCTCAGAGATTTCTCTTCTGTTTGACCTTGTGTCTTCGACTTCTAGGCTGGCTGCATCTCACGTGACCCTCTCATTAAAGTAAGAAATAGCTACCTACAGGCTATTGGCAGGTCCTTTTCTTCAGCTTGAGCTGATACAGGCAGGTTTATAGGCAGAAACCTGGACATCACCTCTGGGAAGCCCGTCCACCTCAAGGAACCTGTTTCCGAAGTCTTGTTTGGGTTAGAGGTACATTTTTAGGCTAATCGAGTTCAAAGAATACCCAAAGGAAGGCCTTGGAATATTACTGATCACAGGGAGAAGCCCAGACTTGTTCACCTACATTCTAATGTATATGGTCCTGAGCATGACGATTATGTGCACATTTTCTAAGTTACCAAATGGCTGAAAGGGAGCAGTGGAACATTTCTGAGCATGTCTGGGCGTTGCCTGGATTCCCCGTTTTTCAAATGAGAGCTTGGCTTTCATGGGAAGAGCTGGTTTTAGGGACTTAGTAAATTAAAGTGCCCTGCATTTATAAGATCTACAGCTTTTAAACTCTGGGCCTCAGTTTTTTGTTTTGTTTTTCTTTAAACAGAATCGATAAGAACATAACTTCCAACTTCCTGTTTTTTTCTACCTGTTTGTGGTTAGAATTTGCCCCTTGAGTCCCAAAATCCCACCTGCCAATCAGTCTATAAATGATTAAAGTGGCCCTACTATGTGCTGTAAACTTCTCCATAGGCCTGGATAGATAAAGCCATCTTTTGACGATCTCATATCCTTTGGAAACATGAAGCTTCTCTGGTTCAGAAGGTTTTGTCTTTGGTCGCATAAGGATGTGAAAAGAATTTGGCAGGAGACTTCTAGCTCCTGTTTCATCACTGTCTTCTCTCTCTGAGGTCTCCTATCCCAACCCACATTAATGAGGCTGTTGATGTGAAAGAACCTATACAATCAAACTGTTCTTTTGCAAAAGGGAGGATTGATTAATTCGTAATGCCGGGTAAACTGTTTACAAAAGGCTTCAGTGTTACGGGTCATCTCTGCCCTTTGTCACTGACAGAGAAGAGTCCTGAGTACCAGGCTGCCGCCTTCTCTTTGCAGAAGGGAGGACACCGTGAGCATCTCTGAGGAGCTCTTGCAGCCGACAGGACCTGGGCTCTCCCTCCACTGTAACCGCCCGTTACCCAGTGGTCCGGCGTCCCGGAATCAAAGTCTCTGTTGTCTCAGGCTTTCAAGGAGGTCTTCCCACCTCTAGGAAAACTAATAATCACACGAATGTCACCTGCAACTTCTGCCCCCTTCTGAACACCTTCTTTCTTTCACTGCCTCAGCACCAGTGTGCTGGCCATTCCTCTTCCTCTACCATGGAATCCTGAACCCCAAATTCACAGCTCAGCACACTCAACCTAAGAGATGTTCCAGGCCCTGCCCTCTGGCTCCAGTCCCACTCTGATTCTGCAGTTTCTCCCAATTCCCACCACTGTTCTGGATCCCCTGGACCCTCAGCCTACCCCATCCCTTCTCCTCTGCACTTTCATCCATGACCCATATACCCTCTGGCCCAAGATGTCTCCTGTCCTTACAGAACAGTGGGTCTGGGGCATGAGTTCTGGGTACCGGCCAAAGGCACCTCGATTGAGGTCTGGGTGCCCCCAGAATTACTCGCTGTCAGATCACACTGATAGTACAGAGCGGGCAGGGAAGGAGGACAGTGGTGATAGTAATGGACTCACTCATTTGCCCTAAAAGTTGTTGCTTGCAGAAAATGTAAAGAGATTCTCAAAGGGATTGGCCAGGTTGTATATGAATGCAGAGCCATGTAGGTGAATAAAGTTGCGGTGAGCCTCATGGGCAAGGATGCTGGGAGGTGTTTCAGGCCCCCTCACAGCTCCCCTGGAGGCTTCTGGTTGGTTGCTAAACGCTGGGTTGAATGGGACCTGAGTCTGGTCCAGTTCTTGATCTCTTTCTGGTTGTCAAAGTGAGGAGGTTTAAGTACTTAGAAAGAGTTGAAATGTAAAATAGTTTGACAAAGAACACACTCAGGAGGAGGAGGACCACTGACCGGAAGGGCACCCTCCTCCCTCTTTTTTTTTTTGCGGTACGCAGGCCCCTCACTGTTGTGGCCTCTCCCGTTGCTGAGCACAGGCTCCGGACGCGCAGGCTCAGCGGCCATGGCTCACGGGCCCAGCCGCTCCGCGGCATGTGGGATCTTCCCAGACCGGGACACGAACCCGCGTCCCCTGCATCGGCAGGCGGACTCTCAACCACTGCGCCACCAGGGAAGCCCACCCTCCTCCCTCTTAAAGGCACGACCCAGAAGTTGCACGTGTGAATTCCATTCGTCTCCCATGAGCTGGAACTCAGGCAGGGGCCCCTCTGAATGGGAAGGGAGGCTGGGGAGTGTGGTTTTTATTCTGGACATCCATGGACCCAGCTAAACCCAGGAGCTCTGACATTGTGAGACAGGAGAATTGATTTAGGGAGCAACCAGCAACCTTCGTGGGCGACAATACAGTTAGTTAATACCCAAGTGGAGACTCTTGGAAAAGCCAAACTAAAGGGGGTTTGCAAACGATCTCAGGTGACATTTTGTGGAATCATTTATTCAGTAACTACTTATTGAGCACCTGCTATGTGCCAGGTACAGTGCTAGGAGCTGAGGGTGCAAAAGTGGGTAAGAGACGTGCTCTCCGCCTTCATGAAGCTTATAGTGTGTGGGGAAGACAAACTTTCAACAAGGAAATGACTCTTTATATCGTAATTTTACTCAGTGTTTACAGTATCTTCTAGGACAAGGAAGTAGGTGTAGATACCACTCAAGATACTTAACAGGTCGGGTAAGTCAGATTTTTGGGGGGAAAAGGATAAAAACCATACATAGGTGTCTTGTTTGAACAGCTGGGATGTGGGCATTAGGGGTCCCCCGCTAATATGGGGGACGCTGGAGGAGAAACAGTTGGGAGAGAGATCCTAGTTCAATTTTGGACATAGAGAATCAAGGTATTTCTAAAACATCCAGGTGGAGAAGTCATTCAGGCAGCTGGATCCAGAGCTCAGAGGTGAAGTCTGGACCAGAGATATAAATTTGACATTCAGATGGCATTGGACACATGCAAGAGGACGAAATTGGGATGTCCTCTCTGTCGATGAATATCTTATTATTTAGGATATATCATTTAGAAAGTGATGAACATAAGCCAGTTTACCAGAATCAAATAGAGTGTAAATTCCATATACGCCGTCATTCGGAGGGAGGAGAGACCAGTGGAAATCTGGGAAGGCTGGAAGTGTTGGAAGAGGTTTCAAAGGTAAGTCCTGAAGACTCACGGATTTCTGATAATCAGACTGATGCGCTAGAAAGTTAATTGAGCATCTTCTAGGAGAAGAAAAAGATCTGACAACTCAGTGGGTCTGGAGAGGACTTCAGAGCCTCGAACTGGCCAGGAGACTTGCTTCCACCATGTCCTAACTGGGTCACCTTGGGGAGGCACTTGGCTTCTCTGAACTACTAGGATTGACACCCACCCTCTCTAACGCACAGGGTGGTGTGACTGTCAAGATCAAACAAGATACAGACCCAGATGAATTTTGTAAATCGTAAAGCTAGGCAAATTTGGAAAGATAGATTGTTAAATAAAATTCAAGGTCCAGAGAGGACAAGTCATTTTCCCAAGGTCCCCTGGCTGGCAAGAGCAGGCATTGGGAACAGAGCTCTGGCCTTCCAACTTTCAGAGGTGACCGAGCGTTTTGTGCTTCCCAGCTCCAAGTCCTCAGGCAACTTATTGAACCTCTCTGACTCTTGTTTTCCTCACGTGTGACTTAGGCAATAACACCATTAACTCAAATATAAAAGTTTTTTGGCTGTTTACTGTGTGCCGGGCACTGTTCTAGACCACGGGATCACGGCCTTGAGCAAAGCAAAGTGCCTCTTCTCAAGGAGCTTCCATTCTGGAAGTAGAAAGGCAGACAATGACAGAGATGAACAAATACATATATTATGTATCCGAGGGTAGTGGGTGCTACGAAGCAGAGTAAGGGGACAGAGTAAGAAGGTGGAGGGAAGGGTATTATTTCTTACGAAGGTAGACAGGTAACGTAATGTCTGAGCAGACACCATCATGAAGTAAGATAGCAAGCAGCATGGCTATCTGGGGAAAGAGCCTACAGGCAGAGAAAGCAGTAAGTGCAAAGGCCCTGGGGCAGGAATCTTCTTGTTGCGTTTAAGGAGAGGTCAAGAGGCCAGTGTGACAGGAACAGACAGGGCGAAAGAGAGAGTGGGGGAGTGGCCAGAGATGGGATCATGTAGGGCCTCCCCGGCCACGGCAGGGCCTCAGATTTCCTTCTGAGTGAGGTGGGCAGGATTTTAAACCAGAGACTTAAGTGATGATATTTGTCCCATCGGTAGAGTTTTTGTGAGGCGCTAATGAGGTAATGCATATGAAATTGCTTTATGAACCGGGAAGTTAGGTTCAAGACTATTTCCAGGGTCCTGTGAATGGCCAGGTCGTCAGAGAGCCGGGACAGGACGGCAGCCCTGACCCCCGGGCCGCCCCATCTTTCCATGATCCTGACTCAGTCTCAGAAAGCATGGGGCACGATGTGCATCTAGAACCAGGTTGAACCCTTGGTCAAAGTCAAAGACTCTCCTCCCCAAGCCAGAGGGCTTTGCAGACCTCCTAGATGTGGCAGCGCTTGGCCTTGGAGGGAGCTGCGTGGGGTTTGCCATCTTAAATGGGTAGAAAAAAGGGAGCTGGAGCTGTCCAAGGCAGTTGGGGCCTGGACAGCAGAGACTGTCTTAAATTAAACGCAGACCTCTGCTCAGGGCTGGACTTGAGAAGCTAAAACATCAGAACTGAAGAGGAAAAACCAACGGTTACGATAGGTTTTAGAGAATTCCTTTAATATCTATTTAGGAAGCCACAGAGCGGCCAGAAACAATAGAGCTGGAATTTGTAAGTATTCCTAGTTGTTTATACAGTCTTAGGCATGGATTATGCAGATGTACTAGTGTGTGAATTGGGGTTCGAGGAAGTGACCTTGAGTTACACACCGCCCCGAGGACCAGCTCTGATAGATGATCACATCTGGCCGAGGGCTCTGCCTGGCCCTCCCCTTGCGTGATCCCGGAGGGTGGAGAGGGAGGCCCGCGCTGCGGTTCTTGGCTGGGGAGCCGAGGGTTGGAGTTCCGGCACCCTCGCATCTTCGCTGTTTGTGTACGGTGGGTTGAGTTTACTCTTTTCTCTCTGCCCTCCCTTTTATTTTTCTATCCTTTTTTTCCCCTCCCTTCTCTCTTGCCACGAGCAGAGGACATTAGCCAATGTTTGCTCTCCCCTCTATTAAAGTTACACTTGTTTGTAAGATAACCTTCTACATGTCACACACCCAGAGTTCACGCCCTAAAAGAAGATGTCACTTCAGAATCTCCATTCCCAATACAATATACCATAGGTGCCTACTAAGTGGGCCTCGTAAACCACTAGCGTTTAAGAAAATAGTGTCGTGACTTTTTCCAATGAAACTTTGTTGAATTCCAACTATATAAAAGCCATAATGATGAACAATCTGTGAGTGAAATGACGTTTCTTAACCAAAGGTACGATGTTCCCAGAAATGACAGGCCATCGATACTCCAATCTCAGTTACTTTAAGTAGGTAAGTTTTAGAAACATAACCACCTTCATATCTGTAGTTTTCAAATAACGCTTGTTATAATCTAAGGTTTCTTTGCCTGTGGTGCCCTCGTATCTGAATCTTGGCCGACTCGGAAGTGGAAAGGTTTCCTCTAAAAGCACAGAAAACATGGGGTACCATTGAAATCATGTATAAGAAATATGTATAGGATGGATATAACGCGCGCTCGCGTGCGTGCACGCGCGCGCGCACACACACACACACACACACACACACACACACGTATTCCTGTACTTATTCTTGCCGGAGAAACTCTGGGGGTTTCCAAGGGCAGGATCATGTCCAAGCGGTAAAAGTTTCAGGGAAGACAGATTTCAGATTCCTTGGGGAAGCACTTTTTTAACAGTCAAATCTGCCACCAACAGAATTGGCTGCATCACACAGTTCAGTACAAGGCTGTTTTTTTTCAAGAACTTTGTAAATACCAGAAGCTTCCAAGGACAGGATTGTTATAAAAAGAGCATTATTTTATGCCTGCCCATTTAAAAACCGTGCTATTATAGAAAGGAGAGACAGAGCTGCTGTCATGGTACGTGGTGAGTGTGACTTTCTGAGCTGGGTGTGACTGGTCGGTGATGTCGCAGAAGCCACATGGCCGGGGGCGGGGACAGATTGTGATGGATGCCGATGGCCATCTTGGTAATGCAGGAGTTGAGAGCGGTCTCAGACATTTATGTGTTCCGGCAAGTAGCTAATGCTTTGAAATACTTAATTGCAATTCCGCAAATGTATTATAGGCCATGAATCCCTCCTTTTATTTTATTTTTTTGGTGGTACGCGGGCCTCTCACTGTTGTGGCCTCTCCCGTTGCGGAGCACAGGCTCCGGACGCGCAGGCTCAGTGGCCATGGCTCATGGGCCCAGCCGCTCCGCGGCATGTGGGATCTTCCCAGACCGGGGCACGAACCCGCGTCCCCTGCATCGGCAGGCGGACTCTCAACCACTGCGCCACCAGGGAAGCCCCCTCCTTTTTTTTTTTTTTTTTTTTTCCAACCTTTTGGGCTCTTTTGGATCTAAGACTGAAAAATTCCAAAAATAGCATGCATCCTTGTTGGGTTCTTAGATCCTGGGTTTTCTGAATAAGTAGTCTCCCATTGTAGTGAGCTCCCCACTTCTGGAAGTGATCAAATAGAAGGCTATTGCCAGAAACATTAAATGAGGACTGTCTGCTTTGAGGGGTTAGAGGAAACTAATACTTTGCTTTTAAAGTTACAGTGAAGCCTAAAGAATCAGCGAATGAAGACCCGTATCATCATGGCACAGTTTTACGGTAAAGGACACTTTGTCATATTTGCTTTAGATCTTTTTAAAAAAATGTCCTTACAGATACAAGTGAGGCGTAGGTATGTGCAGTCCTTCTTTTGACACTGCTGCTCCTTCTCTTCCTGGAGGTGACGAATATTCTGAACTCTGCCTTGACCATTTTCATGGATATCTTTGTGCTCAGTGAAAGCATACATGCACCCAAATACTCCATAGTATTTTTTTGCCTGTTTGTAAACTTTATCTGAATGGTATCATACTGTGCGTGTTATTTTGTTGCTTGTTATTTTGCTATTGTCCTTAGATAGATTCACTTCCATATATGTAGCTCTACTGCATTCACTTAAGCTGAATTACCGTATTCCTTAGATTAGCATCCCATCATCCCCTATCTATCTTCCTGTTCAAGGTATTGAGGTTGATTCTTCATTTTTTGCTACCAACGATGCAGTTATGAATCCTCTCACACGTGCGTTTGGGAGCATTCATATAAGAATTATGTAGGAATGGAATTACTTGCTCTTAGAGGGCACACATCTTTACAGGATAAAGTCAAATTGTTCTCTAAAATGACTGAACTAATTTATACTCCTACTAATTTATACATCCCTACCAGATCTTGCTGATAGCAGATTTTAATTTTTGCCAGTTGATAATTATGAAATGGTGTTTCATTAGAGTTTTAAATTTAAATTTAGTCAGATGTATTTTTTGCATGTGTGTGTGCCTCTTTCTGTTTTAAGAAATCCTTCTCTACCCCACAAGGTCATAAAGATATTCTATGTTTTTTCCCTATAAGTTTTAAGATGTTTCTTTTCCACATGAATCTTTGAACTAACTGGAATTTACTTCTGGGTATAGCATGTACAAAATGGGACCAGTTTTCTTGGTTTTCTACATGATGTTTTTATTTTACATTTTCTGGGTTACTAATGAGAATGGACATCTTTTCCTTTGTTTATTCATCTTGTGAATTATTTGTTTTTTAGGTTGCTCATCTTCCTATTGAATATTGTGTCTCTTGATTGATAGGAATTCTTTATATATCATGGATACTAGCCTTGTTAGTCGTGTACTTTGCAAATATCTTCTCCCAGCCTGAGGCTTGTTTTCTTTCTTTACCATGATTATGGCATCCTTTGATGAATATTGTCCTTGTTTTCATTGTCTGATAGAGTTTACTTGTAAAACCTGAATCTGGTATGTATTCATGTAGCAGTGGTACAGTTTTTTTGTTTGTTTGGTTTTTTTTTTTGTTTTTTTTGCGGTACGCGGGCCTCTCACCGCTGTGGCCTCTCCCGTTGCGGAGCACAGGCTCCGGACGCGCAGGCTCAGCGGCCATGGCTCACGGGCCCAGCCGCTCCGCGGCATGTGGGATCTTCCCAGACCGGGGCACAAACCCGTGTCCCCTGCATTGGCAGGCGGACTCTCAATCACTGCGCCACCAGGGAAGCCCCAGTTTTTTTTTTTAAATCAATTTATTAGATCAAGTTTGCTGACTGTGACTTTCAAAATCTCTGTAATCTGCTGAGTTTTGTCTTCTTGCATTATCGATTACAGAGTGTGTTATGTTGAAATCTCCCCTGTAGTGAAACGGTTATGAAAATTGACCGTATACCAAGCAGGAAGCAGGCCAGAACATGTTTTACAGAATTTATATTATAAAAATCATATTTCCTGACCACGATGCAGTGATTTCAGAAATACATTTTTAAAGTTTACCAAAATTACCCCCACATATTTGAAACTGAAAAAATTTCTTCCAGAAAAACTCATGGGTCAAAAAAGAAATGAGAAAATATTTGGAATTTAATGACAGTTAAATTGACTGCATTTGTCAATTTCTCATGCAGTCCTAACACTTTTTGACTTGTTCGTTGCCTGTTTAGTTAGAATGGGGAGACTGGTACATTTATCTAGAACTGGTTCTTTCCTTATTGCATCACCAGTTCAGGCACGCTTAAAGAAATTGTTTAATATATTTTAACAAGCGTTAGTATACTTTCTGTTCTTGGAAGGGGTATTCCCCACAGTGAGTGTACTGCTGCCCAAAATGGAGTGCCCCTTGCATTTTCTGTGTAGACAATCACATCTTCTGCAAATAATGACAATTCTGGGGTTTTTTCCCTTTCCAATTCTTGCACTGTATTTGTTTTCTTATCCTACTCTATGGCCAGTGGGTCTAGTACAGTGTTGAATAAAAGTTTAAGTAGTGGGTATCCTTATGTTATTCCTGATTTTCAATGGAATGCTTTTAATAGTTTATCTATAGATAGGATATTCACTGTGGTTTTTTGTTGATACCGTTTAGCAGATGAAAAGAAGTTCCCATCTGTTTCCGTTTTGCTAGGGTAATTTAAATGATCAAATGCTTTTTCTGTATCAATTCACATAATCCTGTGGCTTGTCTGCTTTAACCTTTGAAATGTACTGGACTTCATTAACAGAGCTCTTAAGTTAAACTATACGCGCATTCCTGGTAGAAACGAACTCATTATGTACTTAGTATATTGCAGTATTTGTTTTGCTTGTGTTTTATTTAGGATTTTTGCACCTATTAGTGAGGTTGGGCTAGAGTTTTCCTTTCTTGTACTGTGTGTCTGCTTTTGGTGCCAAGGTTGTAAAAGTTGGATGTCACGAGTTTGGAGTGTTCCTTCTTTTTTATTCTCTGCAGTACATTATAGAAGGGCAGGATTATTTGTTTCTCCAAAGTCTGGTAAAACTCACTTCAACAGTGTCTGGGCCAACTGCTGGGGTTTTGTGGGTAGATTTTTAATTTCAGATATTTTTTACCGGTTTTGTCCTATTCGGGTTTTTATTTTCTTCTTGATTCCACATTGTTTAATTATATTTTCCTAGGAAATGTCCATTTTGTATGTATTTTCAAATTTATTGGCATGAAATTCTTCATAGAATTTTCTTTTGAAGTTACTAACCTTTGTGGCATTTGCAATTATATTGCCTCTGTGATTCCAAATATTGTGTGTTACCTTTCTTTTTAAAAATCTGATCAGTATGTCAGATGTTTATCTATTTTATTAGTGTTAAAAATATTTTGGTTTTATTTACCTTTCTATTTTAAATGGAATGCGATTCTACTGTTTGTCTTCTGTTTTATTTTTTCCTGCTCATCTCTTATTTATTACTTCTTTCTCTCTTTGGGTTAACTCTTGTTCTTGGACGCGCAGGCTCAGCGGCCATGGCTCACAGGCCCAGCCGCTCCGCGGCATGTGGGATCTTCCCGGACTGGGGCACGAACCCGTATCCCCTGGATCGGCAGGCGGACTCCCAACCACTGCGCCACCAGGGAAGCCCTAACTCTTGTTCTTTCTTGTTGGATGTTTAACTCACTAATTCCCTGTCTTATTTCGTTGCTAACAAGAGCATGTATACTTCGTATCCTTTAACTTTCCATTTATTCATTCTTTCCTTAATTCAATAAATATTTTGTGCCAGGCACTGTTCCAGGTGCTGTAGATTCATCAGTGGACAAAACAACCCCAAAGCCCTGCCCTCATGTTTTTAAAATTCTATTTTGAATTCTTTATTCCATGAGTTATTTAGGAGTGTGTTTTGCATTTCCATTGACGTAGAGGTGGGGAAGTTGGTGTCTTGGCCATTTCTAACTTACTTGCATTTTGTTTAGAGGATGTGGCATGTATGATATTGATTTGGGGGAGGTGCTTTTGAGATTTGCTTTATGACCCGGATTGTGTTTTTAATTTTTTTTTTTTGGTAAGAGTTCCACGTGTGCTTGAAAAGAATGCTGACCAATGATCTTAAGACTCTTTTCAACTTGGCGATTTGGTTAGGGTCACTAACCCTCCTGATCTGACATGTTGATCGAAGCTATGGTTAAAAGGGCCTGATTCCCGTTGAGGTTGACTCAACAGTGAGTCGGGAGCCGTGCCTGGTGTGCTCTCTCTGCTCTAAGACGACAGTATAATGAGGGCCGGTCCCTTTTTCTTCCAGGGAGCAGTGGGACAGAGAAACCCATTAGAGGGTGTCCACAGCAGCAGCCTGGCTGCTGGGTCATGTTCCTCAGACACTTAATGTAGCATTTAAGTGTGTAGCAGCCAACTAGCGCTCAGGCACTGTTCCCCGTGCCATGCAGATACCAACACACTAAATCTTCCTACCAGGCCTTGTAGAGTTTAGTATTATCCCTCTTCCTCGGGCGAGGAAAGTGGGCCTCAGAGAGAGTAAGTCTTAAGGTCTTGCAGCCAGGGCGGAGTCAGGATTGAATTCCACAGTCTCTGACCCAGGGGCCAGGATGCCGCCTCCCATACAGACCTTATGTTAAACTCGTTTTCAGAGTACCGGTCCCCAGCCCCACTGCAGATGTCCAGTATTCAAATCCCTTGCGGGGCAAAGTGCTAAAAGCCACACCCTTCACACCTCTCCAGGTTGGCTCCCATCGGTAGCTACGTTTTAGAGCCACTGTCAGGCCATTTCCTTCACTTTACGGATGGAGAAACTGAGGCTGGAAGGGGGGAAGGGATTTCGCTAGTTCATGGCGTACGAAGGAGTAATCTGCTTCCTGAGACTTGCCCCTCTGTGACCTCTGGGTGAGGGGACGCTGACGAGTTGGCAGTCCTGGCATTGCCTTAGGAAGCCTGACCCACCACCTGCTTGTGGGTCTGACAGCTCATCCTTTCCTGAGAGGCTCCATGGACACTGGATCTTGACCTTCTTCTTCTGTCCCTGTATCCTTGTCTCTGTCTCCTCGTCTGGCCGTCCCTCTACCTCTTGAGTAAAGCCTTCCACTAAGGAATTGAAGCAGAGATTCTGGAAGCCTCGGGGGACGGTAGGGCTGTGGGGTACATTCTTTCATTGGGGAGACGGTTTTAGAATCAAAGGGAGCTGGTTCAGGTCCCAGACTTACCACCCTCTGGCTTTGTCTTATTGGACTGTGGGACTTACAATCCTCTCTTTCTCATTGATAAAGAAGGGAATAAAATACCGACCCTGGAGTATCTCGAGAGCACCAAACGAAAGCACGTTGGGACAGTGCCTGCTTTTTGGCAACGTCAGCAGCAGGAAAGTGTGGTGATCGAGGCCCTGCTCTCTGTCAGGCACAGAGCTAGGCTCTGGGGCTGCAGCCGTGGAAAGAAAGAGGCAGAATCCCTGCCCTCAAGGGGTTTGCAGTCAAGTAGGGAGAGACAGACCATACGTGAGCAAGCAGATATGTGTATCACGTGTCGAGGAGCGACATGCACTGTGAAAAAGGACAGAGCAGAGTGAGGGGTAGACGGCGAGGACACAGCAGCAGCCTCTCGGGCACAGAGATCACTGAGCAGGAATACTGCAAGTGGTGGGACGAGGCAGGCGGTGGGGAGGGGACAGGTTCCAGGCAGAGGGCAGCCCGCGCCAAGGTCCTGACGTGGATCAAGCCTGCTGTGCTCGGGGAACAGCAAGGAGGCCAGTGTGGCCGGCGCAGAGATTTCCCGAGAGAGGACGTGGCCAGAGGTGAAAGCAGGGAGGCAGCTGGGATCAGATCCTCTAGACCTTTGAGGATGGTGGATTTACTCTGAATGAGATAAGAGTCTCCCTGAGAGTCTGAGTGAGGACTGACATGATCAGACTAACATTTTTGAACGTTCACCTTGGTTGCTTTGTGGAAAGTAGCTTTTGGGGGGTCAAGGGCAGAGCAGGGAAGCCAGTGGCTGCTGCGCGGTCCAAGGGGACAAAGCAGTGGCCTGAACTAGGCGAGTAGCCATGGAGACGGTGATAAGTATTCATCTTTTGCCTGTATTTCAAAGGCACGTCTCTCAGTATTTGCTGACAGTGTGAGTGTGAGGTGCGACAGAAAGAAAGAAATCAAGGATAACGCCAAGATTTTGGCCCAAACAGTTGGAAGAATGTCGGTCAAGGAGGAAATCAGGTGTTTAGTGGTGAGCGTGTTACCTGGTGACAGCTGTCACCCGTCCATGTAGTGGTGAAGAGAGGCACCGGGAGCATCGGGCTGGAGGCTCATCAGCGTTTCGATGATTCTCCAGCCATGAGATTCTTTGAGCTCACCCAGTGGATGAGTGTAGTTAGAGAAGAGAGATGCCCAAGAATGAAGCCTGGGCTTGTCTAAAGTTTGGAGACTGAGATGGTGAGGACCAACCAAAGAAACCATCGAGTGGCGAGTAAAATAGGAAGAGAAGCAAGGAAAAGCGGCGTCCCAGAGGGTCTGGTGAGGAAAATGGCTCCGGAGGGACGTGGCCATTGACTGCAGCCCTGTTGCTGGCAGACATGGTGACGCAGGGCGACTGGACCTTCTGGTCTGGGGATGGGGCACAGGGGATGGCCTCTTGTCATCACCTGCAGACCACCAAGGCCATTGCCATCTTCCTCCAAAACCAGGCCAGCTCTGGATGCTGGCGGGTCATGGTAAGACTCAGGGCAGGAACAGGGCGCCTTACGCGTCAGTGCTGTGAACGACTGCCAGGACCTGGACTTAGATTCATGCAATCATTTGAGCCTGATCTTGGCCTAAACCCAGGCCTGAACCTAGGAGCTTTGAGCCCGTGTCACAGAGGAGGGGCTTAAGGGAACCCCTAGTGGCACCATAAATTCAGGAGTCTGTACATACATCCTTGAATTAGCAATAATTACCAACCTGATGTCAACCAGCTAACAACTTAGGGCTTGAAGAAGATAAGTGTTCTGCCTTAGATTACACATCTCCTGACTAAGCATGTGTGTTCCTTGAGTACCTTACATTAAAAATATAGTAAAACGGATAAAACCTACAAGCCCTCCTTGATTCTTTTTTGTTCCCTCGTGCCCTAGAGCGTAGGTACCTTTGGCTCTGCCACTGCAATATATCCCTTACGTAAGCACCGTCACCTTCCCCATCCCTGCAAACCTAGTCCAACCCCCGATCACTTCTTGCCTGAATCACCTGCAGGACCCACCCACTTGCTCTGTCCGGGGTGTCGTTCCCTTGTCGTCTGGTCTCTGCATGTTACCTGGGTGAGCTCTGTGTTGCTCGCCCATGTAAGAGCCACTGGAGACCTCCCTGTCAAGGCCTGTAAGACCCACAAGACCTGGCCCCCACCTCCCTCTCTCCCTCACCCTTTTCACCTTATTCATCACTCTTGAGCTGCATTCACTCTTTTTTTCTCCATCCCTCAAATATAATAGCTCATATCCAACCCAGGGCTTTGACGTCCTGTTCCTTCTTCTGGAAGGTTCTTTCGCACTGTCCCCTTGGACTGCCTGCCCTTCCCATTCTGCTCTCAGCTCATCACCCTCCCAGAGAGATCTTTCCTAGCCCTGGCTGTAGTGGGCCTCCTGCCTTAGGCCACGTGATTTTCCCCACAGCATCCATCAGGACTGGAAATGGCCTTGTTTACTGATTTCTTACCTCCTTGTTTACTGCCTGTGCCCTCTATACGTCAGCTCCCTGAAGATGGAGAGTCTGTGGGGCCTGGCACTGCCCTGTGCTCCACGTCTGGAGTGGCGTGTGGCATAATAGGTGTTCAGTAAATGCCTGCTGACTGTTCGGCAATCTCAAATTCTAAAATTAATTTTAGGTCAAATTTCTGATTTTCGGGCTTCCCTGGTGGCGCAGTGGTTGAGAGTCCGCCTGCCGATGCAGGGGACACGGGTTCGCGCACCGGTCCTGGAAGATCCCACATGCTGCAGAGCAGCTGGGCCCATGAGCCATGGCCGCTGAGCCTGCGCATCCGGAGCCTGTGCTCTGCAACGGGAGAGGCCACAGCAGTGAGAGGCCTGCATACCACACACACACACACACAAATCTGATTTTCATTAGGTTTCCAGCTTTATTTTTATGACCAGAGTAGGGTAACTTGTTCCAAGGACAGTATAATAAAAGTGGTGATTCTGCCTGAACCTTCGAGCCAGTTGAAGTCCAGGGCAAGGGACCTTCCTTCCCAACGTAGGAGCCGTGGGATTCAGCCCCCTCCCCTCGCAGCCTGTGTGTCCTCACAACCAATGTGAGGTGATCGAGGTGATCTCTGGGCTGCTCAGAGTCTCCCTGGGACCGGAGGAAACCTCGGCAACCACTCTTTGGAAACTCTCATCCCAGGGTCACTTGTCTGATGCCCCAGCTACAGCTAGAAGAGGCACAGAGCAAAGGAGAATTTCACCCCGTGGAGGATGCAGAGTTTCAGGAATCCACAGAGCTGGCCAAATTATGTTAACACGAATCTGGCCAAGAGCTTTGGCTGCCTCGTTTTTCCTCCTGGAGATCCAAAGTCAGTAGCAACTGTGGATTCCCTGATTTCAAGCACTCACTCTTGTTTGGCTTCTTTTTAAAAGAGTTGGTCATTTCAAGGGACATGTGAGTGGGAAGACAGTGCGGCTCAGAAATGGGCAGTTCTAGACAGTGCGGCTCAGAAATGGGCAGTTCTGAAGCCATGGGTTTTGGTCTGCCTTCGGGTCCAGTTCCAGAGAGGTCTGAGGCCCTTGTCACCTTGCCCTCAGCGTCTCCATCCGCCCCATCAGGTAGTGCTGTTGAGGGTGCCTGTGATAAGGAGCATCTCCATCCTTAGGTCCAGCCGGTCCAGTGATTCTCTGAGCAAAAATCCGCTTGAGTGATTTTAAACTTGATTTTGCCCTGCTGTGTCTGGTTGTGCAGGGTCCACAGAGAGCTGGCTTCTGTAAGTGGCCTGAGACTTAAACTTGTCACAGCTAAACGCAAGCACTGCCCACGTGGGGAGTCTGTCTTACGTCAGCATCTTACAGCAAGCAACATTTTAGCTGCCTTGCTTTGGAAACATCATTTCCCCGTTGAGGACTCAAAGAAGGGAAGAAGAATGCAAAATAGGCCTACGTTCAACAATTTCTTGAGCGTTTACTATGTGCCAGACACTGGGGTAACGACTCAACAAGGTCATATCCTAAGTTAGGTCACAAGGAAGACAACGCCCACAGCAGGACGGCGTTTTGCCTTCAACCTGCGCATGGCCGTGGATACCCTGCAGGGGTCAGACTTCACCTGCTGTGTGTTACACTGGCATGGGAGGGGAGCATGTCTCAGAGGTGGGGAGAGCAGGTGGGTTTGGAGGGAATGTAAGAGGCCGGCGTGGGGGTCACCCAGAGCCGGTGAGCTTAGGAGCAGAACCTCGGTCGCCGTGGGCGAGCCGGGGTGCTGACTCTGGCGGTCACAGCCGGTGAGGAGCTGGGAGGCCAGGCTGTCCTTTAGAGTGCCAGGTTCCGGGGCCCACAAGCAAGGGAGTGAAACGACGCCAATTCTCACCTCCGTGTCTTTTTTACTCAGAATTGACTCCTTCTCTTTCATATCTGTAACTGTCAACTCCAACATCGGCCGTCCTCTCTCCAAAATCAGGCCAAAGATTCTGCTCTCCGCATCATTCTCCCTCAAACATGGAGCCCCTCCAGCTGCCTTGCCCTGGATGCCAATAGCACCCCTTTTCTTTCTGCCATTCTTCTTGAGATTCCCACCTTGGCTTCCTTGCAGCCCATGTGCCCTTGAATAACCTTGCTGTCGTGGACTTCCGTGGTGGTCCAGTGGTTAAGACTCCGCACTTCCGATGCATGGGGCACGGGTTTGATCCCTGGTCGGGGAACTAAGATCCCACATGCTGCACGGCATGGCCAAAAAAAAATAATAATAATAACCTTGCTGTTTGCTTTGCTCCCCAAATCTTCTGAAACTAGTCACATGACCTTCCTCATCAATACACCTGTGGCCTTCGCTGCCGCCTTCCTCTTTCCTCCCTGCATCTCCATTTCACATCACGACTTGGAGCCTCGGTCCCTAGAGACTTTAATTTTTTTGTGGACAAGGAGGCTGGTGGCTCACCATCTGAAATGCGTCGGGCAGGAGATGTGGGGTCTCCCCGGCACTTGAAAAGCGTGACGAGGGAGGGGCGCTCCCAGTTTCGTGACAGGCGAAGGAACCAGAAGGGCTGAATAGAAGAACCCCAGCCGCGGATGAACCCGGTGCCACCCAGGCCCTGTGATGCTTCGACCTGTTGGCAGAGTAATAGGCAAATCTGGATAAGTTGGGGCGCCTCTGTCCCCAGGTTTGGGTAAAGCAGCTGAGATTTTCACCTCTTGGGCCTCAACCCGTTATATCCAGTTTCCCAAGGACTTGAGTAGGTGCAGATGGGATTAGCCAAGACTTTACACCTCCCTCAACCAGGAGGACGGGAGTCAAGCTTTTGTCTGGAGTTGGGACTTTAAGGATTGCCTGGAAGCAAATCCTTGTTGACGGTGGTAGCCAGGGCTTTGGGCTCATTAAGGGAGCGCCCAGTTAAGCAGAGAGGTGGCTGGTCTCGTCGTGAGGGACCGTCCTTGCCAGGCCCCTTCACACACTCGGCTGGCTTTTGCCTCCTGGGCTCCCTTTCAGGCCAGGCTGCCTTCCCTTCGCTGACTCCCGAGCACTGCACGTTCCAGAGCCTTCCCTGCTCCCCGAGGGGACTGAGGGCTCAGCCCATTGCACAGGCCCCAGTTCCGGGGTCGATTTTTGACATCTTCCCTACCACCGTTGTCGTTCTCCATGTTCTTCTTCATTTCTGTTCCCCTACAAGGTCCTAATCACTGAAGTAGGAACATGGAAGAAGCGGGCTTGGGGTACCGATGAACACCATTTCGTAGTGGTCTCGTCAGATTTTCCTGGACATCCACGCCCGTAATACAACAGTCCTCATAGTATGTGCATTTTCTTAAAGCTTTTAACTCTCAGTGGAATTAAGGCAAAGGCAGGAAAGGGAGCAGTTGTGGGACATCAGGCCGGACCTCCTAGGATCCTTCTCAGCAGGCCGGTATTTGCTGTGTAGCTTTGGGAAAGTTCCTGTCCTTCTCTGTGCCTGCTCCCCCACGTGTTTAACAGAGGTCATTATGCCGATCCCCTCCCTGCCTCGGAGGGAATGAGGATGAATGAGATCATGTCTGTAGTGCGTGGAATTCCTTGGAGAAAGGCACTGCGGAAATTCGCAGATGTCGGGTGTTTGGGCAGTACTCCGAGTTCTTGGAGAGCACGGCCTCGTGCAGGGGACACCTTGATGCAGCTCTCACTCGGCGACGAGCCACAGCATCCGTGACCCGCGAGGGGGACCGATGTCCCCAGCCTCCGTAGCCCAGGCTGATGGATGCCAACTGCATCCAGGGAGTTCCTTCAGCAAGGAAACTGCACATGCTTCGCTGGAAGCTTATCCGCACCTTGAGGGGGGCGGGCTTCCCAGTGTAGAGCTACACGAACTCTCACTTCCTTTTGTTCCATGTTCGATGTGGCGAAAGAGCCGAAGGTCACTCCTTCATGTTTATTTAGCATCTGTTCTCCGCCACGCACAGGATCAGTGGTGAGCACGACGGACCCTCTGAGCTGAGGGCCTGGTGCAAAAGGCATATAATTAGCGTGTAACGTGAATTGTGCATAATTCTCACAGGTGGAGATGGTACCTCGTCCAGTCGTTTATAACTCAGGTGGTTACAATGTTTCCAAACCCTTCTCAGTCTGAGACATGCCAGGTGCTGAGCTCAGTTGGTTACAATGTTTTTTGACTCTTTTTAGGTGGCCTCCCTCTCTTCCTTCACGTTCTCCTCCCCACAGTGGTGACTCCGTCACCCCTGCCCTCTGTCCGTCCCAGGGTGGATGCGTGCCCTCCCACACGCTCCTTGAGCCTCCTCTTCTCGAATTTGGACCTTTCACCCTTGCTGTCAAGAATGCCGTTGCATAACACCCAGATTTTCAGAAACACTAGGTGGGACTTAGTCGATGCAAATGAGGTCAGGGTAACAGAGTGGGATCATTGTATTTCCATGGTCTGCACAGGAAGGAACTCAAGGATATTTCTTGAATAGGTGTTATAAACCCCCAGGAAGACCGCGTTCCCTCCAGTGACAGTGACCCAGTCCCCTGGGAGCCGGAGCAGCTGGCATCCTTGGCTGGCCTGCTTGCTGCCTGGTTTTGGTGCCACAAGCTAGCTTCCCAGAGGGCCCTGGGGAGGGATGGGTGGTCCTCCAGCGTAAAGGCCCCCAGTCTCCCCTTAAGATGCCCCCAGACCTTAAACGGAATGAATTGCCCCTCCTTTGTGCTTGCGTAGAACTTAAATATACTGCTATTTTGTTTAATTAAAAAAAATTTTTTTTTTGCGGTACGCAGGCCTCTCACTGCCGTGGCCTCTCCCGTTGTGGAGAACAGGCTCCAGACGCGCAGGCTATGGCTAGCAGCCATGGCTCACGGGCCCAGTCGCTCCGCGGCATGTGGGATCTTCCCGGACCGGGGCACGAACCCGCGTCTCCTGCATCGGCAGGCGGACTCTCAACCACTGCGCCACCAGGGAAGCCCCATACTGCTATTTTATCGTTAGTAACCTCGACCAAGTTTGTGCCCCTGCTTAATGGTATTAGTTTGTTACCCCTTCCAGACCATATGCTCCTTTGTTGGGGGCGGGAAGTATCAAGTTTGTCTTTGTCTCTCCGTTAATCCAGCATACAGTAAGTGCTTAATAAATGCTTGAGAGGGAAGGAAGGAACGTGGGAATTTTTTAGATTGAAATCCATAAAGAGAGCTGTGGAAATTCCTGTCTGTGGTACCCAGCTAGAGGCATAAGGAGGTGAGTGTTTTAATAAAGAAGCTTTTTTATGCAGGCGATGTGAGTAGTAGTTGCGTAGGGTCAACGGAGCCGGCTGGGGGCCCGCGAGGACACACGTGTGCTGCTCCTTTCTTGGCGTGCAGTGGGCAGGCGGTGATGAGCTCTGCACGGGTCGGGGGTGGGAAGGGAGCTGCCCTGGGACCTGACCCTGCCCACTTGCACGCTATGTAGAGGTCAGTCCACCGTGTCTGGGGGCTGCACTGTTTCTCTGGTACCCAAGCTGTGCCTTTTCCACATGGGAAGGAGGCACCCAAAATATCTGTAGGTGGGTGTGACGTGCCACATCCCACGCGCTCAGAGGGACAGAGAGGTTTAGAAGGGACTGTGGTTAGTGGGGGTTTCCTAGAAGTGAGGTTTTTCGAGCCAGGCTGAAGTTCGGCTCAAAGGCCACGAGAGCTGTTGGGAAGACGTTGCCCTCCATGGCCGAGTGATGTCCCCAGGTGGGAGGCCGGCTCCCCTTCCAGCAGAGAGGGCGGCTCCCTGCACGGCGCCCAGGCTCTGTACACCAGTTCTTGGGACTGAGCCACGTTCTTGCTGAATTGTCAGCTCCTCGGTGGCCGAGACCTTTTCTGGTTTGTCAGCAGATTCTGTGTCCGGCCCATGGCAGGTGCTTGATGAGTATTTGTGAGTTGGTGCTCTCTTCCCTCAAAAGGACGGTGGTGCCGCTGTTGGCTGTGACCCAGATGCTCCAACTCGAGAGCACCAGGGCCTGGCGGGCGTGTGGGTGGGACATCTGGCGTGGCAGCCCCGGGCAAGGGCCAGGCCTGCCTGAGCTTTGAGTGTGATGGGGCGAAGGGCGGTGGGGGGAGGGATGTTTACACTCTCCCCTCTCCACCCTCGCACCTGCCACGGTGAATTATAGATGTTGGGACACTGTGCCACGTGGGGGCAGAAGGAGACCCGAGTGGAGCAGGTTCAAAAGAGATGAAGCTAGGGATGGAGGCAAGACAGCTGGGAGGCTGAGCCTTGGAAGAGCCAGACTGGCCAGCGTGCCCACTCGAAGCATGATCCGCTGGCGTGGCCTCCTCCATGAAGCCCTCCCTGCCCTTTTCCTGCCTGCCGGCACTGAGCTCTCCTCGTTCCCTCCTCCCTCTGAAATTCTCTTACCCGAGTCATCTGTTTGCCTCTGGGGCATACAATTATGGTGACTGTTTTCTGAACGGAAAATCAGGACATGGGCTCGAACAATGAGGCTGGTGGTTACAACTGAGGTCGTCCAGCAAAATGCCCTCTATGTGACCAGCACAGCGTTGATTCTGTGGCTCTACCCTCGACCCCTGCCCCAGTGTCTGATTTGCCTGTTTGCCTCTGTTGTGATTTGTTTTTAAAGCCCTCACTTGTCTCCTCAACCGGATTCAGGTCTCTTGAGGGGAGAGAGTATACGTGGCATTCCCTTGGTATTTTGGAATCTCTTGCAGATCTCTGCCAGTTCTTCTGCTTTTGAGAGTGGGAGAGAGACATTGGAATCTTTCCTTTGTTTCTTGATTTTTGTTTTCCCCTAATGAGATAATTTAGGATCTTGCCTGAGCGGTATTTTCCATCTTTAATTGTGGGGTTCAGTAGAGAGAAGGGCATGAGACGACTTATGATAATAGGTCAGACAGCTGAGATAGCATCTCCTACAATCCAGGAGCGGGATTCGCTTTAGAATCCACAGGGTAGACATGTCCCAGAGCACAGCTGAGAGGAGGTACCTCGAGGGGACCCTGGTAATGGCGTCAGGGCCCTGTGGGTCACCGTTCCTCTGCTCTCTCCTGATGCGTTTAGACATCTCCGTGTGGCAAAGAAAAACTCAGTGTTTCCTTGTCCTTCCATCTGCCCCCAAATAAGATAAAGCTTCACCCATTTCACTGAGAGGAGTCCCTTTCTTGGGTGCTCACAGAGGATGCCAAGCAGACGGTTTGCTCATTGAAGGTGGAGGACTGTAGTTCATTGTGTCATTTCCCACCACACCAGGCCTGGCAGTAGACACACCACAGAATTCAGTAAACCCTTAACACACAGGGGACAAGACAGCCGGTCCTTCTGTGTTGCCTGCTCCCCCTGCATCACTGCCTTTACAGTCTCAGGGCCCTTCAGCGCCCAGCAGTCTCTCCTGGCCTGCAGGACGTAACCTGAGCTGGGGGCACAACGGTCCCAGGACATTGGAACTGAACAGCAGGCACTGCAGGGGCTCTTAGTGTCTTGCCTCCTGCCTGTGTCTGTCTGGGGCTGCTGGGAGCCACTACCAAATGTAAAATAGACAGCTAGCGGGAAGCAGCCGCACAGCACAGGGAAATCAGCTCAGTGCTTTGTGACCACCTAGAGGGGTGGGATAGGGAGGGTGGGAGGGAGGCCCAAGAGGGAGGGGATATGGGGATATATGTATACATATAGCTGATTCACCTTGTTATACAGCAGAAACTAACACACCATTGTAAAGCAATTATACTCCAATAAAGGTGTTAAAAAAAAAAAAAGATACATGCACCCCTATGTTCATAGCAGCACAATTGACAATAGCAAGACATGGAAACAGCCTAAACGTCCATCGACAGAGGAATGGATAAAGAAGATGTGGTACATGTATACAATGGAATATTACTCAGCCATAAAAAAGGAACGAAATAATGCCATTTGCAGCAACGTGGATGGACCTAGAGATTCTCATACTGAGTGAAGTAAGTCAGGAGGAGAAAGACAAACAGCATATGATATCACCTATATGTGGAATCTAACATATGGCACAAATGAACCTATCTATGAAACAGAATCACAGACATAGAGATCAGACTTGTGGCTGCCAAGGGGGTGGGGGAGGGGTGGACTGGGAGTTTGGGGTTGGTAGATGCAAACTATAACATTTAGAATGGATGAACTACAAGGTCCTACTGTAGAGCACAGGGAACTATGTCCAGTCTCCTGGGATAAACCATAATGGAAAAGAATATTAAAAAAAAAGAATGTCTATATGTGTATAACCCAGTCACTTTGCTGTACAGCAGAGATTGGTACAACATTTTAAATCAACTATACTTCAATAAAAAAATTAAAATTTAAAAAAAGCAGACTCCCTTACACCCGGTAGCTGACGTCGGGGATCCTGCACACTAGGCACAGACCTGACCTGAAAGGAAGCACGGTTGCAGAGGAATTAATTCTTTAACCCAAGGCCTCTGCTTTCCTTTTTTTTTTTTTTTTTGGTTTAGAACAACAGAAGTTTATTCTTTCACAGGTCAGGAAGCCAGAGTGCAAAATCAAGATGTCGGCATAATTGGGTCCTTCTGGAGGGAGAAGCCATCCCATGCTTCTCTCCTAGCCTCTGATGGCTGCTGGCAGTCTTTGGTGCACCTTAGATTATAGATGTGTGACTCCACACTGGCAAGACCTCTGCTTTTCAATCTAGAGTGTTCAGAAGGGCAGAGTGCAGAATGCTACCAGGCCTCTGTGATCTTTCCCCACGCATGGGGCATGAAGAGCCCCCGCCCCCGAGGAGGCGTCGACAGCACCTTGTGCCTTGCAAAGGACCATAGTTATAGAGCTTAGCTTTGACTTCTGTGCCAGCATCTTAAAGTTGATATATGTTTACATGTCCTTGGATTAGAGGGGGGTGGGCCTGGTCACGGGTTCAGCTCTTGCTCTGCGGATGGTCCCTTGGTTCTTGACAACCCTGGCGAGGCCACGGAGAACTTGGCACATGGAGAATCCAGGCATGGCTTGAAGAGTTCATTGACTTAGAAGGCAAGGTAGAACTTAAGAGTGGAAGAGTGGAGGGGACCTTTAGGGACTGTCCCTCCCAGCCCCCAGCCAGGAGGAGACCCCCGGTGTAATGTGTGAAATGGCTTATCACACAGTAGGCACCAGTGGGAGTTTCTGAGGTTGGAGAGGTGATGGGCAATGTTTTCCACGCTCGCTGGCGTGTTCTGCTTGGGCCATCCGATGTGTGGCCGCAAGAGCTTGAGAAAAAGTTAAAACGCGGGATGAGCAAACACAACCCAATTGGCGATTTTCCTTGAACAGAGAGATTTCTAGCACATGGGCTTTGGCAAACTATGATCAGAGTAAAGAAAACAGTTGACTATGTCTCCATGCTTTTGAGTTCCGTGGGTGTCACTTACGCTCTGTTATTTTTCCCTTCACGGGTTATTTGGGGAAAATTGTATACATCCCAGGGTTGAACTTCCAAACGAATGCAAAGCTGCACAGCCCCAGAGCTGCAGACAGGCACGTCCCGAGGGTGGCCTTTGAGAAATGTGTTTCTTTTTGCTCAGCTCCATCTGCCCCCGGCCTTGACACACACACACACACACACACACACACGCACGCACAGCTCTTCCTTTGCAGAAGCGATGGGCAGACCTCTTTCTCTCTCCATGCTAGAGCAAATCCTTTTGAGGGTGAAGACTACTGTGGTGATATTTTTGTCTGTACGGTTAGCTAATAAATTAAAACATATCACGAGCAGATCTGAGGAAGTCGCTGAGGGGCAGGCCTGTGTGTCACACACCTGTGGAATCTCCAGCAATGCCTGCCCAGTGCCCTGGGGACTCAGCAGATGCTCACGGATGATGGTGGTGCCTTTGAGGAGTCCCCACATTCCTTGAATTTCTCTAATGAAGTGTGGAAAGGCGTCCTTGGTGCAGGAAAGAAAGGTGGAAAGCTGTTTCTCTCATCTCTTGACTTTTTCTTTGATATAAATTTATTTATTTATTCATTTATTTTTGGCTGCATTGGGTCTTCGTTGCTGCACGCGGGCTTTCTCCAGTTGTGGCGAGCGGAGGCTACTCTTCATTGTAGTTCGCAGGCTTCTCATGGCGGTGGCTTCTCTTGTTGCGGAGCATGGGCTCTAGGCATGTGAGCTTCAGTAGTTGTGGCACACGGGCTTCAGTAGTTGTGGCTCATGGGCTCAGTAGTTGTGGCTCGTGGGCTGTAGAGCTCAGGCTCAGTAGTTGTGGTGCACGGGCTTAGTTGCTCCATGGCACGTGGGATCTTACCAGACCAGGGCTCGAACCCGTGTCCCCTGCATTGGCAGGCAGATTCTCAACCACTGTGCCACGAGGGAAGCCCTCTCTTGACTTTTTTGCAATGATCCACCTGGAAGAAAACCTAGGCCTTCCGAGAGCCCCTTTCTGAGGCAAGTAACCTGGTTCTGAGCGAGCCGGTGCCAGCCACGCAGGCCCGTTGTCTCCCCAGAGATGGAGAGCTCGGTGGGCGGGGAGGTGGGAAATTGCATGGAAGCTGGAACCTGGCTCCTAGACCCACATCCACCTTCAACATCCCGTGGAACCCACACGTCTCCGCAGCTGAGCTTCGGTTTCCCACGGGTAACGTGGGACTCGTCAGACCCGCTTCACATTGCCGCCAAGAGGATTGTTTAAAACGTGTTTTATTAGAACACGTCAAACACACCCAAAAAATAGAGGAAATAATAGAATGCACCTTCATCCTTCCTCACCCAATTTCAATAATTATCAACTAACTCCTGGCCAGTCTTGTGTCCTCTGCACCCACCCATTATTACCTTCAATACCAGAATACGAGGACTTAATGGGACGAAACAATGGTGTGCAAGTACCTTTTAAGGTATCTGACACGTGGTAGATGCTCAGAAAATGTCTGTGGAATCTGAACTTGTAATAGTATGAGCTTTATACTCATTACCTCCTGACATCTGTGTGTGGCCAGAGGGCACAGTATTTCTCAGTGTCTCACAGGTGAGAAGACCTAGTCCTTAGGTCAAGGGACTTGTCTAAGGTCCTGTGACCACCAAGGAATTTGAGGCTGTCCGTGGAACGCAGATCTCCGAAATCCCACGTGAGTTTGTGGTTCTAGGCTCCGCCTGTTGATTTTTCCTTTTGGATATCTTCTTAGGTAGGAATAGGAGACCTGTAAGATTTTATGTAGCCTCACAGTGTGAAGAGAACATGTTTATGGGACGATAATAACCACTTATGCACGGACACAACTGCTTACCGTCTTGGAAAGATCAGCGAATCCAATTCAATTCATCAAATGCTTTGTGCGTTACTGGGTGCCTTGACTTCCAGAAAGCACAAGATAAGTAAGATGCAATCACTGCTCTCACGGAGCTCCCCGTCTCATATGCACCAAGACACACAGATAATCAAAAAGAGCAGAAAGCAGAGGGTATATCAGCAGCGCAAACTAAGTGCTGAGGGCGCGTGGAAGAAGTTTGTCGAACTCCTAGCTGCTGCCTCTAATAAGGATTATCAATACTCCCCAAAACTTGCAATCCTGGAACCACGGCAATCTGTGCTTGGATTTACACAATTCTAAAAGCTGATTACTAGGTTTAAGGATGTCTGCACAATCTCTTCACGAATGAACAGTCTTCGTGAAGTCAGTTTAACAGACCCCTAGTTTCAGAAAGCCTCTACCAGTGGAGGCATCACCTACTAATCTATTAATATTATCTGCCATAAAAGTCAAGGCCAACTGGGAAGAGTCAGCCAAGTGTAAAGTTAGGGGGCCTGATCTGCGTGAGACCACTCTCACTTCTGACACCAGTTGCAGGTTCGGGGGTCCACAAGACTATCCTTGGGCTTGGTAACTCGCTAGAAGTATTTGTTGAAAAATATTATACTCACAGTTATGGTTTATTAGAGGGAAGGGATACAGGTTGACATCAGCCAAGGAATAAGCTCATGGGTGGAGCTCAAGAAAGTACCACGCACAGAGCACCACCGTCCTCTCCCCATGGCGACAGGACGGTGTGACTTTCCCAGCAGTGTGTGATGATGCAAAGAATTGACAGCCAGGGAACCCCCCTGAGCTCTGGCGTCTGGAGTTTTTATTGGGGCTTAATTACGTGCCATCTGCATGGCTGTCCTTGAGTCTCTGGGCATCTGGGGGTAGAACTGATACGACGCGGCCCAGAGACCCCCATCATAAATCACATTGTTGGACTGTCTGGTGGCCAAATCCCCCAGGCAAACAAAGACACTCCCATCAGGTGTGGCATTCTAAGAGCCTGGAGATCACCTCCCAGGAGCTGAGGGCGAAGGCCTGACCTCTCTTTGGTTGAGGTTAATTCTTTACCACACAGCCACCAAAGGGTTTTCATTAGACAACATATCAGTGGCCCGCGTTGGGGGGAACCGGAAACTTTGGGGGTAAAAAGGAGATGATATGCTAATGAGCATAGTTCTGAAAATCATTTTACTTTTCAAGGTGAAATTTGGTGAGGAACTCAATATTTTTTTTTCCTTCTGGCTCACGAATGGTCACAGAGCAAATCAGTTGCAGAGCTGGGGCTAGAACCTCACTTCAAGAGTGTGTCCTTAACACCAACCAGTGGTGACAGCGAGCCTGCAACTCTAGGGCAGCCCTGGGGTAACTGCCTGGTATTTTTCTCCCCAGATTCAAGAAGGAGCGCAAGAAAAGAGCACAGCAGGGACGCCCCCAGACAGGAGAAGTTGAGGCTTTCTTTCCTGCCCTTTTGTCTTCCCTCCTTCTCTCCCATCCATATTTATTGACTACATGGTAAAAAAGGATGGAAAGGGAGCGGAAGAGAGAGGAAGAGAGGATGATATCCTGGTTTCCATAGGGCATTTGTTATCCTAGTAGCTTTCCTCTGGGTTGCCTGCTATTTTCGGGGAGGTAGATTTCCCTTCTCCATCTCAGCCTCAATCTTCACTGTTCTGGTCCTGTATCAGAAACAATCAACATGTAATGCATCACCCTTCAATTCGGTTCTGGCTTGTGTGGGGTCCCAGGGAGCCCTGGTTGCCTCTTCCTGGGGCCTGGAGAAGGATGGATACTGGTGAGACCCGGGGGAGTGCAAGCTCACGTGTTCAGCTGTGCATTTTGTTCACTAGGTAAAGGGATGCCCTGTGCACGTTCTGGAGGCCAACTCCAGCGCCTCTTGGGGTTACACATTCGGGATGACTTGAGCTCGTTGGAAAAGACAATCCGCTAGCGGACCACAGGGAGGCGGCTGGCCCCTGGGGTGCAGAGCAGCGGGCCGAGGCTGCAGACTCCCAGGCAGTGACTTCAAGGCACTGCAGTGAGTCAGGGCCTGCGGCTGGCCCCTGGGGTGCAGAGCAGCGGGCCGAGGCTGCAGATTCCCAGGCACTGCAGTGAGTCAGGGCCTGGAGCCCGAGGAGATGATGTGCGCTGACTCTCGGGGGGAGGCGGGGGGTGGGAACGTGGGGCAACCACAGGATGGGGGAGGGAGGTTCCCCCAGGCCGACACGTCACTGTTCCTGGCTCTGGGTGGGGAGAGGCAGGGCCCGGTCTCTATGGGGCAGCAAGTAGAATCCCTTCTGAGCCTGGGGTGCTCATGCCTACGTTGGTCCTGCCTGTCTTGTCTCTTTTTTCAGAGAGAGAGAACTGTGAGAAGGATGGAAAGAGAAACTTGCGAGATAAGTCCAGATAACTCCTCTCCCGAAGCTGAAGCTGGGAATGGAGAGACCGAGTGTAGAAAGCAAGGCTGTTGTCTGGACAGCCCTGCAGGAGAGTCTGCGGTGGGGAATAAGGCGAGAACCACCAGGAAGATGGGTGCTCATCCTGGGCCAGTAACCGCTTAAGGCTCCAAGCCGGGAGATGGGATGAGAAGGTTCCAGTGTACGTGCAGCGCTGACTTGCAGACCAAACCTGTCACTTCTGCACAGTCTCCTGGGCCCTTTACCCTCATACAGATGTGCGGGGAGAGGACAGAGGTGAAGGGTCTGTGGAAGGAGAGCATCACAGAGCTGCAAGGGGATGGATTGTTGATTGGCTGAAGGTCAGGTCATTATTTGTTGGCAGAAGGAAAAAATACCTTGCTGGGGGCAGGAGTCCTAGGTCAGGATCGTAGGTCAGGTAAGGGGGTCAAGCAACTTTTCTCAAACTACCTTGGAACTGGCTAGTTTGTTACCAAAGAAGTTCCATGACCAGTGGAATCTGTGAATGCTGGATTAAACAAAGGTACTATAGGACTTCTCCGAGCCTCTGGTATGTCTTGGCAATTACAATCCTAAAAAAGAAAGTTTGTCCGTGTGGAACATCTGCAAATACCTGAAAAATACAATTTTCTGAAGAACACAGAATGGGGAATGCAGAAGAGCTAAAAAAAACCCATTAGGTTGGAATTATTCAGATCTGGATTAAAATCCCAGCTGAGCTGTTTACTAGGGCACTAGTGTAACCCCCGTCAAGTAACTAACCTTCTTGGATCCTAATTTCTTTGGGTATAAAATAGCACTAATAATTCCTATCTCATAAAGTTATTGGGAGGAATAAATGAGATCAGATACATAAAGAATCCTGAAAAGTACCTGTAACTTAGTAAGCACACAGTAAAGGATGGATGGATGGATGGATGGATGGATGGATGAGGGGGTGGATGGATGAGGGGGTGGATGGATGAGGGGATGGATGGATGAGGGGGTGGATGGATGGATGGATGGATGAGGGGGTGGATGGATGGATGGATGGATGAGGGGGTGGATGGATGGATGGATGGATGAGGGGGTGGATGGACGAGGAGGTGGGTAGAACTACCAGTCTTGGACCACTACCCCAGCTAGGTAGAGTCATTGTTCTGGGGCACGCCCAGAGCACCAAGCATGATGGTGCGTGTGTGTACATGCATGTACACACTTACACATAAGCACTCACACATGCATTTTCCTGAATCTTTTACAAAGACGCAGCAGTTGGGAGCTTCTCCACCAGGCTCCCAGAGCATCCTGGGCATGGCCACATCCTAGCAACTACTCCACTTCACTGTGACTGTCTACCCATCTGTCTCTGTCACAGCACTGACAGTCCTGGAGCACAAAGGCCATAGCACAGTCCCTGGAACACAGTAGATGTTTATAAAATTATTGTAACAGGACTTGTCAGGGCCCCTTCTCAGGTGCCTGGGCAGGTGGGGCCACCACACCAGTGACATCTGAGAGGCTTGACCTCACCAGCCTATTAATATATCATAACCCCTTTTGAGGGTCAAAAATAAATCCTCAGAGCTCAGTGCTGAACAGAGAGCTAGAGGGGGATGATGACAAAGTCTGTGTGTGGAGAGGGGACAGGATGAGTTCTGGGAGGTGCGTCGGTGGGGGGTTCTGCTGTCCTTCCCTTTCTCGCCCCGCAGCGGGGTAGGTGGTCCCACGCAGCAGCCGCTGGGGCCCGAGCTGGGTTCGTGGAGGCCGGATCCGCCCTCCCAGGCCGGCCTGCACGCCCTGAGCCCGTTCAGTAGCCTCCTCTGTGCACAGCCTCGCCCCGGGCCCCAGGGGGCGACCATGACCGAGGGGGAGACCAAGCAGGGACCACCTGCACATCCAACCACAGAGCATCCATCCTTCTCCACATCCTCCCCTTTCTGGATTTTTCTTCCTCTCTCTGGCCGCACTTCCCTCCCTCTGCCTGGAGCTGTTGAACCCAGCTGAAGCTGACCGTGCCGAGGACGGACTCTGTCACTGTCCTGGCTCTGGCCAGGGTGTCCTCAGCCTGGCAGGACAGAGCTGATTCCTGGCCAAGGAGAGCCCTGGACCCCAAGAAAAGGCATGCGTGGCTGGGGCAGGATCTCCCCTCACCTACAGTGTGCGGGGAACGAACGACCCCTTTCAGGGATTATTTCACTTACTAATTTCAGAACGGGTTAGTGAATGGTGTATGTAAGTTACGGTGGCTCTGGCTGTGTCTCCAGGAAGTGCTTTGGAGATGACTCTTCTTCTGAAGGATGGTGGAGGCCTCCTCCCTTGACCGGGGAACCCCAGGTTTGAGGAAGATCCAGGAAGTGCTTCTGCGCGTCTTACCCGGTTTTCCTTGTTGGGGTCCCTTTCCATTTGTCCCGGCCCTTCTTTTTAATGAAGAGGAACAGCAACGAACCACTCTTCTCTGTCAGTTAACAAAATCTGAAACCAAACCAAAACCAGACGTTGCCTGCTGGCGGCATTCAGCATCACCAAACATCCTGAGGAGAGTTAATGACAGTGTCTTCTTGCCAGTTAACTGTTGCTGCAAGTTGCTGAAAATGTGTTTCCTGTGCAGTCCTAGTGAAAAACAAACACTTTCAGTTGTGTATCGTCTAACTGCCTACCCGTGGTATCACAGTGACAGGTCTGACCATGGCGGAGGCCAGAACTGATGGATGTTGTAACAGAACAAGGGACAAAGCGTCCTTACTCTTCTGGCCAAAACACATGGATATTGGCGAGGTTCGTGATTTATTCCTTTGCAGGTGAAATCTTGCAAGGGCATAATAATCTTTTTTTTTTTTTTTGCGGTACACGGGCCTCTCACTGTTGTGGCCTCTCCCGTTGCGGAGCACAGGCTCCGGACGCGCAGGCTCAGCTCCGCGGCATATGGGATCCTCCCGGACCGGGGCACGAACCCACGTTCCCTGCATTGGCAGGCGGACTCTCAACCACTGCGCCACCAGGGAAGCCCCTGATGTCATTTTTTTCACACGTCTGCTTTGAGTGGAGGGCAGTGAGCATCTCTTAACAGGTACCCTATAAGGTGCTTTGTGCGTAGTGGGGAATTTTAAAGCCCAATAAATGCACGATATGTAAGGTAGCTGCATAAATTAAGTGAGGTAATGAGATGCTGTCCAGGCTTGTGTGACAGGTCAAACAACTGGTTTGATAATCGAAGTGCGCCTTGGCTGTTGGCCCCAAGCGTGGACGGTGACCAGGCAATGCTCCTGCCCTCAGTTCTTGCCTTCTGACTCCTTGAGCTACCGGGACAGCACAGTAGGCCTGAAGGTTTTCCCTGGACTCGAGCGTGATCAGTGCAGCTCTAGCCCCACAACCGGCTTGCGGATGGGGGTGGGAGAGGGGCGTGGATGGAGGCCGGCAATGCTGCTGATGTGAGGAGTTCTGTGCCCACGCGGCACATGAGGGATTGTCTCCAGGCTTGTTTCTACCCTGTGAGCTCCTCTTGAAGAATCTGTTCACAGAGGGACAAGCCACAGGAATACGGGCCCTGGAGCAAGCACAGCAGGGGAGGGGGCGAGTCTCCAAGAACAGGATTTCCCTAATTGGGCTGAGCTGTAGCATCACCCATAAAGCATTTTCAAAAACAGATTCTGTCACCCCCAAGATTCTGATTTAGTAGATCTGGGGCCGGGCCAGGAATCAGAGTATTTTGAGAAGTCCCCTAAGTGATGCTGACGAGCAGCCAATGTGGGAACCGGTGACATTGCTCTGGACGTCCTGTTCCAAAACCTCCCCCTTGCAGAGCGGCAGCCTGTCTTCTTTGTGGTCTGAGCCTCTGCTGGGGGCTGGGCCACCAGCTCTCTTCTTTCTGTCCTCCAGGGCTCACGGCCTGCTTCTTCCCCAGGCCCCCCAGCACAGTGAGGTGTGGCTACCCCCTTAGAGCATCATTGTGGTACAGAGGGAATAGATGCAGAGAGGGATGCAGGGCCGTGGATTTCCTTCCGTATCTGTCTAGTAGGAAAAAGATTGGAATTACAAGTATTGAGTCTGAAGAGAGCAACAAAAAGGGGGGATTTCATGAACAACTTCAAGTTTGTAAACAAATGTTCTACAGGTCAGTTTTCCATTCTGTGGGCTAGAACGTAAGGAGAAGGCCCCAAATTGAAGCTGGAGGCTTGTTGGTGAGACTAAGAAATACTGTGTGACCTAAAAGGACAAGACACGCCAGAAGGAGCTCAGTGACTGAAGGGTCTCTGTCACAGGTCTTCATAGCGAGCCCGGGATGGCAATGCCCTCCTTGCCTAGAGGCAGGGGGTGGGTCGGAGCACAGCTGAGTACCACTCAGACTGATACTCTTCCCTGTATTGTTTTGCTTGCAAAATGCTGTCCTTATCGGCACATGCCCGTGAGACATGTACTTGACTATCTTTTTAAATTTATTTTTTATTGAAGTATAGTTGAATTACCATGTTGTGTTAATTACTGCTGTATGTACTGCAGACTCAGGTGTACATATATATGCATTCTTTTTAAAAAATATTCTCTTCCATTATGGTTTATCCCAGGAGATTGGATATAGTTCCCAGTGCTATGCAGTAGGACCTTGTTTATCCATCCTATATATACTAGTTTGCATCTGCTAATCCCAAACTCCCAAACCATCCCTTTCCAACCCCCCCACCCCTCCCCCTTGGCAACCACCAGTCTGTTCTCTATGTCCCTGATTCTGTTTCTGTTTCATAGATAGGTTCATTTGTGTCATATTTTAGATTCCACAGATAAGTGATATCATGTGGTATTTCTCTTTCTCTTTCTGACTTACTTAGTATGGTAATCTCTAGTTGTATCCATATGGCTGCAAACGACATTATTTTGTTCTTTTTATGGCCGAGTAATATTCCATTGTATATATGTACCACATCTTCTTTATCCATTCCTCTGTCGATGGACATTTAGGTTGTTTCCATGTCTTGGCTATTGTGAATAGGACATGCACTTGACTATTATTCTTTTTTTGTGTGTGTGTGGTACGCGGGCCTCTCACTGCTGTGGCCTCTCCCGTTGCGGGTCACAGGCTCCGGACGCACAGGCTCAGCGGCCATGGCTCACGGGCCTAGCCGCCCCGCGGCATGTGGGATCTTCCCGGACCGGGGCACGAGCTCGTGTCCCCTGTATTGGCAAGAGGACTCTCAACCACTGCGCCACCAGGGAAGCCCTGACTATTATTCTTAAAGTGTGGAAAGGCTGCCATGGACTACCAGCATTTTCTCCTTAGGTTTTGGCCCTAGTGCATCGTAACCCAAAGCAGGGGCACAAAATTGTTTTGTGGGCTCTTCCTGTGTGGAACTAGATTTGACCCACCAGAGACTAAACACTGCACCTAGATGAGCTAGGCTGTTGTTTCCAAGTCAGTACTCACCCACTGAGCCACACCTGCAAATGCGTTCCGCGAGCCAGGCTGATCTCAGCACTGGAGGTCCAGTGGGGAGCTACACACAGAGGTTCCCTGTCCTCATGGAGCTTCTGTTTCCCTAAAGGAGGCGGAGAGAAGATAAATAAATACGTGAGATACCTTCAGATAGCGATAGTGGTGATAGAGAATAATAAGGGCCAGGGGATGGGCAGGGGCCTTGGGAAAGACCTCATCGGAGGGGCGATGCTAGAGTTTGACAATGGAGCAGAGGACCCAGCTGGGTAAAGAGGTGGAAGAGGAGAAATCTTATCAAGGTCTTGAGCTTGTCATGTTCAATGAACAGGAACAAGAAGGGAGCCGGTGTGGCTGGAATGGAGTAAGAAGGGATTGAATGGTCGGAAATGAGGCTCGAGAGGGGCCAGAGTCCAGGTCATGTCAAAGCCTCGGAGGCCACGGCATTGGGGTTAGATGTATTCCAACCCCTGAGTCCATGGTCATTTGGCTTAGGTCTGTGTGATGTTCTAGATAAGGTCATAGGTTAAGGCTTCAGGCATATAGTACTCGCAGAGGGCGATGATGGCTTTGGCCCAGCCTCCTCCATTCACAGGCAAGGAGGTCTGGAGAGGGGCAATGACTTGGCTGCCCTGCGCTCTCATACGTTGTTAGGGGCAGCCTGTCTGAGGCCCGTTTTTCCACTACCACAATATGAAAGGGGGTCCCCTTCAGAGAGAGAGTGGCGAGGGGGTGTCTGCAGTCTCCGAATCCAGGCTGGGCACCCGATAGGACAATTGGGATTGGGGTAAGGGAGGGAGAGACGCTCAGCCTAGTACTGGAACCTAGGAAGGCCAAGGCTGCCTGCTGGGAAACAGAAGAAGTGAAACAGCAAGCCATCTGGGAGGGCAGAGGGAGCGCAGAGTAAGCAGGCTGGACCTCAGGAGGGGAGGGAGGGAACCAGAGTCTGTGTGTCCGTGTCTGCTAAAAAACCAGCCGTGGGAGGAATAAAGAATGTTTTCCATCTGAGCCACAAATTACACTGCGTTCTGCCCCGGGCTTCATCCACGCCTGTAGCCTTTGGTGCCGTCCTTGTACTCCTTTACCAGGATTGCCTTCCTAGGTTGAGGCCCTTCCCAAAAGTCTGTCTCTATCTCTAGATGACTCTGGGGGTCAGGTAAGCCCACAGGGCTGAGGGGTAGGACCTGGAGGTTCTCAGCCCAAGAGGCTGTGTGTGCTTGGGCTGTGAGGACCAACGCCATGCCGGGGACTGATACCATGGTGACAGGAGTTGCAGGGGGGCCCAGGGTCAGTGAATGGGAGGGATGTGCGGTCCAATGCTGGCCTCACTTTTGTGATCAGGCCATGAAGACTTCTGGAGGAGGAGCTATTTTAGGAGAGAGAACTAGAGAGAGAGAGAAGGTGGTGAAGTTGGTGGGATCTCTGTTTCTAGGTGTAGGTGCTGTTTGTGAGGGGTCTTGAAGACTCACCCAGCAGAGGGAGTATTGAACAGCTGTGTCTGAGGGCAGAGTGGGACCAGGTCACACAGGACAGTTATGTGGCTTCGGAACAGGAAGAGCGGCCCCCGGATCTGTGCCGTAGGAAGCATTGCCCAAATTGAACTTGGGATTTCCATGTCACTTTGACAAGGAAACTTCACTTAATGTGTCCCGCTTAGGGCCAGGGCCCGTGGTGGATGAAACAGTAATGATGGTGATGGTGACATTAGGTAACAAGCGTTGGGTTACCTACGCTTGTGTGTAGCTGCCAGGTACCTGTGCCAGGCACAGTTCTATGCACATTGCCACGTGTCACCTCATTTCATCTTCACGGCAGCAATCTGGTATGGTGGGTACTCTTTTTGATCTCTTTTCTAGGGATGAGGAAATTGAGATGCAGAGAAGTTGGCACCATGCCTGAGGTCACAGAATCAATAAGCTCAAAAGCTGGGAATCCAACCCAGGCAGCTGCCTCCAGTCTAGACATCGAGAGGCTCCTGGGGCACCACTGGCTCTTCTAACCAGGTTGATGGGATGCCCAGCTCTAGCAAGGAGGAAGAAAAAGGGAATGAGGAGAAGGAGAGAAAGCCAATAAATGAGCAAAGAATTTTTTTTCACAAATGCAATTTTATGGTCCCATTTCACAGATGGCTGGCCCCAGCCCTGAACCTCACTGTCTTTTTCTTCTTTGTTTTATTTAACATCTGTCTGGTGGGCTCCAGAAATTTACAGCATAACTCCTACCAGTTTATAGCTTTTATTTAGTGAAAGTGGCCTGAATTCCATCTCCGCCCTCTAACACATGCCATCCTGGGAGTGGCTGAATTTATGACATTGGCCGCCTCAATTATTAATCCTCCTCTGAAACTGTGCTGAGGGGTCCCCCACACAAAGGGATGCTCTCAGTGGGCCTGAGAAATGAAAATGCATAAAGTTCATTAACCCTGAGACCTGCAGCCACACAGCAGACCACGCAGTGGCCCCTCACCTGCTCCCAGAGCCCAGGAGTCCCTGGGTCTTCCTGGATTCTCGTCTCTGACAGTGTCCCAAGGACCCTCCAGTGGAAAAGTACCTTGCACTTCTTCTCATCATCCCGTTCTTCCGAGTGTTTCACCCCTTCTCGATCCACCATCCTCCACATCTTCCATGTATTTTTGTCTCCTCCAACCAGCCAGGCCCAACTTGATCCATCATGGAGGCATCCGGCACAGAAACTCGGGAGTGGCGATTAATCAACCTTGAGAGCTTATATTCTTGATAATGACACTGGAACAAGCGACTGCAATTTGACCCTTACTCAGACACAGTTGAACCCGGATCAAGACTTTTCTTTAGTTCTCCACCCAGACCCCATCACTGCCCACCCTTCCCATCCCCAGTTCTCCATGTTTTTTTCCCCTTGACCAGAACAGGGTTTGGCTTCACTTACTTCCAGGTTGATAGGAGACCTCCATCTGCTGTAACGGTTGGACCCCTTGTCTTAGGAAATCAAGGCAGACGAAGTGTCCCAGAAGACAGGGATGAGGAACCATCAGATTCCCACCTAGAGACACACTGATTGCACATTTATTGAGCTTACACTGTGTACCTGCCACTGTGCTTAAATGCTAGGTATCTGGAGATGAATAAAACCTGTCCTCTGCTCTCCTGGAGCTGACAGTCCGTGAGGGAGCAAGAAAATCAACAGTTACAGAAAAATTTGTAGAGGGTAATGAGGCTGGAGATGTGCAGGGCCTGAACTATGGCATCGGCACTGGCGGTAGAGAGGAGAGGCATGGCAGACGGCGGGTGCGTTGTTGAAGGGGACAGACTCTGTAGGACTTGAGGCTGGTTGAGGTGAGTGTGTGGGAGAGAGCAGCCCAAGTGAATGCCCAGTTTCTGGCTTTGTCTGCTCAAAGGTTCAGTTCACTGAGTTAGGGAATATAAAAGGAGATGAAGGAGGTTTAAGGGGTGGATTGATTCATTCTTTGGGGACATTTTGAGCTTGGGACATCCCACTGAAGATGTCCACTAAGCAGTTGGACAGATGAGTTGGGAGCTCTGCTGAGAGCTCTGAGCTGGAGATAAAGATCTGTGATCCTCAACACGTGGGTGGTCAGTAAAGCCAGTATTGTAGCCAGGAAGAGGGTATGGCGACGGGGTGCACTACTACTGAACTCAGCTCAACCCTTTGTTCCCAAAACTTCTTAAGAAAGTAGACTACGGCAGCTCCCTCTCTCCTCCCCTTCCATCCACTTTCCCGTCGTTGTTTTTGCCCCCATATTCCTTTGAAACCTTCTCACAGGTCACAGATGACCTTCATGGCAAATTCTAATGGGCGCTTCACGGTCTTCACTCACTTGATGTGTTAAGAAAACGCGCGTCCACTTCTTGAACCTTCCCTCCCCAGGCTTTGGTGGCAATACTCTTCTAGTTTCCTTCCTATGTTGTGGCTACTCTTTGGTCCACTTATTTTTTTAGCTGGCAGAGCCCTGAAGAGGCCGCCTCACATAGGAGGCTGGTGAATGCAAGCATGGACTCAGACACGCTAGACTCCAGAGCTGCAACTCATTAGCTTGTGACCAAGTTCCTTAACCTTCCTGAGCTCACGTCCGCTGGCTATAGAATGGGGATAGTATGACTTCAAGGGCTATTGCAAGAATTAAATTGAGAGGTGTCTCAGACACGTAGCTGATGGCCAGTCACATTATAAGCAATTTGAAGTGGTAGCTCTTACTGTTTGTGTGCTTATAGGCTGCACGGCAATGCCCAGCGGGAAGGAGATGGTTTAAGAGTGTGGTTACCACAGTCTGATCCCCTGATCAGCAGTATCACCAGCACCAGCATTGCCTGGAAACTTGTTAGAAATGCAGATTCTCAGGCCCACTCCAGATCTACTGGATCGGAATCTCTGAGGGTGGAGCCTGGAAATTTGTTCTGATGTCTCAAGATGCACGCTAAAGGGTGGTTTAAGGTAAGAAGGAGTGAAATCCTTGAGCAAAGTATGAGATCCGAAGGAAAGGTGGAGAGACTGGCTGTCAACAGGAGAGGAGGGACATCTCCCCAAGTGAGACAGGAAGGTCAGTGAGTTAACCTTCTCCCCTGCCTAAACTCTGCTGCTGTCTACACTCTACCCCCCTGTTACCCTGACCCACTGGATAGTACTGTGTGTTACGATACGTTATGACAGCTCAGAGTTTTTGCACCTGGCACTTTCTCTGGAATACCTTCATCTCTCTTTTCATCCTGGAAAACTTTTTTTTTTTTTAATTATTTTTGGCTGCATTGGGTCTTCATTGCTGTGCGTGGGCTTTCTCCAGTTGTGGCGAGCGGGGGCTACTCTTCATTGTGACGTGCGGGTTTCTCATTGCAGTGGTTTCTCTTGCTGCGGAGCACAGGCTCTAGAGCGCAGGCTCAGTAGTTGTGGCGCACGGGCTTAGTTGCTCCGCGGCATGTGAGATCTTCCCGGACCAGGGCTTGAACCTGTGTCCCTGCATTGGCAGGCGGATTCTTAACCACTGCCCCACCAGGGAAGTCCCCATCCTGGAAAACTCTTATTCTTTAATCACAAGTAAAATGTCTCTTCATCTTTGAAGTCTTCCCTTCTCCCTCTAGGCAGGTAGTTACTCGCTCCTCTGTGTTCCCATGACATGTGTCATATCATCTCATAATTTGTGTTTGTCTTTCTCAGTTTCTTCCAGTGATTGGGGCATTCCCTAAGAGCAAAGAATGTGAACTATTCTTCTCCATATCAGCAGTGCCTAGTGCCAGAACAACGCAGGGTACACTTCTGATGTTCGGTGAATGCTTCCTGCATAGAAACAGGAGTAGTAGTAAGCCACAGTTATACGGAACTTACAGTTTTCCCAGTACCATCACACATGTCATGTACTCATTGAGTGCTCAGTAGGGCAGGTTTACCAGTTGTCTGATTGAAGATGAGCTTATGAGGGCACAGAGAAATTAGATAATATGCCCAGGGTTTCTCAGCTAATAAAGAGGTAGAGACAGGGATGAAGCCCTGGTCTTGTATTTCCAAATGCACCGTTTTTCCCTCTCCTTGATACTGCCCCCCAAATATTTGCAGGAACAGAGGCTCGATGTCTGAACGTTCTAATGGAAACCAGAGCCTATCTATTCACAACCCTCTGATTATTAGCTGGAGGGGGTAAAGTGATGATGATGGTGCTTGGCTTCCTTGTAGCCTTTCCCAAAGAAAGAAGACCGTGGCTGGTTTCCTTTGAAGCCCAAATCCAGTTCTGTCCCAGGCATGATGCTTCCTGAGCAGTGGGCATTTATCGTCTTCATTGTCCTTTGCTGAGTTCAGAGCAGTCTGCATTGGTTTAACATTGGTGTAACTGAGCATCTCTTTTCTACAGCCCTGCTTTAAGTAAATCTAAAATGTTATAAAAATCTGGATTAAAAGCTTGGGGGAATCTGCAGATACTACCCCATCAAGGAGGTGGGCTATAACTCCCTACCCCTTAAATGTGGGCTGTACATAGCGACTTCCTTCTGAAGAGTAAAGTGTGAGAATGGGGGCAAAGAGTAACTTTACAGCAGGGAAACCTGACGAACACTTACCTCCACCAAGCGATCAAGGTTAACATCATGAGTGACAGGTCATATTCTAGCCTGTCCCTTTGATATGATGAGATGAAAATGATACTTTACCTCTGTGGTCTTCCTCTCCCAAACCCATAACTTCAGTCTAATTAGGGGAAAAACTTCAGACAAGCCCATATTGAAGAACATTCTACAAAGTCCGTGACCAATGCTTCTCAAAAATGACAAGGTCATCAACAACAAGAAAAACCTGAGAAGCCGTCATAGTCTAGAGTTGCCTAAGAAGACTTGGTGGTTAAATATAATGTGGAATCTTGGATGGGACTGGAGCAGAAAGGGGATATTAAGTGAAAACTAAGAAAATCCAAATAAAGTGTGAACTTTAATTCATAATAATGTACAAAATTGGTTCATTGGTTGCAAAAAATGTACTCATACTAACATAATAGGAAAACTGGGTGCAGAGTGTGTGTGTGTGCATGTGTGTGTGTGTGTGTGTGTGTGTGTGTATATATATACACACACATACGTATATGCACACACTCACACACATACTCTGTACCGTCTTTGAAGCTTTTCTGTAAATCTAAAACTATCCTAAAATAGAAAAGTTTATTTAAAGCAAAGAAAGTAGAGGAAGGAATTCTCATATGTTCCTGGTGAAAATGCAAAAATAGCGCGGCCGTTTGGAAAACAGTCTGGCTTGCTTATAAACCAGATATACACTCAACCCATGACTCAGCATTTCCACTACTTGGTATTTCCCTAAAACCTATACTCACACCAAAACCAGTACAGAAATACTTCCAACAGCTTCCTTCATAGTTGCCGACAACTGGAAGCAATCCAAACATCTGTCAGCCAGGGGTGGTTAAATGAAACATGGCACGTCCACACAGTGAAATAGTACTCAGCCATAAGAAGGAACAAATTTCTGGGAATGCAGCAGGGGTGAATCCCAGATGCAGTGCACTAAGTGCACCAAGTGAGACTCAGAAGGGTCCATACTGTGTGAATTTACTTCCATGACATTTTGGAAAAGGCAGCACTAAAGGGACAGAGAACAGGTCTTGCCAGGAGCGGAGATTGAGGGAGGTGACGGACCACAGAGAGACATGCGGGCAGTGTTGAGGGGGTGATGGTCCTGTATCTTGATTGTGGTCATGGTTACATGACAGTACATACGTGTTTATCAAAACTCGCAGAACTGCACACTAATAAAGGTGAATTTTACTATATGTAAATTCATACCTTAATTGAAAAAAATACCAACTCAGGGATGATTGGCCACTGAAGCTGATGAGACCTTAATTTTGTGTGAAGCCTTAGAGTTGACAAAGCTCTCTCCCAGGCGTTCAGCCATGGGACCGCACATGACCTCTGCCACGTCGGTGGGACGAGTGTTATCATCTCTGTGTTAAAAGGAGAGGGAGGGGCTGAGAGTTCTCGCTTACCTGTGTTTGCAGGTGCACTGGCTTGGCCCCTCCCAATTAGGGTTGGCTAATTAATATAAAAGGCATAGCAATTTGGTGCAATAGATGTTACCATTTATACATTCTACAGATAAGGAATATAATTACTTTACAGATGAGGAAATGGAGGTTCTGGGAATTTCCCAAGGTCACTTGACTAGTAAGTATTAGAACCAAGAGTTGAATTCAGAAGTTCTGGTTCCAAGTTCTACTTTTCTTCTACCATCTCATAAACTGGTTCTGTGACTTTCACACAGAGCGTAGTTAACTGGATGGCATCTTGCCATGTGTCTGCACATCTTTCATGTGCCAGTGACTGGAGGTTCTAATTAGCTTCTGTTACCAGAGCCAGTTATTATACGTAAAGGCCACTTGACTCGCTGTCATCTTTACTAGTAACTTCGGGAGCTTGGAAGGCAGTCCGTAATCTCTGTGTTCTCTCAGCGCTTGTGTTGGAAAGTGTCTGAATGTAGGAGAACTGTGTGTATGTTGGAAGCTATCACTTCTAGAAAAAAGGGCTCTTTGGTGTAAACGTGGGTGGAGAGTGATTTTCCAGCAAATACCAGAACATGTATATAGTTGCTTTGAGAGGACGTCGAATTCAGTTGCTTTTTAGTTATGCCTCATTTTTATGCAAAATAATGACGCCACCTGCCTTACGAGGATTAGATCTGAAATCCTTCTCCGTGTTCTGTGGGTGGCAACGGAGCTCCTTCTGGGCAGGGCAGAGACTTCTCCCCTCTGTGTCCTCCGCATCCAGCACAGAGCCCGGCCCATCCCAGGCACTCAGACCACGTTCGTTGAGTAGAACAGAACCAAAACTCATTCTCCAGGACAGAGTTGTCACTGCGGGGTAGAGGCTGGTCTGAAGACACCTCATCCCGCTTGGTCCGTGGCCTGAAGAAGGTGGACGACGCCTGGCAGGAACTTAGCCAGAACATCTCAGCCGCCTGGCCCCTCCCTCGGGTTCATTAGTCATCCTCTGCGATTATACTTATTTCTGAGCCCGTTTCATCTGGGGCCATGTTTCCTGCTGTCTGCTTGCATTTCCCTTCCCCCCATTTCTTCCAGGACTGTCCGTCTCGTCCCTGAGGACCACTCTGAGCTTGGGCTCATCCTTACTGACTGCTTTCTCGCCCTTTCCTCTCATTTCACGGGCCAAGCACAGGCTTTTTTTTAACCTCTCCTTGCCCTGCTCGCCACACAGGGAGCCCCACTGGGGAGGACCTGGTGACACAGAACCGGTAACTGGAGTTCCCCCTTCCCTCCACACCGCTGGTATTTCTGAGCACACCTGGTTTGCTGATCTTTGAGGCAGAACCTCTCATCCCCAGGCCACAGAGCAGGAAAAGAGTCAGAGAGTCATCCAAACCTTAATTGTAGCGAGAGAGGCCTCAGGACGAGCTCCACCACACACCCCTCTACTTCTTTTCATATTCCCTACGGAGTTATCATCTACCTGCCCATCTTCAGTTTTCCTCATCGGAGTCTTAAAGGAAAATACCACTAGTGTGAGTGAAACTAAGAATGAATACTGGAAGAAAAGAGAAAGGCATGCTAGTCCCCTTTGATGTTTGGCCTCATTTGGAAGACTCGCTTCAGTCCTAATAGTAATAGGTTTTTATAGTTCCACCTGTGCATGGTGACGACCTGCAGTGACCTTGTTCTCATTGTGTGATAGAAAGTCTGTTGGGCACAGAGTCTGGAGACCTGATCCTATCAGGGTCTAGGAGGAACTGAGCATCCCTGTTGACATCACGAGTAAATGAAAGCGCTCGTTACCGAATGGCTGCAGCCTTAACGCTCATTTCCACCCCCATTTAAGCCTGCTCAACCCTGTGCTCAGCTCCAGACACGCCATGAGAAAGACACACCATTCTTTCCTCAAATCCCCCACAGGCTCAATCCCAGGATAACCTGGATTCCCGAACTGGCAAGCTTTTTTGGTGTGTGGGTGTCACCATCTCATTAGACTGGGAGCCCCCCAGGGGCAGTGACCATGTCCACAGTTCTCTGTCTCCCCACTGTGCCTGGCCCTAAGGTTTGCACACGGTGGGCACACAGAGATTTTTAGAAGGAAGCCCTCGAGGCCAAGAAGGCCCTTCGCTTACAGCACAGGCTTTCAAAGACTAGATGGCGCCGTTGCTAGAGCTCGATCAGGTGTGTTCTGAAATCGTGGGGAGGAGGGAAGAGAGAAACCGAGCAGGCCCTGGAACTCGCACTTGCTGACTTAGATTCAGACACGCTACAGAAATGCAGGGGGCCCTACCTCGCCAGCATGGAGGGCTTTGCCATTTTCCTGGCATCCTCCCCAACATGGCTTCAGATGGTCTCCAGAGCAACCTTGAATTGATACAGTGTCAGCAGGACAGTGTATCAATTATAATTTTAAAGAACTGCAGTTCAGATAAATCAGGTGCCTGGGCTAAAATTATCGGCAGAGGTTTTAACCACTCATACCTTGTTGGCGTCACCCTACCAGATGAGGGTCCTTAGGGGGTGCTGAAGGAGGATGTGGGCAGGGGTATGGTGGTCCCAAGGAGAGCAGCCTGTGGACTGGATCCAGTCTGGTTCTCAGCCAGACTGACAGCAAGGCATCAGCTTAACCTGCATCTCGAATTGTCTGCGTTTGTGACCAGGGGAGAACAGTTGTTTTGGAGGAAACAGATGACAACACATACAGGTTCTTTGAACAACAAGAATGGTGGGTAATTTATACACTTAGGATCTAAGGTCAATGGTTGATGTTTGATTTAAATGATGATCTGTTTTAGGATGCTGCCCTGTGGTCACTTGTATCTGTCATCTGTCTCTTGTTTTCACCTGCTTCTCATTAAAATAAAAATGAAACATATAAAACCATCCTGTGCATAAGCCGGGATGGGGTCCGCGAGGGTGACCACTTTACAGATGAAGAAATAGAAGGTCAGAAACGTTAAGAGACACATCGAAGATCACACCGCTGATGAGTGGTTGAACTAAAACTTCAGCCCAGTATGAGGCTGAAATCAAATATTGTCCCCTTTTCACCACAGATTTTCCAGGCCACCTAAAAATCACAAAATTAGGAGGGCTGTTGTTGATGTGTAGGGTAAGCCATCACAGACTAGAAAAATACCTAAATAGGGTGACGAATGATTACTAATATTCACATTTATGGAAAATCGAGAGACATTCTATATCTGTTATTTGTGGCATCTGATGGTCACTGTTCCCCTGTTTCTCCCCAGGATGATGAAGACAAGCTGACCTGGAAAGATCGTCTCCCAGGTTACTTGATGAGCTTCGCCTCCATCTTGTTCATGGTAATTTCCTGGTGGAAACACCTGCTCATGACCTGTGCGTGTGGATCCTGCTGTGTGAATGCTGGGGCTGTTAGCCTGTTACGCTGTGGGGACGGCGAGGGACTGGTGAAGACGAAGCCACAGTCCTTCTAGAGGGACAGCATCTCCCGTGAGAGCCAGGCCGTTGCTGCTCACCCGAAGCGGGGAAGGTGATTCCCTCAGACAGAACCTCAGCCCTGGGAGGGTCAGTGGCCTTCAGTGGCCATGGAAGGGGGGGCTCTGTCTTCCCAGCCTTGACCACAGATGTTTGAAGATGGAGTTTCCAGGGGTGGGTTGTGAGAAGGTGTCTCCCACATCGCGGCAGATGGAGACTTTGGAAGAAGGTCTTACCTGTGCAGGGAAGGCGGCCGTAGAATGGAGGCAGCCTGTTGGAGCTGCAGGCAGGCTCTCCTTGGTGGCTGGTGGAAAAGAACAGCTTCTGGAAGGCACAGAAGACAGCCGGCTCGGGCTCTGTAAGCCTGATTCTTTAGCCTCCCTGTAGTTGCTGTGTTTATTTCCCTGTCTTCTCCCTGAGAGTTTGGAAGAGCCCTTTGGAGAGACCCAGATGGTCTCCACTGTGTCGGAGAAGGTGAGGAATGGGTCTGTGATTCATATCTGGACTTGATCAGTGAAGTGGTAGTGAGCCATTCCTGGGAGCCACGAGGGGCGAGACAACAGGAACTGAAGCGAGGAGACCTCGGGAAGGTGAAACTCAGAGGACTGAGCTTGGGGCACAAAGACACCTGCCCCCTGTCTGTGGGTAGACTCCTTCTAGTATTCGAGATGGGAACCTCTGTCCTTACAGCATTTCCAAGCAGGACTACACGTTAGTTGTGGGGTTGGGGAGGGATTGCTTATTCCAGAAATTGGGGCTGAAATTATAATAATTTTCTGGACCCACTGGCCAGAGGTAACACTGACCCTGGCCTGAGGTTACTATTTCCATTATTATTGCCATTGTGATCATTGAGGACGGGAACCGTGTCCTAATCTCAGAAGTTTAAAAAGTGAAAGATGCACGGGCACCATCTGCTTCAACACTTCTGAAGTGCAGAGGTGCTGGGTGCCTTGCCAGAGCTTAGAAGCCTACACGTGCGATCTCCTCATTGCTTAAGAAGAGTGGAATTTATTCAAGAATATGTGGTGAGTTGCCGTGTGTTAAGCTGGAATGGTATAAAGTTTAATTTAGCACTTCCAAGCCTCCCACAATATACATAATGTTGTCAAAGAGTTTATTCATTCATTCAGAAAATATTTCATGGGTGCCAGCTATGTGCTTGGCACTATTCTTAGGCATTGGGCATAGAGTAGAAACTAAAATAAAATAATCTGTCCCTTAAGGAGTTGACAGATAACAAATACGTGCGTAAATAAGAAAACAGATAAGTAAAACAGGCTTCCGTCTCCAGCAGTGGTAGGTTAGGATATTTGTAGCATCCCATCTTGCTGAAAGTAGCAAAAAATCGTGGATAAATATATTTTTCAATCTTTTTAAAAGCTTGAAGGACTGACAGGATGGTCAGGAATACTAGACTGAACTCTAAAGGAAAATGGGGCCAAGGAAACAAATATCTGGGCACTAATGCTGCTTTTACCTTGAGGACAGTTTCCCATCTAGGCGAACTTGGGCTTGGGCTTTGGTGGTTTTTATGGGGCAAGGAGGATGGAAATCAGGGGGTATGACTGGCTCAAAGAGAACCTCTAGCAGGAAGTCCTCACCAAATTAAATTGGAACACCGAAGGGCTACACTCTCAGAATGAAGATGAATAACTAGCCACCCCCCGCCCCCAACTTTGGGACTTCAGAGAAAATTGTTATTTTCTAAGTAGAATAGGGAGAACAAGGGAAACAAATGCCCTGTCCCCAAGAAGTGGCTGTGGGCAGTCCCCATGGTGGATTTACAGCTTGGTTCATCACAGGAGAGGATCGGGAACCTCAGGTTGTGGACTTGGTCTGGAACTAGCAGTGCTCCCAGGTGCCCAGGAGAAGCAAATACAAGTTCTCTCTGGAGGAAGGCAGATTCACGCTAGGCCTCAAGAAATCCCCCAAAAGAATTTTCAAGGGCAACGAAGAGAATACAACCAATTACACAAGAAGCTAAAGCACCTTGAGAAAGAACAATGAGGACAGCAAAGACGAAAGATATTGGAAATACCAGTTACAGGTTAAAACATCAAGCTTGAAAAATCTGCAAAGAATAAGAAACTATTGAAAAAAATGGCTTAGAAGATTTGAAAACCAACCAATAAGTCTGCTAGAAATGAATAAATACATGAATATGAAATACATATATATGAATATATAATACATTTTACATGTATATGAATGTTGTATGTATTATAGTGTACATATATATAAAACACCAAACTAGACACAGCTGAAGAGAATTTGTGAACTGCAGTACAGGCTAGAAGAAATTATCCATAATGCAGCATGGGGAGGCAAAAGATAAAATATAGAGAAGAGAAATTAAAAGATTTGGAAATATTGGTAGAATGAGACTTAACATACATTGCATTTCAATACTGGACGAAGAGGAAAGAGAAAAGTTAATGAATGAAATATAATGACTGATGGTTTCCTAATGTGCTACAGAATTCCAACCCACAGATTGAAGAGTCCCTATGAAACCCAAGGAGAAAAAAATAAAATAAATCTACATCTAGGTTCATCATAGTGAAATCATAGACTATGTAAGACCCAAGAGAAATCTCAAATGCAGTCAGAAAACAAAAGACGAGTTACCTTCAATAAAAAGGCTGTTAGATTGACCATTGCTTTCTCATAGCAATTAGAAGTGACATGTTATCTTCATGTGCTGAAAAGAAAGCAATTACTTCTCCAGAATTCTATAACCGGGAAGAATATCCTTTAGGAATATCATGGGGGTAAAATAAAGATATTTATAGGCAAAAACTGAGAGTTTGCCACCAACTGAATCTTTCACTAAAGGAATTCTAATTATGTGCTTCGGATATGACCCCATAAGGAAAACCATAGTTTTAAAAAGAAATGAAGAATAATCAAAGTGATAAAATCGGTGGGAGAATCTGTATGAACCTCAACTGTGGAAATGATAATGATGACGCCTCATGGGATCAAAGATAAGGTAGAACTTAAACTATACACATCACTAATCTGTAAGTTGGGTGGGCAATAAATAGAGCAATAATGTTCTAAGGTCCTTGTCTCCTTGATGATGTATATGGAAGAGCAAAGGCTAGGAAGAGCCAAGACACTCTTGAAGAAGAATCAGGAGGGATATGGTGCTCTACCAAACAGAAACTTATTGTAAAACAATAATGAGTATGACAATGTGGTGGTGGGGTGGAAATAGGGAATTAGACCCATAGAACAAAACAGAAAATCAAGAGTCAGATCCACGCAAATGACAATGCATATAAGTTCAGAAAAAGTAGACCCCAAAGAATTTCATCATGGGATGTAAAACAGAGAAAAGTCAAGGATGGCTCTGAGGTTTTTATCTTCCAAAGGCTAGAGTTATCCCTAGGAATCCTGGAGTTGCCTGCCTGATGGATATAAATCTGGAGTTCAGAGGAGATGCCCAGGCTGGAGCCCTAATCAGATGGTAGAGATGGTACTTAAAGCCATGAGCTTGTATGAGATCCCCAGGGGCGTGAGGAGAGATAGAGAAAAGGTCCAAGGACTGAGTCCCAAGATGCTGTAATGTGAAAATTTGGGAGCGCGAGGAAGAGCCAAAAGAGAAGGTTGAAAAGGAAGAGCCAGGGGAGAGGGGAGGGTCCCCGAAGCCAAGAAGGTATTGCAAGGGGAGGGCCATCACTTGTGTCAGATGCCACTGATAGGTCTGGGAGGGAGAAGATTGAAAATTGAAGCTTATCTACTGCCTGAGAGAAGACCTTGTAGCATCATCATGATCGCTGTCTACAACAAGTAGACATCACTATTGACAAACACTGAAAATCAGGTCAGTGGAGGGGTATCTCCTCAATATGTTCTTCTTTTTTTTTTCTTTTTTTTGCGGTATGTGGGTCTCTCACTGTTGTGGCCTCTCCCATTTGCAGAGCACAGGCTCTGGACACGCAGGCTCAGCGGCCATGGCTCACGGGCCCAGCCACTCTGCGGCATGTGGGATCTTCCTGGACCGGGGCACGAACCCGTGTCCCCTGCATCTGCAGGTGGACTCTCAACCACTGCGCCACCAGGGAAGCCCAATGTTCTAATTTTAAAAAAATTCCGTGGGTGGGGCTTCCCTGGCAGTCCAGTGTATGAGACTCCGTGCTTCCACTACAGGAGGCATGGGTTCGGTCCCTGGTAGGGGAACTAAGGTTCCCTCATGCCGCATGACGTGACCAAAAAAATAAATCGACATTTTTAAAAAATTCCATGGAGACCTTCTGAAGCTAGACTCGAGGGTGGGAAAATTTTTTTGTGTCGTTCAGAGATAATAAATGATTATCTCTTATCTTCCCTTTCACAACCCCGCCTAACTCCAAATCTTGATACCAACAGTAGATTGTGTATCAGAATCAGGAACTCATTGAGGCGTCTCACTCTGCCTGGGGTCCCCCAGCTATATGTAGCCAGCAGGTGCTGGGAATGGGAGTACAGTGGTAGGAAGATCACCTCGTGCAGGCAGGTGCTCTGGACTAGACCTGGCCTAGGCTTGTTGACTGAGATCATCATGACTAGCGTTCCTTTCTACTTTCAGAAGTATTCCAGGTTGGGCAATAAATGATATAGTCCCCTACCAATTTGATATTTTAAAAAGCCTTATTTTACACTAACCTTTTCCCTTTTTTTTTTTCACTTTTTATAAAACCCAGTCTTCTTGAGAAAGGGGCTTGGCATTTCCCTAGAACAAGGTGTGGAATCTGAGATAAAGGAGTCAGGATGGTGTTTATAAAAGAGTGTTTTTTTGTTATGGAATTCGTCAAGGGCATCTATGGCAAGGAACTTGAGTGTCCGATATCATTTCCTCCTTCACCCCCTGTGATGAAACCTTGGCAGAAGACGCCAGGACCGCGACCACGAGGAGGGTTTTAGCGATGCCAGTCTGTCGTCAGTTGGGGGTATTTTTCATGGGATGACAAGAGCAAAGAAGAGCCCAGTGCAGTGTTCCTCTTCCTCACCCGTGGGAGAGGCCAGGATGGACAAAGATGCACTTTCTCTTTCTTCTCCAACCCATTGTGTTGAGCTAAAGTTTCTTTCCTTTTTGAATTAACCCTCTTTTTGTTTCCTTTTTATGTGGGAGGGGATTACCAGAGGCAATGTCCTGCCTCTAGAGCTGGGTGCCTGAGCTTTACTCCCACGCCCAAGACAGTCATTGACTTCTGTTTGTATCTCGGGAACCAGCCATCAGAAACCCTCCTCCATCACCTGGATTATCACAGTGATCTCCTAACTCGTCTGCCTGTCGGTTACGCTGTCCCCCTGTTGATGTTTTTCAAATAAGTCACGTTACTCCTCTGCTCAGAACTCTCCAAGGCTTCCCTTCTCATGAAGTGCAGAGGCCGACATCCTTATACTACAGTTCCTCCCCTCCAACACCCATCTTCCACTCCCACTCTCCCCCTTCGCTCACTGCTTCAGCCACCCCCTGCCTGAACCCCCGGCTCTCCGATTTCCTCCTTTAGGTCCTTGCTGACATGTCACCTTCTCACCTATGCCTTTCCTGACCCCACCCTGTTTTAAGTTGCAACCTACCTCGATGCTCCCGTTTTGCTTTGTTTCTAGAGTATTGATCGCACCTGACATACTATCTTTGTTACCTGCTTATGAGTTTGTCTGTCTTTCCCCACTAGGAGGTCAACGCCACGAGGGCAGAAATTTCTGTCTGTTTTGTTCACTGCTGTATCCCTCATACCCAGAACAATAACTGGCACACAGTAGGGGCTCAAGACATGTTTCATGAATGACTGCACGAGAAAATAAATTAGCTAAGCAGGTGCCAGAGACAACTTGGTATGTCAATGATAGAGTTGTTGGTGCCTGTATTTTTTCAAATGGAGCTACTACTATGGGCTGTGCCCTCAACCGGGCTGCTCTCCCACTGGTGCAGCAGGGGTTGCTCTGCCCTGTGCATTTTACTTGCTTCTGCTTATTCTTTCCTCCAAGCCTCCCCATAGGAAATGGTCCCACAGCTTCTTCTGTGACGTTTTCTCTGACTAATCCCCCTGCTCTGTGCCCAGAACATTCTAGAAGCTCCTGAGCTGAGGCCCGTCACCCTGTCCAGCTGCTACTAGGCTCACCCTTGCTGTCTGTGTGCAAGGTTTTCTCAGAATGCAAGTCCTGGACGGTAGGGACCAGACCAGCTCTCACAGTGTGAAATTAGGGCTCTGGAATCTGTAGCCTGACTTCCACTGCAATGTGGCTGTGTCCCCAAGTAAAGCTGTGGGATTCAAACGGCAAGTGCCACAAGAATGTATTGTACAACCCAGGGAATATAGCCAATGTTTTGTAATAACTGTAAATGGAAAGTAACTTTTAACAATTGTATATAAATAAAGAACCCACCAAGAACCACAGAGGCCATGATGCAGGCGACCAAGTGCAGGGGGGTGAGATGGCCCAGAGCTGAGTGTCGGCAAGTCTTTACCAAACAGGTTCCACACAGGAGGCACCTCTCTGCACTGGCGTGAGGCACAGAGTGTAGCAGAAGACCAATCCCCCCTGTTGGCTTAGTTGGGGGACCTGATCACATACATGAAACACACTTATTGCACCACAATAAGTGGTCAGAAAATATTTGTTGAATTTAATAAACAAAATCAATAATACAGCCAAAGTGATGAAAGTAGTACTGGGCTTGGTGCCAAAAGACCTGGGTTCTAGTGTCAGGATGGGATTGTTGACCTTGCAGCCATAGAGCAGGGTTCAAATCCTGGATGGCACTGAATTGCGTCTGCAAAAGGCATATCTTGCGTAACTGTTGTAGGGATTCATGCTAGTGCAAATATGGCTCGAATCGTGACATCAAGAGAGCACACATGGATTAGCTGTTGTTGGTGATGATGTTATGACCATGAGTATCTTGGCTTTGCCATGTACCACCCGGACCTTGGACCAATCCCATTGCTGCTTCTTGGGCCTCAGTTTCCTTGTATATGAGATCAAAGGCTGGACGTGGATGACCCCTAAATGCTAAAACCCTTTAATTCCTACAGTGATCTAGGAGGCTGGGGTTGTAGTCTGTGCCTTGTGACCTTGAGCAAATTGCTTCACTTTCCACGCCTGTTTCCACATCTGCAAAATGGTCCTGGGACTGGGTCGGCGCTCTCCAAGCTCTTCTGGCTTGAAAACTGTGAATCTTGAGGTGCTTGTGGGAAACACCAAAGGAGCGGTTCAGAAGTGGATTTCTATAATGGGATGGAAAATCAAGATCAGAGAAGTTAGGATGGCAGAGCCCAGCATCTGAGGGCTGGGGAGGGGCATGGAGGTGGAGCCAGGGGGTGGCTGGGGATGGGGAAAGGGCCTCCCCGAGTGAGTGGAGCAGTGCCTCTAGAAGAATAGGAATCTTGTTAAATTGCAGATTCTGAGTCAGTACGTCTAGGCTGCTGGCCATTCGGCCTGTTTCTCAAGCTCCCAGCTGAGCAGCAGGTCCAAATCACACTCTGAGTGGCGGGGAGGCGTGTTCTTACCCCAGCTTGCCCTCTCAGAGAAGGAGGATAGAAGCTGATCTTCTCCCCACACCCTGAACCCCAAGGCAAGGGACGTTTCTGGCATCGTTGTTTTCCCCAGTCATCCCCCAACACCCAACCCCAAATAGACACACACACAGTCGCTCTTCGATGCCCTGGCACGCCCCGCATCAATACTTCCATCACTGACCTTCACTGCAAAAGCTATTTGGGGGGAAAAGAATCTCACGCCACATTTTCCAGGCCCATACTGTCCGGCAGTGACAATCCCAGAGGACAGGGAAGTGCAATGTCTACATTGTTGGAGAGCGGCGGTGTCATGTCCAGGTTTCCCCACGTCCATGGTAGTCATCCCTCCCCGGTCCTGGAGGCTGGGGTTCTGCTGCGCCCACCTGCACCCCCATCAAAGGAGGGGCCTCCCCACGGAGTGTTTTTCCCATCTAACCTCTCGTCTGCCCCGACTGACGCACACGCGCACGCGCGCACACACACACACACACACCACCCTCTACCTGGAGGCTGCTGCCATTCTGCCTTTCTTACAGAGGGCTTCTTTTTCTCACTGTGGCCACAAGGCAAGCACTAATGTCTGTGAAGCACATGGGGACACACTGCTGAGGCTGCTGCCAGCACCCCAAGAGGTCCGAAGACTTCCATAGAGGGACACATCTGCAACCCATTTCCCATCACAGCCTACCGGAGTGTCATTCACACTGATTGCAAAGCACTGCCTAGCCAGAGTCCCCTCCCCACGCCTCCCCTTCCCTTCCCTTTTTTCTAGGGAGGGGACATCCGTCGTCCAGGACAGTGTGTTTTTTCAGAGGAACCTTTCACCTGCCCCATTCTCTCACCATGTTTTCCGTTTAGTCCTCCACAGCCAGCACCCACCCCCCTTCCCCACCCCCAGAAGAAATGTGACCTGAATCTTTCCTTTCCTGCAGAAAGAATGCTAAGAAATAAGACTCCGCTGGGCAGAAACGCATTAGAACTCTGCTCTGAGCAGGTCGCACACCTTGCCCTTCGCCCTCAGCCCTCTGCCGGGCACTGTCTTCTCCTCAAATCCTTGTGCTCCGTGGAAATGGCCCTTCCTCCACTGTGGTGGGAGGGGAAAGGGAGCTGGTCTCTGGGAGAGCACCTTATTATTCTTAGGCTCTGGAAAAAGGAAATGGGGCTGGCCCTCGAGGTCAAGGGGCTGGTAAACTTGCCTTCTAAGGATAGTGCCAGAGATCGCTGTGCCAGTGAGAAATCTGAGTACTCCCCTGGTAGAGAAATCTTAGAGCGATGCTTTATTCACCCTGAGGACTGAGAGTCTAAAAGTCTTGCTCGGGGTTTCTTTCCCTTTTTTCTCCTTTGGGCAGCCTTCCTGCACCCACCCCACCAAGCTCTGACCCTAACCCTTCCCAGCTCAAACATCTTCAAGGGCTACCTATTGCCTTTCATCGAAGGCCCAGCTGAAATCCACTAGCTCCACAAACTCTTCCCTGAGCCCCTCTGTACTCTCAGTCCTGTTCACAGCTACACTCTTCATTTGACACGACTGCATTATTTACTATTTACTCTGGTTGAACTTATCCCCATAGTAGTTCGAAAGCTCCCTAATGAAAGAAATCACACCACATTGTGTCGCACACACTACCAGCGTTTCAGTCGTAGTTTCTCTCTCTTTTTTTTTTTTTTTTTACTTTTTTAGATATTAGTTTTTATAAGACTTCTAAACAGGTTTTACAATTTTTTGTAATTGAATGAAAGTCTCTTTAAATTCTGTGGTGCTTTACAATTTTCAGAAGTTTCACACTTTTTTTTTTTTTACATCTTTATTAGAGTATAATTGCTTTACAATGGTGTGTTGGTTTCTGCTTTATAACAAAATGAATCAGTTATATATATACATATGTTCCCATATCTCTTCCCTCTTGCGTCTCCCTCCCTCCCACCCTCCCTATCCCACCTCTCCAGTCAGTCACAAAGCACCGAGCTGATCTCCCTGTGCTATGCGTCTGCTTCCCACTAGCTATCTACCTTACGTTTGGTAGTGTATATATGTCCATGCCACTCTCTCGCTTTGTCACAGCTTACCCTTCCCCCTCCCCATATCCTCAAGTCCATTCTCTAGTAGGTCTGTGTCTTTATTCCTGTCTTACCCCTAGGTTCTTCATGACATTTTTTTCCCTTAAATTCCATATATATGTGTTAGCATACGTGATTTCATAGAATCCCATAATAACCCTTTTTTTACCCTACCTCTGTATTCCCCACCCCCAGTGGTAACCTTAGTTTGTGGGTGTGTGTTATAGGCCATTTGGAATCCGATAAACATGAAAGACATTCTCCCCTGGAAAATGCCCTCGTACCGGGAATTTGCATGAGTTCCGAGGTTGGCAGTGCCTCGTTGCCCACCAGTGGACTCCAGACTAATAGCACCTGACGTAGCAGACTCGAGTAATAGGTGGGCAGTAACTGCTGTCCGCTGACGTGTGACTATCTCCCTGTTTTCCCGAACAGATTGCCCTGACGTTCTCCATTGTCTTCGGGGTCGTTGTCTATCGCATCACAACTGCTGCTGCTCTGTCGCTCAACAAGGCCACACGCTCCAACGTCCGGGTGACTGTGACGGCCACGGCGGTCATCATCAACCTCGTGGTCATCCTCATCCTGGATGAGATTTACGGCGCCGTGGCCAAGTGGCTCACCAAAATCGGTACCGTGTCACCACATTGCATGTTTGCCCCGGGCCCCCTTGAGGTGGCCAGTTCAGTGTGTGCAGGGTTTTTGGTGCCAATGACCCAACATAAGAAAAAGGAAGTCCAGTGCACTTGGAGAAATGAGGAGGTGCAGGGTGTGTCCTTGTAGGGCCTCCGCCCTGGCAGGAATCCTTCCTGGAACATTCTCGATCAATAGCCCAGGTTGATGGCCTTGTTATCCCCCAAGATTAATCATGGGGTCAGTCCTTTTTAGCTCAGCCTAGAAGCAAGAGGTGTTCAACACTTCCTGCTAAAAAAAGGCAGAGTTTCAGTTCTCCTCATTTTCCCAGCAGTGTTTATAAAGTTGGGAAAGCCTCTTGACACTTGAGGCCAAGAGGGTCTTATCTATCCCCATGTTGTCAGAGGTCCCAACAAATCCACGCATTCCCCAGGCCCTGAGCAGACTTCAGAGAGGTGTATCAGGCTTCCCAAGCTTCCAGCCAGTGAGAAAAATGTAGTGGCCTCAATATTCAGACGTGTCATTTGAGCCACAGGCTGCCGTTGCTTGAGCACCACTTTCTGGCACTTGTGCTTCTTAGACGTCGGGGTGGAGGGCGAGACCCTTTCCTCACTGCCTTTATCCTCGGTGGCCTGGAGGCATCTCTTTCCCTCGCTGAATCCAGGGACCAGCAGCCCCAGCCTCTCACTCACCTCCGGGGAGTTGAATTAATGATGTGATGTCTTTACTAACCAGTTGGAAGCGGACACTTGACAGGGTAACCCCTCTTCAAGAGAACCTTTCCTGGAGGCTCAGAGAATCAGGAAAGGTTTCACTAATGCCAGTGACTCTTTCAGTGCCTTCCCTGGCGTGGCTGCTACTCACGGTGGGCACTGACTTTGGTTTCTATGTGGATGTAGGCGATTTACCATCTGGCCGTTCCGCCGTCGTTGGGCATGTGCATGTTTATATAGAAGTGTTATCTGTGTTCCTTCATACGTTTCTTAAGAAAAGTGAGCAGAGAATTCCACTTCAGTGTGTTTGCTGGGATACAGGATTCCATGGAAGCACTTAGGACGAGCATCCCACACCCCTGGGGGCCCAGGAGAGGCTCCGGGTGAGGGCATCCAGTGGGAGAGCTCGGAAATAAATGGGCATGGATGTCAGCCATGTGCGTGGGGAGGAGGGGCTGGGCAGGAGGAGAGGAGGGCTCCCGGCAGAGGAAACAGAATGAGAAAGCCGCCACTGAAGGCTGGGATCTGACCCGTCAGGGTCAGGAAAGGCGCAGGGAGAAGTGGAGTGTGGGCTGGGCTGGTACGATGGGTAAAATTGGGGGGTCTGAAATCCAGGGAGCCAAAGGAGCAGAGCTCAGCAGGTGGAAGAGAACACGAAGCACGTCCAGGATGGCCGGGGAGCCCATGCGGTGGTGCTCAAGGGTCCCGGCATGACCAGGGCACGGCATGGTGGGGAACTGGGCCCGGGGAGTTGGCTGAGCCCAGACGTTTTGGTGGAGGACCTTGAACGTCAGGCTGAGGACACTGCTTATTTTTACAGACAGTGGAAAAGTATTTGCTGAAGTTCAAAGGGGTATCCAGTAAAGAGTACCATCTTACTGGCCTGGTTATTGAACCAGCTGAGAAGTAAGGCAAAGGCAGATGGAGACCAAAGCTGAGATTTCACCTTTAAAGCTGGAAAAGGCTGCATTGGAGGAAGCAACTTAGCAGGAGAGCCCAATAGGCTTCCTAATCCAGAATCCAGACAGACTGGCCTCCCGGTGGCAGGCAGCAGTGGGCAGGGCAGTCCTGCAGTTCTTAGGACATTGGAGGGGGTGGGGCACGGGACTCAGAAGAGCCCCTCCTGCAGACCGTTTGCTTCCCACAAAAGGACAGAGTAGATGCCCGTGTTACCTTCCACACCGACCAATGGGCTAAGCTCTTCCCCTTCTCTCACCCGGGAGGAGAAAGGAGTGAGGTGGGAAGACAAAGCAGGGGATTACAACTAATCACACTCCCTTCGCATGGGGGAAAAGGCAGGAGTGCAAAGAAATGCCCTCCATCCCCTGAACAGCTCCCAACCTGACACCGCTGTGGGTTTTTTTGTTTGTTTGTTTGTTTAACATCTTTATTGGAGTATAATTGCTTTACAATGGTGTGTTAGTTTCTGCTTTATAACAAAGTGAATCAGCCATATATATACATATATCCCCATATCTCCTCCCTCTTGCGTCTCCCTCCCTCCCACCCTCCCTATCCCGCCCCTCTAGGTGGTCACAAAGCACCGAGCTGATCTCCCTGTGCTATGCGGCTGCTTCCCGCAGCTATCTGTTTTACATTTGATAGTATGTATAAGTCCATGCCACTCTCTCACTTTGTCCCAGCTTCCTCTCCCCGCCCCCATGCCCTCAAGTTCGTTCTCTACGCTGTGGGGTTTGAAGAGCATGATGGGCTGGTGGGAACTGTTTGCCAAATGACTCCAGCAGGATGCCACAGAGTGGAAGGAGGCGGGGGATCCAGAGTAGAGGAGCTGTTGAGTGTGTGGGCAGGAAGTAGGGAGAAAGGAACCGGAAATCAGTGATGATGCAGCAACGTCTTCTTGCTGTCCATCTGCGTTACATTATTCACTTATCTTGCACAGCTCCAGACAGTGGTAAAGATCCAAGATAGAGTGTCGACAATCAAAAACTCATTAACAAGTATTTAGTGAGTCCCTCCCACGTACAAGGCTAGGCAGGTTCTCTTTGTCTTGGCCATGAAGCCCTTTCCACCATGAAGCTGTATCCACTGTTTCTAACAGCTCCCCCTTCCTCACCCAAAAGTTCAGACTCCTCCAAGCAGTTAAGCCGATGTCCCGTGGTCTGTACGAAAGTCTGCGCGCTGGAAAGGAGGTGAAATTCTAACAGGTGCACTTTGTTCTTTGTGGTCGCGATACTCACTCATGAAGCATTTTTACTCATCTTACAAACGAATTTGGTTATCCCACTTCATCTTCACAAGCTACGTGTGGTCAGCAAGGGGAGTGTTCCATCCTCATTTGACTAAGGTTCAAACTCAGATCCTGCCCCTAAAATGCCAGTGTCTTTTGTGCAGTTTTGATGTGCGTTTCTCACTGTCTGGATTGGTGTATTGGTCTCTACCCTGGACCCCACGTGGGCATTGCTTGGGTCGTTGCTCTTGTCTGTCTCAGACTGGATGTTTCCGGAGGGCTCAGAAGGTGTGGTGTATTGTGGAAAGATCACGGAACTGGGGAGTCCAGGGGGAGAGCCATGAATTCCAGCCCCGCCTCCTCCTCCCTCCCCCACCATCTCTGTGGTGTTGGGTGAACAGGGAACTTTGCTGGACCAAGTTTTGTTGATGCTTCCTTCATCGTTGGCCTCCTTCCTGTCTGCTGACCATCACGCCCATCTAGACTGTTGTCAGAGCCTAATGACTGACTATGCCCTTGTCTTCAGCCTCTTCCTGGGGCCCTCAGTCTTGGAAACCCCACCCAATCAGCCTTTCTCAAAGAGTGCACTGGGGATGCATCCCTCCCAGTTGGGCCCCACAGAGAGCTTCCTTGCACCCTTAAGTCAGATCCAAACTAGCATCTGAGAGGCTCTCAGCCACCTTCTTCCCAGTGTCTGCTTCCATCCCCTCTGACCACTTAACTCACAGTCACCCCCCATCAACCTATGCCTCGCTCAGGCTGCAGTAACCCTCAGTGACCCTCCCCTTAAAGGACCTCTCGAAGTTGCCTCCTTCGTGAATGGTGTGACAGGCCTACCTGCAGGCAGAGGTGTGGTTTCAGAGCCCCCAGGCCGCCACGGGGACGTAAAGCTGTGGATAAGGCCACCTGATAGACTGAGGGTCCTGCCAAGCTTAGGGGCTTCCTTTGCCATTGTCACGCTGGGTTTAATTCCCATCTGGCTTCCTGCCCCAGGTCTCCTGATGGATGAGGAGGCGGTGACCATGTGCTTTGCTCACCAGGTGCAAACAGCTGGTGTAAACAACTCCAGTGAGTTCCTGAGTGTTTCCTGCAAAGTTGGGTGATGGAAGACCCATTCCCTAGGAGGTCCCTCAACAGGCCTCAGTGTCAGGCCTATCTGAGGTCTGTTCTTGCCACAAATATTTGTGACAAAAGACAGAATTTGTTAAATTCCTCGAGTGTGATTAATGATAGATAAAGACAGTAACTGTCTACCTGGTGGCCAGGATAACAACAGTCATGGGCTTGGGTGCAAGACACGCTATCATCTGGAGGGGACGGGGTCCTAGTGGCGCAGGGACTGAGCTGAAGTCTGGGGCTGGGGTCGGGGTGTCTGGGGAAACAAAGATGCTTTGGGACCTTGTCGGCCAAGGCACGCTGTGCAAAGTGTGTAGCCTGGTTCAGCGAGTATCAGTCACTGACATTTGTGAGGATCTCAGTGAACTGGTGGGACAAGGACTGTCAGTCCCTAGTGACCTGTTCTTTCCTGGAGGGGCCACAGGAGGTTACAGGGAAAGGATCCAGTTCCCGGAAGAGGAAGCAAGCAAGAGCTGGGCAGGACATTAGGACACCAGACACCCATGCAAACAGGATGGGGCTCGGGCATCTTGGCAGGCCAGGGTCTGAGGTAAGACGACAGGGGTCACCAGGCAGACCAGCTCAAGGTGTGCTTCTGTCTCAGTCTGTTCAGGCTGCTATAACACAATGCCATGGACTGGGTGGCTGATAAACAACAGAAACTCATGTCTCAGACTTCTGGAGGCTGGACGTCCAGGATGAGGGTGCCAGCGTGGCCGGGGCCTGGTGAAAGCCCTCTTCTGGGTTGCAGATGGCTATCTCCTTGCTGTGTCCTCATGTGGTGGAAGGGGCGAGGGAGCTCTGTGGGGGGGTCTCTTTTATAAGGGCACTAATCCCATTCATGAGGGCTCCACCCTCATGACCTAAGCACCTCCCAAAGACCCTACCTCCCAATACCATCACCTTTGGGGGTTGGGATTTCAACATGTGAATTTGGGGGAACACAAACATTCAGACCATTGCAGCTTCCTACTTGGGTCAGGGCACAGGGTGCACTGTGCCCGTGAGGCAATGAGCTTCCGAGCCCAAGCTTGGGGAGTATGATGTCTAGTGTTCCTGAAACGGTAGGGTCTTGTCGTGACTGACATAGGCATGGGTCCGGCTTGGCCTAGAAGGGGCCCCATGTGCACTCTAGCTCCAGGCAGAGTGAGGAAGTCAGGGCTGACACCAGGCTTCTCAGCTGAATAATCCAGCTGCCACGAGCTTGTCTTTGTCAGCGTCGTTCTCTGACTCCAGCCTCTCCCCCTCCTCTCCTTTCAAACTCTGCAAAGTGCTGGCTTGTGTGTGAGGCTGTATGATTCATCTTTACTCTGCACTGAGTCTCTCCTAGTTACAGGGTTGGGCTCACTGTGTGTACCTGGGGCACAATTATTGTGTCAAATCAAAGCCTCCAGTTCTTAGGAAGAGGCTGTGTTTGTGAGTTGTTTAAATACTGCTGATAACCCTGCTCCTGAGTGTCGCTACCAAAGCGGGGGCAGGGAAGTGACAAAAGGAGAGATGGGGAAAGGATCTGATTTTACTGACACCCGCTGTGTACCAGGCACCGGCGGGCATTGTATGTAGTGTTTCACCTAATTTTCACGTTAGCACCCGGAACTGGTTGTTTCTTTCACTTTATTTGTGAGGGGTCTGAAGAGGTTTAGAAACTTGACCAAGACCCATAGCTAATAGTGGTGTGCACACACACACGTGCACACGCACCCACACACGCATGCACACACAGCCTGTGCCAGGCCCTGTTCGAAGCACTTTATGTATACTAGTATATTTAATCCTCAAAATAGCCCCAAGGGTGAGGGTGGTCTCAACCCTCCCACAGGCCCAAGGTCCTCTGGCTGTGAATGGTGAGGACCCTGGCCTTGGTGTCCTCGCTGAGACCACAGCGCCCCACTGCCTGGTAATACGTAGCTGTCCTTTGGCCTCGGGAAATTCTAAATGTGTCGGGAAAGCAGAAGAAAACACATTAGAGGCTCCAGAAGATTCAAAATGCGACGCACCCACCCATGAGAACGTCAGGTCGCTGGGGTGGGGACGTCCTCTGGGGACAAGCGGGGAGACAGTGGGAGCCAGCCCCCCGTGCAGGTCCGCAGGCATGAGGAGACCTCCGCAGGTTTGCAGACTTTGGGGTCTCATGTGCTTTATTGAATTTTTTTAAAGAACACCTTTTTTGGAAGAATTGAAGTACCACCAGGAAGTCCAGTCTAGAATTGTGCATCCAGTTCTAAGCCATCCTCTGCACAGGCTGCATCTGACCACTGAGAAGAGAAGAGAGGGAAGAAATGAAAAGGAGGGGGAAACTCAGAACCAAAGGCCGCCGGGACATCACAAATTCTTTAAAGAGAAACATTTTGGGTATACAGGGATGGATCTAATTTCGCATCAAATGTGCACGACGTGTGTTTTCAGAGCGCAGGGTGAAGGGCTGCTTTCTTGGCTCTGAGCACTGGGGCAAAGGGCGTCGGCTTCCCTGCACAGGGGTGTGCTTCCGGAGCAGGGACCCAGGTGGATGCGCGTGGACGCGCGTGGATGCGAGTGAGTGGATGCGTGTGGATGCGTGTGGATGCGCGTGGATGCGTGTGGATGTGTGTGGGCTGGTCTGAGACCTGTGCCTTCCGGGTGGGGAGACCACAGTACTGGCACTTTGAAATCTGGCTTAGAGTCATGTCTGCTGGGTTGTTTTCCTGGTCTGCCACCAGCTCCTGACTGCCTGGGTGGCCTCCTGTCCGTCCCATCTGGGAGGCCAGGGGAAGGGTGTGGCCAGGGTAGATTCTGCCACTGTTTGAGGGCCCCCCTCCGTGATGTTGGCTTAAAGTAACTGTAAATGTCGTCTGGGAGGCAGAGGGGATGGTGGGAGGCTGCTGCTTGTAATGCAGAAGACACGAGCACGGTTATAGCCTGAGTTTGTGGAACGATTATTAATGACACTGCTACTTTTATAACAGTTTAATACAACTGGCAAGAATCCCTCCCAAACTTGAGCTGTAACTATGAACATGTCTCTCGTTTTTCCAGTTAATCACTGAAGCCCCCATCTCTCCTTTTAGCAAGAAGCCCCATACATTCCTCTCCCTTTCTTTGAGTTTTCTGAGAACCCAGAGCCTGAATCCATGAGAAGCAAGGGAGTCATGGTGGTCATGCTCTGTTGGCCATCGTTTCCCTCTAGGCCCCTTCTCCCCCTGCGTCCACCGTGGTCTGTGCCCCAAGGCCCAGCAGATTCTATCACCAGGTACCCCACCCTGACTGGTGGCTGGGCTCAGCCAGTGGGAAGCAATGGAAGGAGCTTAGGGGGTAGAGGAGACGGAATTGGGGCCATTTCTTCCCTGATTTGCCCTCACCTCTGGCAAAAGTGTGCCTTCGTTAAAATCCCTTCTTCTGAACCGTCTGAGGTAAACTGTTTCCTGGTGCGATGCTGACTAACAGAGGAGGGTCAGGGCAACATCCATGCTTCAACAGGGGAATACCTAGAGTATGGCCAGCCCTTCACTCGTCGTGTGTCTCATTGCTACACCACATTGCTGCCGGATGCTGGCCTCGTCTCATCGGACAGGAGAGGCTGGACCACTGCTGAGATGGTCTGTCCACACCACCGGTCCCAGACAGGTCACTGGTCTCTTTAAGGAAGGACTGTCCTCTCCTTCAAAGGAAGCTCCATCGAGGGTCTGCAGCTATCAGGACACATAAGACCTGCATCCGCACCTCCAAGATGTCATTCTTCACGCAGACCCAGACTCTCTTCTCCCTGGAAATCCACCCTAGTTGCATACAGCCTGTCTTCTTAAACTTTCAAAACACAGTAGATCTGATGATACCTCGTCCCACCTCTCCCTGCGGGAGGTGACCCTCAGTGACTAGGGGGGCTCTCATCACCCCAAGTGATGCCAGCCCACCCCAGCCTTCAAAGAGGGCTCGGTCAGAGATTCTCGGGTAACCTGCTGGCATTTCTCTCACCAAAGAAGTGGAAACAAATGTACAAATGAAAAGTCTAATAGAGTGCCTTGCTACAGCGTCCTACTAACACAAGTGTTTGCGACCTTACACGGTGCTTCGTGCTTTCCATACTTTTGCTTGGACTTCACAACAAATGTTTCAGGAAGGTACCATTTTAGGAGTTAGGATGGTGAGGCTCAGAAAGGTAAATCACGTCTCTGCAGGAAAGTGGGACAGAAAGGTCTTCTTGCTCCCAGCCCAGAACCTCCTCTCCGCTTGTCATAGGCTCCACGGTAGTGCCGTAGAACACAGAGGACCAGAGCAGAGAGGACCTGGGAAATCACCCACTTCAGGCTGTGGCTTGCCTGAGGATCTGATGCCTCAGAGCTGGCCAGGTGCTTTGGAGGATGGTTCTCAAGTCACACAAAGCCCCAGCCGCCTTGGGGCATGAGGACAGAAGCACACAGGCCCAGTGACTCAGTGAGTCTAACTTTGAACTCTCAATTTTCCCTCCAAACCTGTCACTTTCATCATTCTTCCCATCTCAGCAAGTAGCACTCACACGCTCTTACCAGAACCCAAGCATCCTCCTGGATCACTCTTTTTTTCACCCCTAAACTCCCGTCTGGTAAGTATTGTCTAGTCCTCCTTCAGATGTTTCCCAGCTCTGATCAGTTCTCACGACCTCCCTCCCAATACTGGTCGTGTCCTGCCTGGACAACCACACAGTCCTGGTTTGTCTCTCTGCTTCCACTTCTGTCCCCCACTCCATTCCCGCACACACACGCTTCCTTTCCAGGGGTCCTTCTCAGCATCTCTCTGCCTCACCCATAAGGAGACTTCCCACTGTGTGTCCTGTGAATCTCAGGTCCTTCCAGTGGCTACAGAACCCCTTCCTCTCCATTCCTCTTCCTCATACTTTCTCGTCACTCCGAATGCCCCGGCCCCTGGGACTGTCTGTTCCACCCCTGCCCCCAGCTCCTCATTCAGAGACCTCTCCTGGCCACTCCAACGAAAACAGTCTTCCTGTCGCCTTTTCCTCCCGCTTCTCATCTCCCTGTGGATTCCATCAGTACTCAATGCCCTCCAACACGCGCCCCTCCCTCTTCTGGACCGTATGCACCACATGGCAGGGAGCTCATGGCGCACGGCTGTACTCCCAGCGCCCAGTGCCTGGCACACCAGGGTCACTAGGTGGACATTTGTTGAATAAAAAAAGATAACGATGGAAAAGGTAAAAACATTCCCTTTGGGTGATCTTCCCCTGGGAAGACACCAGGGGATGGACTGAGATGGGATTACTCCACCTCTGCTCGCTGGGGGCTCGGTTTCTAGACCAGTGAGTGTGTTTGCCAGATGACCCCGCCGGTGTTGTGTCTGCGGTTGTGACCCGGGCACACCGACCTGTTCTCTCCCTGCTCCCTCTTTGCCACGAGGAGAGCATCCCCGTAGAGCAGACGGAACAGTTGAATGGGGACCCCATGTCAGGTGTTGCACAGCGCGCTGGAGTTCTCACGGATGCCCTGTAACAGAGCGCTGCTCTCTGTCTGTCTCCCTCTCTCTCTGCAGGTGCTTGCTCCCTTTTGTGTCCCCTTTCCTTAAAATGTACTGTCACCGGGGGCTGGGCTGCTAGAGCACAGTAGGCCTCCTGTCCCTTTGGGGGCAGCCGTCATCTTCCTGACTCTAAGGGTGGGGCCCCTTTTGCTTAGAAACGCTCTAGGGCTCCAGGGGTATCTCAGGAGCATCCACCCATAATCTCCAGCTCTGGGGCGCTCAGTGCCCTGGGACAATGCACTGGCTGCCTGGTTATCCAGCTCGCTGGCTTCTGCCAGGGTGATTCCTTCCCCATGGCATAAACAAGGCAACAACGTCACACAGGAGGCCGGGATCACCTCCACCCCCAAACCCACACACCTGCCCACACACACAAACAGGGGGAAGGCCATATGATTGGGCTGCCAGGAAACACTGCTGTTTGTAAAAGCTAGATCTGTCCTGGGGGAGAGGCAGGGAGCGCTGTGGCGCCTTTGCTTTCTGACGCAGCTTCCGTCCTTCCCAGAGCCGTGCCAGGGCTGGAACTGGTTGAAGTTCACACCTGGACATCACCTTTTTGTCTTGTCGCCATCATTCTGTATCTGCTGGATTGTCAGGGACACCCATTAGGATGAGCTGCTCTTCCAAAATTCCGATTCCGCAGCCGACATCCTTTTGCCCGCCGTGCTGTTTCCATATGACGAGGATGGTGCTCTGGGGACTTGGAATTCTGAGCTGGCCCCCTGAGACTCGCTTGGGCTTTCATACTAATTATTTTCCAAGGCAGTTTACAGCTGGGTCATTTATACTCATATTTTTTCATGACACAATGCGTCAGAGGTTTAACATTTAAAAGAAAGGGGGTTGGGTAAGGGCGCCACACAGGAATTCTCTGATGGTCTCTCCTGGTCCTAGAGTCTGCCCTTTGTCCGAAATCTGCTCCAGCTGGTGGTGAGCAGGTGAAACTCTCAGATGGCCTCCAGTCAACCTGGGGTGGCTTCCTGGGGGAGGTGAGATTTCAGGAGCCTGGGAATGCTGGAGAGGGGTTGCATTCTCCCTTCTCACACTGTCTCCATGTTGACTCTCCTCTCCATCCCCGTAGCAATTGATATCTAAAGACACTTTATTTGGAGTTTTATAAAACACAAGGCTGGTCCATTTTCTCATGGGCTCAGTTTGGGACCACTCCAGATTCTGTGTCCTATCAGGGGATGGTGCCCAGTGTCCTGAAGTGCCCTAACTGTGCTGTAGACATCATCCCACCCCAAAAAGGACCCTGAAAAACCTGTTCTGTTTCACTGGTGTAGGTGGGCGAGGCTCCTCATGTTGGCTGTTGGAAGAGATCTATTCTAAGATGGCACAATATCGTTTGTACATCAGCTAATTATACTTCAATCAAAAAAAAAAGAGACCCAAATTCGCAGGGAGCTCCAGGGCCCCCGTTCTCTCCCTCCCCAGGGCCACGTTCCCTGGGACACCCCCCCCCCCCGACTTCCCCAGAACTCTCAGCAAAGCACCCAGCATGGCCGCAGAGCTTCTCTGTTGTGGGACCCTTGACTGATTTAGTGGCCTATCAAGGGAATTTGGATTGTTTATTGGAAATGCCCATTATTTATGGATCTCTTGGCCTTAAAAGCATAGGCACAGGCTGTTTTTAGAAATAAACCTAATAAATAATAACCAGACCCATGATTTATCAGGATGGAGGAAGGAAGTCACTCATTTCCAGTTGGAGCAAAGATCTCTGAAGGGACTGGATTCTCTTTCCAGAGAACTTAGAGGGAATTCCTGTAGGGATTGGGGGATCTGCATACAAAGAGTTCAAAGGCAATTATAAAAGAAAATCAAAGACATGTGCCTCTCTGTACCTCATCCTTAATCCCCTTCTAGCCACATTTACAAGGTGAGTTTTCCAAATTTTTAGATCCTCAGACCTGATTACCTGAAAACTGAGGTGACCTCAGTTTTCATTTTCTTGCCCCCAAAATATTTAAAAGTGAGACACAAGATATTATTAAGTTATTGTTGAATTGGCTGGGCAGAGGCTCAAGCTCCTATTGAAAGTGATCCCTCCCACCCTCCTTCCTTCCTTCCGTCCACTGAAAAAAATTCACAACCTAAAAGTTGAGCATTATGTTTTATTCAGTGGACTTTCTGATTACTTAAGCCCGGGAGGCAGACTCTCAGGTAGCTCTGAGGGTCTGCTCGGAAGAGGTGAGGGGGGAGCCAGGATACACAGGAGTTTCTGCAACAAAAACCAGGTAGTTGGACCATTGAAAGATTACTGTTAGTTAAAGAAAAACAGACAAGTTAATGAATTTAGCGATTTTCTAAGTTTGAGAAGATGCAAGAGTCCGGGCTCATTGAAATCACCTCTTTGATATGCACCTTAACTATCTAAGGTCAGTGTCCTGCTTTTCTCCGTTCCGGATTCCGTTCAGGGGGCACCGTCCAGGGTGGCTGCACTGGCTGATGACTCGATGGCTGCTCCATCCTTTGTTTACTGATAGGTGGTGACTTTCTTCATCTACCCTCCCTCCCTCCCTCCCTCCCTCCCTCTTCCCCTTCTCCTCCTCCCCTTCCTCCCTTCTCTCTGCCTCTCTGTCCCCAGTCTCTCTGCTTTGTAACCCAGCTACAACAGGGTATGGCGGGGAACCTCTGTCCTGCCCCTGTGCTCATCTTGAAGTCGGACGCAGCCCTTTGGCGCATCCCCCAAGAGCCCACCCAGGCCCTTTGACACGGTAAGGAATGCAGTGGTAGTGAGTCTCCATGGAGAGGCAAATGAGGGGGTCACGCTACAAATTACACAGCAGAAATTAATGGACACTTCAACCAGGCACCCCCCGCTTGTCACGCAGCAGCCCCCCTCATCCCCCTCTCCGCCCTTCCCCCTCCCAGAGCCCTGGCTCTCGCCTTTTTTGGGTCCTGCATCTACCTCTAGCACCCCTGTCTCTTCTCTTAACTAGGGAATCTAACTCTCTCTGGCTGCTCCTCTCATATCTTCATACCGTTATCCTGCCCAACAGACCAAGGTCCCTCCTTAGGCTTTGCCCTCCTTGTCATGTGACAGGGAATTTTTAGTAAATGACAAATACTTCAGTATTTACTTCTTCCAAATAATGTTTTCTTCATGTCGTGTCACGTCATTCATTAACCCAATAAACGTGCACAGTAGATTACTATACATCTGACACCAGCTGTGTTCCCCCCAGAAGATGTATCTCTCTGACCTCACTCATTGTGAAAAAGCCATCCAAACCGCACATGGTGGGGGCGGGTGGGATGGGGGTGGGGAAGGTGATGAGGTTAATAGCCACTTCGGGGTTCAGAGTTATGAGATCTTAAAACCGAAAGTGACCTTAGAACTCGATGGCAGGCACTTCCTCCGGGGCCTCAGAATTGTTTCCTTTAGTCAGAGCGGAAAGAGTCAGGTTGAAGAAGTGGATGTGGATCTGGAGCTCGGGGAGGGCATGATGAGTATAAATCAACAGGGTGGTCCTGCCTCTTTGTAGGGCAGGATTTGTAGCAGGGAGGGGAAGGCCTTCTAGGTTAAAGTTTGAAGGGGCTTTGCTAACATATGTAAATTAAAGAAGAGCTGGCAGAAGTGGGAGTGTTAACCATAAATGGTGAGTACAAGGCATTATCCAGATGCTTGCTGGGCTCGGCAGTGCGATTGCCCAGCACTTTTATCCATGGGGTTGCACATGTGTCTGTCCATGTGTGGCAGGAAGGAGAAAACCACAAAGCCATCTGTTGGCTGAGGGATATCGTGGTAGACTTTTCCAACCTCACCTCCTGAAGAATTAATGACGATGTCTCCAGACTCCCTAGCAGGCAATGCTATTGCCAGAATTGTCTGGAGGACCTCAGAAAGCTTGTGCTGTGGTTCTGTGGGGTGGGGACAGAGGATCACCTACAGGTGATCTCTGCCAGCAGAATCCTCTTGCCAGGAGGATCACCTACCAGCCATGTTCTCCGTCGATTGGTAGAAAGTGATCAGTAATCACATGGAAATGATGCCTGGAACCTCAGGGGGCAAGTCATGTGCACAGACATCCAACCTGTGATGGCCCAACTGTGCTGTGGAAAGCAGAGCTGCTGGACCTGCATGATGGTGATGGTGGTGATGGTCATGGTGATGATGGTGGTGATGGTGATGATGGTGATGGTGGTGATGGTGGTGATGATGGTGATGGTGGTGATGATGGTGATGGTGGTGATGGTGGTGACGGTGGTGATGGTGGTGATGATGGTGGTGATGGTGATGGTGGTGATGATGGTGATGGTGATGGTGGTGATGATGGTGGTGATGATGGTGATGGTGATGGTGGTGATGGTGGTGATGATGGTGATGGTGGTGATGGTGGTGATGGTGATGGTGATGATGGTGGTGATGGTGATGGTGGTGATGGTGGTGATGATGGTGATGGTGATGATGGTGATGATGGTGGTGATGATGGTGATGATGGTGATGGTGGTGATGATGGTGATGGTGGTGATGGTGGTGATGGTGGTGATGGTGATGATGGTGGTGATGGTGATGATGGTGATGATGGTGATGGTGGTGATGGTGATGGTGGTGATGGTGGTGATGATGGTGATGATGGTGGTGATGGTGATGGTGGTGATGATGGTGATGGTGATGATGGTGGTGATGATGGCGATGATGGTGATGGTGGTGATGATGGTGATGGTGGTGATGATGGTGATGGTGGTGATGGTGATGATGGTGATGGTGGTGATGGTGATGGTGGTGATGGTGATGGTGATGATGGTGGTGGTGGTGATGGTGATGATGGTGGTGATGGTGGTGATGGTGATGGTGGTGATGATGGTGATGGTGGTGATGGTGATGATGGTGATGGTGGTGATGGTGGTGATGATGGTGATGGTGGTGATGATGGTGATGGTGGTGATGATGGTGATGATGGTGGTGGTGGTGATGGTGGTGATGGTGGTGATGATGTTGATGGTGATGATGGTGATGATGGTGGTGATGATGGTGATGATGGTGATGGTGGTGATGATGGTGATGGTGATGATGGTGATGGTGATGGTGGTGATGGTGGTGATGGTGATGGTGATGATGGTGGTGATGGTGGTGATGGTGATGATGGTGATGGTGGTGATGGTGATGATGGTGATGGTGGTGATGGTGGTGATGATGGTGATGATGGTGGTGGTGGTGATGGTGGTGATGGTGATGGTGGTGATGATGGTGATGGTGATGATGGTGATGTTTAGGACAACATCATTTACTGAGGTCCGCTATGTGCCAAGCACCTGGCCGAGTGCTCTGTGAGCATTCCCATTGTGTCTTCAGGGCAACCCTGTGAAGGAGGTATCATTATCCTTTTTATATAACTTCACTTCTCTAATTACATCTAGCATTTGAACTCAAATATGTCTGATGCTAAAACCTGCTCCTACAACCATCTCTGTAGCAAAACAAAACAAGCAAATCATCCCACCCCTCAACACACAGCTGAGAGGGGCTGGGAGCTCTGTGGGTTCAGCGTGGCCTGCCAGGGCCTCTAGGACTGTGTGCCAACATCAGTGAACTCAAGTGGGTTTTAGGATGGAGGGGAGATTGGAGAATGAAGAAGTTTTCAGTGTTGCTGGCTCTCCAGGACTGACACCGCATTTCTCATGGGGACCAGGATGAGTAACTCTTCACTTTCCCTTCTTTCAGCCTTAGGGGAAAATCAAGGCCAGGATCACAATAGTGATGGTAGTCACTAAGCTTCCTCATTCTCAAGTCCCCTCCCAGGGCCACAGGTGCCTGGGGGCTCATGTATGCCTGGGGCAATCTCCTTAGACAAGCTTTTACTGCTTCTTGACTTCTGTTCACTGGTTAACTAGGCTTTCTGTCAGGGATGTTTGTTCAAGTAAAATCTCCATAGAAGTGTCAAGTATGCAGGTAAAAGCTGAATTCCTCTTGATGAAGCAAGGGTGGTGGGAGGATGTTCTGCTTGCCCAGATCTCCCTTTGAGGAGCCCAGTGTGAAACCATTGCTTGCGTGGATAAGCGGAGGGTAGCAGAAAGAGACAGGTGATGATCGTATGTATGCTTGGCCTTCTGTAGCCTCATACTACCTGGAACACCGCTTGGGACCTCCCAGATGAAGTCAGTTCTAAGGTGCGAGAGAGATGGATCTCTTAGTTTCTACTCTGAAGGAGTAAACTGACAGTTAATGGCTCACGTCACAGGATCACAACTCTGGAGAGGTGAGAAATCTGTCTCTCAGTCTGACCAGCTTTGCTCTTCTCTTTCAGAGGTTCCAAAAACAGAGCAGACATTTGAAGAGCGCCTGGTACTCAAGGCTTTCTTGCTAAAATTTGTCAATGCCTACTCACCCATCTTCTATGTGGCCTTTTTCAAGGGGAGGTGAGTATCTCGGTGCCATACATGGAAGGGCAATTGGTCATGAAGACTGAGCCCTCCACTGGAGTCAGCCTGTCTCCATTGTCAGTTTACACCCTTGGCCCCATTCCCCACTCCCTTTGCCACCTGGCTGCACTAAATCATTTTGGATTAGCCTCTTCAGATTCTGTTAACATGGGAAACTCTGCAGTGATTCGGCTCTGGGCCCTGAAGGGTTAGTCTTAGAGGAATTTGTGTCTCTCAACTTGGAGACTGTGACAGGAGGGAATTTCATGTCTAGCCAGTGGCTCTTAGATCTTGCAATACAGGTCTGATGGCAACTACTCAGAGTTAGTGTGGACTTCACAGGTTAGGAGCACAGCCTCCCACAGGACTGCCCTTACCTCAGACAGTACTGCAAGCTCTGGGGCTCTCAGGCCACTGATGGGTCTGCCCAACTGGCTACAGCCACTAACCCCTTGGGTTTGATAATTCACTAGAACCACTTATAGAGCTTGGAATGTGCTATTCTTAAAATTAGGGTGTTATCATCACAAAGAGATACAAATCCAAAGCGACAGACGGGAGAGGCACGTAGGGTAGGGTCTAGGAGCATCCTGAAAAGAAGCTCCCATGTCTTCAGGATGTCCTCAGCATGTCAGTTTCCTGGCACATCCATGTGCATCACCAACCGGGATGCTCGTCCAAGCTTCAGTGTCCACAGTTTTTGCTGGGGTCCTGTTATACAAGCATCATTGAATGAATCATCGCTCATGTGACTGAACTCAATCTGCAGTCCCTCTCCCCCAGCTGAGGTCCGGCTGCTTTTACTGGGCTCAAAGCCCCAACTCTCTGATCACGTGGTTGGTCTTTCTGACACTGGCCTCCCCATCCTGAGTGATCTCATTAGCATAAACCTAGGTCTAGTCCCAGGGACCCACCATGAATAACAAAGACACTCCTATCAGGAAATTCCAAGGGTTTAGAGGCTCCTCCCAGGGATCAGGGACAGTGACCAGTCATATTCTTTACTATATAACAGTCCTGGGTGTAAAATCACTTCTGATAAATAGTGATTGTGGTAGTCTTGGCAACAGCACAGTGTAATCTGGAGTAAGTACCATAAAAATGGTGCAAAGGAAGTATTAGGGGAACACTTAATTATGAACAGAGACAGGGAGACCTCACCAAGGAGGAAAGTCAAGCTGAGCCTCAAATGGACAAGTAGGATTTCAAAAGATGGGTGAGGGGATGACATTTCAAGAAAGTGGGATTCTTCTGATGACCTCTCTGGTTCCATGGTTGGCTAGTACCTCTCTGCCTCCCCCATTGGCTCAATCTTCTTATCCCCCAATAAAATAGACCCTTAGGTCTTAGAAGAGGAATGAGGCAGGCTTCTTCCATTCCTCTAAGTACTTTCAGTAAGAAGTCTGGACTTTTCTTTTCTGGTCCCAGGAATCTCCACTTGCAACTTTAGTCCATCTTGGCCTTCATTTTCTGGGAAATCAGAAGCCCTCATGGAGGAATTGCAATCAGAACCCGATTCTTGACACGAGCTGAGGGAAAAAGGTGCAGGACAGTGCACTTAGAGACAATACAGACTTCGTTGTGTTTAGGCTCTGAAATGATCTCTCTCTCTCTCTCTCTCTCTCTCTCTCTCTCACACACACACACACACACACACACACACACACACACGCACAAAGAGTACCCCAGCTTCATTCCAGACCCAGCGTCAATCCCCTCCCCTTGGAATTTGACCACGTTAAGAGCTACGAATGAACTTATCTACAGAAGAGAAATAGAGTTACAGATGTAGAAAATAAACTTATGGTTACCGGGGGGTAAGGGGCAGGGAGGAATACATTGAAGATTGGGATTGTACTATATATAAAACAGATAACTAATAAGGACCTACTGTAGAGCACAGGGAACTCTGCTCAGTACTCTGTAATGGCCTATAGGGGAATAGAATCTAAGAAAGAGTGGATATATGTATATGCATAACTGATTCCCTTTGTTGTACAGCAAAAACTAACACAACATTGTAAATCAACTATAATCAACTATATTCCAATAAAAACTAAAAATCAAGAGGTGAACCCTATGTGTTGTGGGTGATTGTTAGCTGATAACAGGTATGAACTCCTTCCTGGTGATGAGCATCCACCCTAGCCAGTCCTTTCAAGAACAACATCGGGCAGTGGCTGGTCCACTCAGGAGACACGCCCTCAGGCAGTCCTGACTCCCTCTCTCTTCCCCTAACTCTTCCCACACTTCTCCGTTTCAGGTTTGTGGGCAGACCTGGAAGCTACGTTTATGTGTTTGACGGTTACCGCATGGAAGAGGCAAGTAGAGCCACTGGTGTTTCATGCCCGGCTAGGCTAGTGGTTTGTAGGTGCCCCTGCCACCCCTGCCGCCCCGCCCCAATCCTTACTGCCTCCACAGGCTGGCTTAGTTCGCACCCTTGCCTCTCTGAGCTCCACCTGGTCTGACCGCCCCTTCCTTCCTCTTCTCCTCCTGCAGTGCGCCCCTGGGGGCTGCCTCATGGAGCTGTGCATTCAGCTCAGCATCATCATGTTGGGGAAGCAGTTGATCCAGAACAACATCTTCGAGATTGGAGTCCCGTGAGTAATGAACTCTGCTTACCCCTCTCCTTGCTGCCAGGGCTGAGCCCGGCAGTGCCAGGCTTCCAGCAGGATCTCGTGGTCTCTCCTCTTCTAAGACAGATGGACTCTCTACTCCTCTGTCCACTCTCCAGTAACTTCCCCATGAGGTAGGGCCCCTCCCACAAGTCTTGTTTGCCAATCCAGTTCGAGATGTTTGAGTCTCAGAAGGATTAAGCACTTGCTTAAGTGCCCATAACAGAAAGTGACAGAGCTGTGAATCAGGTACCTCTGACCTCAAAGTGCATCATGCTTTTTTTAAAAAAATTATTTATTTTATTTTTGGCTGCTTTGGGTCTTCATTGCTGCACGCGGGCTTTCTCTAGTTGCGGCAAGCGGGGTCTACTCTTTGTTGCGGTGCGCGGGCTTCTCGTTGCGGTGGCTTCTCTTGTTGCGGAGCACGGGCTCTAGGCCTGCAGGCTTCAGTACTTGTGACGCATGGCCTCAGTAGTTGTGGCTCGCAGGCTCAGTAGTTGTGGTGCACGGGCTTAGTTGCTCCGCGGCACGTGGGGTCTTCCCGCACCAGGGCTTGAACCCGTGTCCCCTGCATCAGCAGGCGGATTCTTAACCACTGTGCCACCAGGGAAGCCCCATCCTACTTTTAATGCTATGTCCTCCTGAAACTGAAAGTGGGGTCTGGCTGCTTGCCGCTCGAAAGCCAATAACGAGGCAAGGTTGGTGGAAAGGAGAGTTTGCTTTGTTTTGGATGCCAGCAACCAGGATTGGGGGGGGGAGGGTGGACACCTGTCCAAAGGCCAAAACACCCCGCTCCTACACCCACTGGGCAAGAGCTTTTATACGTGGAGGGAGGGGGCTACGTGCAGAAACAGCACAGTCAGCTCTGGCCGTCATCTTGAAATTGGTCCTGGGTCATCTGACCAGCGTCATCTTGATTGTTTTAGGTACAGTTAGCCTTCAGTTCCAGGGTCGGTTTGTTCCCATTTCCTTGAGGCCAGTTCTCGGAATTGTGGCAGCTTGTGTCATGGCTACAGTCTGGTCTTCATGCACTTAACTTCTTCCACCTGGTGGAGGTTTCAGTGTCTATAAGACAGCTCACAGGATATGGCTCAGAATATTATCTGAAGCCCTTAAGAAGGAACTAAAGGTCCTTGACTATGCTTAATGACTAAATTGTTATTACTTGTCCTCCTTTGACTGTTTTGCTTTGTTTCTGAATTTTCTCACTTCTCTGATTAAACTTATTCTTTGGCTAAAGTTTTTCCACAGACAAAAGCAGGCTGAGGACTTAGGGGGGCAGGGAACACAGGGTTCTGCTCCATTTCACTCCCAGTGAACAAGTAACAGAGGCGTGGAGGATGAATAGGAAAGATTGAAACACAATGTAATCATTTAGAAAAATCTCTAAGGAACTGTGGAATATATGATCTTAGGAGGGGAAGGATGCATAGCTGGTGAAACAGAACGGATTTTCATGTGGATTGTTTCCCTTCCCCTCCCACGTGGTTTTTTTTACAAAGACTTCTTTCATTAGGTTGTTTGTTTTTTATTAACGTCTTTATTAGAGTATAAATTGCTTTACAATGTTGTGTTAGTTTCTGCTGTATCACAAAGTGAATCAGCTATACGTATACATATATCCCCATATGTCCTCCCTCTTACGTCTCCCTCCCACCCTCCCTATCCCACCCCTCTAGGTGGTCACAAAGCACCGAGCTGATCTCCCTGTGCTATGCGGCTGCTTCCCACTAGCTAGCTATTTTACGTTTGGTAGTGTGTATATGTCCATGCCACTCTCTCACTTCGTCCCAGCTTACCCTTCACCCTCCCCGTGTCCTCAAGTCCATTCTCTACGCCTGTGTCTTTATTCCTGTCCTGCCCCTAGATTCTTCAGAACCATTTTTTTTTTTAGATTCCATATATATGTGTTAGCATATGGTATTTGTTTTTCTCTTTCCGACTTACTTCACTCTGTATGACAGACTCTAGGTCCATCCACCTCACTACAAATAACTCAATTTCATTTCTTTTATGGCTGAGTAATATTCCATTGTATATATATATACTACATCTTCTTTATCCATTCATCTGTCCGTGGACACTTTGGTTGCTTCCATGTCCTGACTATTGTGAATAGAACTGCAGTGAACATTGTGGTACATGACTCTTTGAATTATGGTTTTCTCAGGGTATATGCCCAGTAGTGGGATTGCTGGGTTGTATGGTAGTTCTATTTTTAGTTTTTTTTTTTTGCGGTATGTGGTCCTCTCACAGTTGTGGCCTGTCCCATTGTGGAGCACAGGCTCCGGACACGCAGGCTCAATGGCCATGGCTCATGGGCCCAGCTGCTCCGCGGCATACGGGATCTTCCCGGACCGGGGCACGAACCCGTGTCCCCTGCTTCGGCAGGTGGACTCTCAACCACTGAGCCACCAGGGAAGCCCTATTTTTAGTTTTTTAAGGAACCTCCATACTGTTCTCCATAGTGGCTGTATCAATTTACATACCCACCTACAGTGCAAGAGGGTTCCCTTTTCTCCACATCCTCTCCAGCATTTATTGTTTGTAGATTTTTTGATGATGGCCATTCTGACCAGTGTGAGGTGATACCTCATTGTAGTTTTGATTTGCATTTCTCTAATGATTAGTGATGTTAAGCATCTTTTCCTGTATTTGTTGGCCATCTGTATGTTTTCTTTGTAGAAATGTCTATTTAGGTCTTCTGCCCGTTTTTGGATTGGGTTGTTTGTTTCTGTGGTATTGAGCTGCATGAGCTGCTTGTATATTTTGGAGATTAATCCTTTGTCAGTAGCTTCATTTGCAAATATTTTCTCCCATTCGTAGGGTTGTCTTTTCATCTTGTTTACGGTTTCCTTTGCTGTACAAAGCTTTTAAGTTTCATTAGGTCCCATTTGTTTATTTTTGTTTTTATTTCCCTTCCTCTAGGAGGTGGATCAAAAAGGATCTTGCTGTGATTTATGTCGTAGAGTGTTCTGCCTATGTTTTCCTCTAAGAGTTTTATAGCGTCTGGCCTTACAACTAGGTCTTTAATCCATTTTGAGTTTATTTTTGTGTATGGTGTCAGGGAGTGTTCTAATTTCATTCTTTTACATGTAGCTGTCCAGTTTTCCCAGCACCACTTATAGAAGAGGCTGTCTTTTCTCCATTGTATATTCTTGCCTCCTTTGTCAAAGATAAGGTGACCATATGTGCGTGGGATAATCTCTGGGCTATCCATCCTGTTCCATTGATCTATATTTCTGTTTTTGTGCCAGTACCATACTATCTTGATTATTATAGCTTTCTGGTATAGTCTGAAGTCAGGGAGCCTGATTCCTCCAGCTCCATTTTTCTTTCTCAATATTGCTTTGGCTATTCGGGGTCTTCTGTGTTTCCATACAAATTGTGAAATTTTTTGTTCTAGTTTTGTGAACAATGCTATTGGTAGTATGATAGGGATTGCACCGAATCTGTAGATTGTTTTGGGTAGTATAGTCATTTTCACAATGTTCATTCTTCCAATCCAGGAACATGGTATATCTCTCCATATGTTTGTATCATCTTTACTTTCTTTCATCAGTGTCTTATAATTTTCTGCATACAGGTCTTTTGTCTCCTTAGGTAGGTTTATTCCTAGGTATTTTATTCTTTTTGTTGCAGTGGTAAATGGGAGTGTTTCCTTATTTTCACTTTCAGATTTTTCATCATTAGTGTATAGGAATGCCAGAGATTTCTGTGCATTAATTTTGTATCCTGCTACTTTACCAAATTCATTGATTAGCTCTAGTAGTTTTCTGGTAGCATCTTTAGGATCTCTGTGTATAGTATCGTGTCATCTGCAAACAGTGACAGTTTTACTTCTTCTTTTCTGATTTGGATTCCTTTTATTTCTTTTTCTTCTCTGATTGCTGTGGCTAAAACTTCCAAAACTATGTTGAGTAATAGCAGTGAGAGTGGGCAACCTTGTCTTGTTCCTGATCTTAGTGGAAATGGTTTCAGTTTTTCACGATTGAGAATGATGTTGGCTCTGGGTTTGTCATATATGGCCTTTATTATGTTGAGGTAAGTTCCTTCCTACTTTCTGGAGGGTTTTTATCATAAATGGGTGTTGAATTTTGTCAAAAGCTTTTTCTGCATCTATTGAGATTATCATATGGTTTTATCCTTCAATTTGTCTGTATGGTGTATCACATTGATTGGTTTACATATATTGAAGAATCCTTGCATTCCTGGGATAACCCCCACTTGATCATGGTGTATGATCCTTTCAATGTGCTGTTGGATTCTGTTTGCTAGTATTTTGTTGAGGATTTTTGCGTGTATGTTCATCAGTGATATTGGCCTGTAGTTTTCTTTTTGTGTGACATCTTTGTCTGGTTTTGGTATCAGGGTGATGGTGGCCTCGTAGAATGAGTTTGGGAATGTTCCTCACTCTGCTATATTTTGGAAGAGTTTGAGAAGGATGGGTGTTAGCTCTTCTCTAAATGTTTGACACAATTTGCCTGTGAAGCTGTCTGGTCCTGGGCTTTTGTTTTTTGGAAGATTTTTAATCACAGTTTCAATTTCAGTGCTTGTGATTGGTCTGTTTATATTTTCTGTTTCTACCTGGTTCAGTCTCAGAAGGTTGTACTTGTCTAAGAATTTGTCCATTTCTTCCAGGTTGTCCATTTTATTGGCATATTGTTGCTTGTAGTAATCTCTCATGATCCTTTGTATTTCTGCAGTGCCAGTTGTTACTTCTTCTTTTTCATTTCTAATTCTATTGATTTGAGTCTTTTCCTTTTTTTTCTTGATGAGTCTGGCTAATGGTTTATCAATTTTGTTTATCTTCTCAAAGAACCAGCTTTTAATTTTATTGATCTTTGCTTTCATTTCCTTCATTTCTTTTTCATTTATTTCTGATCTGATCTTTATGATTTCTTCCTTCTGCTAACTTTGGGGGGTTTTTTGTTCTTCTTTCTCTAATTACTTTAGGTGTAAGGTTAAGTTGTTTATTTGAGATGTTTCTTGAGATAGGATTGTATTGCTATAAACTTCCCTCTTAGAACTGCTTTTGCTGCATCTCATAGGTTTTGGGTCATCATGTTTTCATTGTCATTTATTTCTAGGTAGTTTTGGGTTTCCTATTTGATTTCTTCAGTGATCTCTTGGTTATTTAGTATCATATTGTTTAGCCTCCACGTGTTTGTATTTTTTTACAGTTTGTTTCCTGTAATTGATATCTAGTCTCATAGTGTTGAGGTTGGAAAAGGTACTAGATACAATTTCAATTTTCTTAAATTTACTAAGGCTTGACTTGTGACCCAAGATATGATGTATCCTGGAGAATTTTCCATGAGCACTTGAGAAGAAAGTGGTTTTGGATGGAATGTCCTGTAAATATCAATTAAGTCCATCTTGTTTAATGTGTCATTTAAACCTTGTGTTTCCTTATTTATTTTCATTTTGGATGATCTGTCCATTGGTGAAAGTGGGGTGTTAAAGTCCCCTACTATTATTGAGTTACTGTCGATTTCCCCTTTTATGGCTGTTAGCATCTGCTTTATGTATTGAGGTGCTACCATGTTGGGTGCATAAATATTTACAGTTGTTATATCTTCTTCTTGGATTGATCCCTTGATCATTATGTAGTGTCCTTCTTTGTCTCTTGTAATAGTCTTTATTTTAAAGTCTATTCTGTCTGATACGAGAATTGCTACTCCAGCTTTGTTTTGATTTCCATTTACATGGAATATCTTTTTCCATCCCTTCACTTTCAGTCTGTGCATGTCCCTAGGTCTGAAGTGGGTTTCTTGTAGACAGCATATATACGTGTCTTGTTTTTGTACCCATTCAGCCAGTCTATGTCTTTTGGTTGGAGCATTTAATCCATTTACATTTAAGGTAATTATCGATATGTACGTTCCTATTATCATTTTCTTAATTGTTTTGGGTTTGTTATTTTAGGTCTTTTCCTTCTCTTGTGTTTCCTGCCTAAAGAAGTTCCTTTAGCATTTGCTGTAAAGCTGGTTTGGTGGTGCTGAATTCTCTTAGCTTTTGCTTGTGTGTAAAGGTTTTAATTTCTCCATCGAATCTGGATGAGATCCTTGCTGGGTAGAGTAATCTGGGTTGTAGGTTCTTCCCTTTCATCACTTTAAATATGTCCTGCCACTCCCTTTTGGATTGTAGAATTTCTGCTGAAAAATCAGCTGTTAACGTTATGGGGATTCCCTTGGATGTTATTTGTTGCTTTTCCCTTGCTGCTTTTAATATTTTTTCTTTGTATTTAATTTTTGATAGTTTGATTAATATGTGTCTTTGCATGTTTCTCCCTGGATTTATCCTGTCTGGGACTCTCTGAGCTTCCTGGACTTGACTGACTATTTCCTTTCCCATATTAGGGAAATTTTCAACTATAATCTCTTCAAATATTTTCTCAGTCCCTTTCTTTTTCTCTTCTTCTTCTGGGACCCCTATAATTCGAATGTTGGTGCATTTAATGTTGTCCCAGAGGTCTCAGAGACTGTCCTCAATTCTTTTCATTCCTTTTTCTTTATTCTGCTCTGCGGTAGTTATTTCCACTGTTTTATCTTCCAGGTCACTTATCTGTTCTTCTGCCTCAGTTATTCTGCTATTGATTTCTTCTAGAGAATTTTTAATCTCACTTATTGTGCTATTCATCATTGTTTGTTTACTCTTTAGTTCTTCTAGGTCCTTGTTAAACATTTCTTGTATTTTCTCCATTCTATTTCCAAGATTTTGGATCGTCTTTACTATCATTACTTTGAATTCTTTTTCAGGTAGCATGCCTATTTCCTCTTCATTTGTTTGGCCTGGTGGGTTTTTACCTTGCTCCTTCACCTGCTGTGTATTTCTCTGTCTTCTCATTTTGCTTAACTTACTGTGTTTGGGGTCTCCTTTTCACAGGCTGCAGGTTTTTAGTTCCTGTTATTTTTGGTGTCTGCCCCCAGTGAGTAAGGTTGGTTCAGTGGGTTGTGTAGGCTTCCTTGTAGAGGGGACTGGTGCCTGTGTTCTGGTGGATGAGGCTGGATCTTGTCTTTCTGGTGGGCATGACCACATCCAGTGGTGTGTTTTGGGGTGTCTGTGAACTTATGATTTTAGGCAGCCTCTCTGCTAGTGGGTGGGGCTGTGTTCCTGTCTTGCTAGTTGTTTGGCATGGAGTGTCCAGTACTGGAGCTTGCAGGTCATTGATTGGAGCTCGGTCTTAGCATTGAGACGGAGATCTCTGGGAGAGCTCTCGCCAATTGATATTACAAGGGGCTGGGAGGTCTCTGGTGGAGCAACGTCCTGAACTTGGCTCTCTCACCTCAGAGGCTCAGGCCTGACACCCAGCCAGAGCACCAAGACCCTGTCAGCCACAGAGCTCAGAAGAAAAGGGAGAAAAAAAAATAAAAGAAAGAAAGAAAAAACAAATAAAATAAAGTTTTTAAAATTAAAAAAATTATTAAAATAGAAAAATATAAAAGTAATTTAAAAAAAAAGAGAGCAACCAAACCAATAAACAAATGTACCAATGATAACAAGTGCTAAAAACTGTACTAAACAAAACAACGGACAGATAGAACCCTAGGACAAATGGTAAAAGCAAACCTATAGAGACAAAATCACACAAAGAAGCATACACATACACACTTACAAAAAGAGAAAAGGGGGAAATATATATATATATAAAGGAAGAGAGTGACAAAATCAATAGACAAATCTACCAATGATAATAAGCTCTAAATACTAAACTAAGATATACATAGAAATCAGGAACTAGTCACTCGCATTCGGCAAACCCCAAGTCTACAGTTGCTCCCAAAGTCCACCTCCTCAATTTTGGGATGATTCATTGTCTTCAGGTGTTCTACAGATGCAGGTACATCAAGTTGATTGTGGAGATTTAAACCACTGCTCCTGAGGCTGCTGGGAGAGATTTCCCTTTCTCTTCTTTGTTCGCACAGCTCCTGGGGTTCAGCTTTGGATCTGGACCCGCCTCTGCGTGTAGGTCGCCTGAGGGCGTCTGTTCTTTGCCCAGACAGGACGGGGTTAAAGGAGCCGCTGATTCGGGGGCTCTGGCTCACTCAGGCCGGGGGGAGCGAGGGCTACGGAATGCGGGGCGGGCCTGCGGTGGCAGAGGCCGCCGTGATGTTGCACCAGCCTGAGGCATGCCCTGTGTCCTCCCGGGCGCGTTGTCCCTGGATCACGGGACCCTGGCAGTGGCGGCTGCACAGGCTTCGGGAGGGGAGGTGTGGGTAGTGACCTGTGATTGCACACAGGCTTCTTGGTGGCTGCAGCAGCAGTCTTAGCGTTTCATGCCCATCTCTGGTGTCCACACTGGTAGCTGCAGCTCACGTCCGTCTCTGGAGCTCATTTAGGCGGTGCTCTGAATCCCCTCTCCTCGCGCACCCCGAAACAATGGTCTCTTGCCTCTCTGGCAGGTCCAGACTTTTTCCCGGACTCCCTCCTGGCTAGCTGTGGCGCACTAACCCTCGTCAGGCTGTGTTCACACAGCCAACCCCAGTCCTCTCCCTGGGGTCTGACATCCAAAGCCCGAGCCTCAGCTCCCAGCCCCGCCCGCCCCAGCGGGTGAGCAGACAAGCCTCTCGGGCCGGTGAGTGCCGGTCGGCCCCGATCCTCTGTGCGGGAATCTCCCCGCTTTGCCCTCCGCACCCCTGTTGCTGCGCTCTCCTCCGCGGCTCCGAAGCTTCCCCCCTCCGCCACCCGCAGTCTCCGCCCGCGAAGGGGCTTCCTAGTGTGTGGAAACATTTCCTCCTTCACAGCTCCCTCCCAGAAGTGCAGGTACCGTCCCTATTCTTTTGTCTCTGTTTTTCCTTTTTTCTTTTGCCCTACCCAGGTACGTGGGGAGCTTCTTGCCTTTTGGGAAGTCTGAGGTCTTCTGCCAGAGTTCAGTAGGTGTTCTGTAGGAGTTGTTCCACATGTAGATGTATTTCTGATGTATTTGTGAGGAGGAAGGTGATCTCCACGTCTTACTCCTCTGCCATCTTCAAGGTCCTCCCTTTCATTAGGTTTTGCATTGAGATAGTCATGAAAATGACTGCTGACTCACGAGCACTGGACCCCAAAAAGAGGATGAAACAGGTGAAAATCAACCTTCAGGTCAAAGGAAAATGTCGCCCCCTCTGCCTTTTGTTTCTATTGCTTTTTTAGTTGTAAAAAAAGAAATCTGTTTCAGGGGGTGTTTTCAGCTAGCCTGGCATCAGAGAGCCAGGGAATGACAGAGAGGATCAGGGGTAACTCTTATAGGCTGGGCCAGTTCTGTTTAGCAGGACTGGATGGACAGTTTGTACCAGGCTCAGAGTTCTTTGCAAACTTCTTGCGAGATTATCCGTCCTGTGATGCAGTCGTCAGACAGTCCCCCCAAGATTAGGTGAAGATACTGCCACACACTCTGTCTCCCTTTTGGAGATTTACTAAGTACGTTATTTTAATGGCTCTGAGAAATCCTGCAATAAAGAAACTGGTTTAATCCCTTTATTTCCAGCTGCATTTGTTCATGTCATTGGCCTGGGTTCTTAGTAGCAGACCTTGGAGTCCACTCTGGCTACTTTAAGCAGCAAAGGGATTTGAGAACAGTAAGTGTCCAACAGAATATTCTGTAAGGGTAGAGAGCCAGGCCCTGAGCTACGTAACCAGGAATAGCACTGTCCACGCTGCAGGAGCGCTTGCAGGGAATACCACTGCCTTCATCTCTTGGCTCGTATGGCTCAGGTATTCAAAAATGAGAATTGGATACCACAGAGCTATACCCACAGAAACTGCAGTCTGAGCCTTCCCAGCTATCTTCATCAGCTTGAGTTGCTGTAACACAACAGCATCGACTGGGTAGCTCATTTCTCACAGTTCTGGAAGCCATGAAGTTGAAGATTATGGAGCCAGCCGGTTTGGTCCTGATGAAGACCACCATCTCCCTGTAAGCTCATGTGACCCAGGCTCTGTGTATATGTGGAGAGAGAGCTCTGGTGCTCTCTTCTTCTTTTTTTTTTTTTTTTTTAATTTTTATTTTATACTGGACTATAGTTGATCTACAGTATTGTGTTCGTTTCAGGTATACAGCAAAGTGATTCAGTTATACATATACATATATAGTATCTATTATTTTTCAGATTCTTTTCCCATATAGGTTATTACAGAGTATTGGGTAGAGTTCCCTGTACTCTACAGCAGGTCCTTGTTGATTATCTATTTTATATAAAGTAGTGTGTATATGTTAATCCCAGACTCCTAATTTATGCCCCCCTCCACCTTTCCCCTTTGGTAACCATAAGTTTGTTTTCTAAGTCTGTGAGTCTGTTTCTGTTTTGGAAATTAGTTCATTTGCATCATTTTTTTTAGATTCTGCATATAAACGATATCATATGATATTTATCTTTCTTTGCCTGACTTACTTCACTTAGTGTGATAATCTCTAGGTCCATGCATGTTGCTGCAAATGGCATTATTTCATTCTTTTTAATGACTAAGTAATATTCCATTGTATATATGTACCATATCTTCTTTATCCATTCATCTGTTGATGGACATTTAGGTTGCTTCCATGTCTTGGCTACTGTAAATAGTGCAGCTTTGAACATTGGTGGTGCCCTCTTCTTATAAGGGCACCAATACCATTGTGGAAGCCCCACCCTCATGGCCTCATCTAAACATAATTACCTCTCAAAGGTCCCACCTCCTAATACCATCACATTGGTAGGTAGGACATATGGATTCTGGAGGGGACACAGACATTCAGACCATAACACAAGGCTCTCTGTTTCTTTTTCTTTAACTTATACACAAGATTTGTATACAACTAAATACAGAAAAATATATATGAAATGCTCCTTATCTCCTCAGAGATGAGTTTTTTTAGTTTGGGAGACAAAATAGACTGCATGTGACTGGGTGTTCTCTCTCTGGTGCAAACTTTGTCAGAATTCAGACAAGTAAAGGTCAGGCATTTTGGAGCAGTCAAAGAAAGCTGCGAAAGCAGGGGGCTGCATCTGTGAGTTGAAAGAAGGCTGTCACTGTCCTATATAACAAGTTGGTCTGCCATTGTTTTGTTTAAAGAAACAGTTTCCCGGACTTCCCTGGTGGCACAATGGTTAAGAATCCGCCTGCCAATGCAGGGGACACAGGTTCGAGCCCTGGTCTGGGAAGATCCCACATGCCGCAGAGCAACTAAGCCCATGTGCCACAACTACTGAGCCTGCACTCTGGAGCCTGCGCACCACAACTATTGAAGCCTGCGCACCTAGAGTCCATGCTCCGCAACAAGAGAAGCCACCACAGTGAGAAGTCTGTGCACCACAATGAAGAGTAGCCCCCACTCGCCGCAACTAGAGAAAACCCAAGTGCAGCAACGAAGACCCAACGCAGACAAAAATAAATAAATAAAAAAAAAAAGAATCAGGTTCCCTTGGATGTAGATTTATTTTCTAAACAAACAACAGACTGACTCAGGTTTATCAAAACACTTAGTGACTCAGGTGTTGCTTTAGGAGATGAGATAGTGGTGCCTGACCGGTCTTGGGGCATGCCAGGGTCATGGCAAGGGTGAGAGCCCCAAATCTCTCTCAGTCTGCTTAAGGGTCGCTGAGCCTAGGTTCCTTGGGCTGATTGGAACCACTAGCAGATATACATGATCCACTCCTTTCTTTAGGGAAAGCTACACCAGTCACTGCTCCCATGGGGGGCTGTGACTGTCTGACAGATCCCCAGAGAAAGCTATTCTTTGGTCTTTCTCAGAAACACAATTAGAGAGCTCAAGTTATAATGGAGACAATCGGATTTATCTGGAAAGAAAACTTCTTTTCACGAGAGCCCTACTTCAAGGAATGAGAATCCTGAGCATTCGCTCATAACACTTTGCCATCCCAGTCGTCGGAATGGGTCTCACCATCACTGGCCATCAGTTAGGCTGTTTCTCTGTCCCCACACTGGGGTAACCACGGGAGGCACTTGGGCACGTGATTTTTCTCGGAGGAGCTGGAGGAGAACATGGCTTGGGCATCTCAACCCTCTGAAACAGCACCTCGTTCTCAGCTTTCTGACTGAACGTCACTCCGTGATAGTCATCAAACAAAGCTGGTGAGACACATGGTCACTGTGGTCTAGGAGCTTACCATCTCAGAGAGAACACATTTGTTATGGACAAACATCCAGAAAATATACAGGCCAACAAAAAGATGTGCCGAAGCCACATCTGGCCCTTTGAAGCCGTGAGCCCATCCCCTCCACCACTGCTACAAAGGAAAGTCTCCAATCCCCTCCAAACATCTGGGTGAACACACCTGTCTTTCCAGTACATTGGTTGGAATTGGAGACAGCTTGCCATTTTTTCATTCCCAGGCATCTCTTCTACCACTCGGCCCATCCACTCGGGACCCAGAAGTCTTTTTTTTTTTTTTTTTTTGCGGTACGCGGGCCTCTCACTATTGTGGCCTCTCCCGTTGCGGAGCACAGGCTCCGGACGCACAGGCTCAGCGGCCATGGCTCACGGGCCCAGCCGCTCCGTGGCATGTGGGATCTTCCCGGACCGGGGCACGAACCCGTGTTCCCTGCATCGGCAGGCAACTCTCAACCACTGTGCCACCAGGGAAGCCCCCAGAAGCCTTTTTTAGGGTGTAAGAGAGGCAAAACTCAGTCATTTGGACAATATGTTGGATGTTCCCCACCCATCAACTCTGTCAGCTCCATGACAGATGATACCTACACACAGCTGTTTTCCTTGAAGGCTAAATTTCCTTCCTTATGCTTGATGTGTGTTTACTATGCCACACTTTAATTGATGGCATTTGCATGAAATTCATAAAGCTGTGAGCAAGTCACTTCCTACGTCTCACTATCCCCATCTCTTGAGGAAAAGCATATAATAATACATAATATATAACAGGATATAATACCTATTTAGTATATAATAATGTCATAATCTCCAAGGTTTTGTCATTTCAGCTCTAGCATTCTATGAACCTCTCCTCTATCCAGTGAAATTGGTCACTGCCGATTCCAATGCAAGTCACTTCTCTTCCAAAATATTTTTCCTCATTTTAGTTCCTAATCTGTTAGTGAACACATACAACCTGATCATATAGTTGAAGTCAGGAATGTAGAGCAAAAGTTCTTCCACCAAGCCCTATGGTATTTTATCTTCAAAGTTCTCTGCAATTCTACAGGTTGTGACTGAGTTTGTTCACCTGAAATCGCCACGATTATGATTATTGGGTCTTCCACGCCCCACGCAGAGCCCACTCTCAGTAGATTAGACCCATCAATCCAGAGCTCACGTACCTGGCAATATCCTTATGTATGATAGAGAAACATGAAATAAGCAATAAAAAAAGGGAGTCTTTTATAGGCAAAAGAGAAATGACCACTGAGCCTGACAGTGAGGAAGGAATAGTGTAAATTATAAAAACTAGACCCAGTGGTCTTTAACTCTTTCGTGGAGGCAACACATCTCTGTAGGGCAGTGATTGTTCAACAGATCTGGGTTTAAATCCAGGCATTGCAATATAGTCCCTGTGAGACCTTGGGAAAGTTATTCTAGGAAGACACATGGTTATGTAAAAATACAGCTTGCATATATGCTCAGGTCTCTAGAAAAGAAAGGATATGGGTATCCGAGAAAGGAAGAACCGTTCCTGGGGGTACAGGTAGCCAAGGTGTTACTGAGTGTCATTGACTTTTATGTTTACAAGTGATGCTCTCTGAGTGTTTCGAGTCCAGGGAGTGAGCTGAAAAGACCTTCTCAGGAACCGTGTTTTTCTCTTCTGTTCTGGGACCCATGGCTTGTGGTTCATGGTAGCTCTTCGGTGCCTTCAGAGCCTGCATCCAATTTTTTCCCTCAGGGAGATAAATATTAATCTCCGAGACCAGACTTGATTTTTAAAAACAGAAGCAAGTCTGAGGACTTATGTAGGTAATCATACTGGATAAGAATATCTGGGGTAAAAAAAATATGGTTATACACATAGATTGATCATTTTTCGTGTTTGTTATTTACTTCTGAAAGCAATTTGCTGAGATTCTGCCAAAGAGAATTTTAAAATGTTAAAGACTGTTGAACTGACTTTGCTGGTAAGCCAGGTAGTTGGCTGTAATTTATCTAACTCCCTAAGGGTGCACGGTTCTCCTTAGATTCTCTGTGTGTGCATGTGTGCGCATGTGTGTGTATATTGCTAAAAGCACCACCACTACAAATTCTAGTGTCTTCTTGAGTCGACCAGTCCAGTAGGCTTCTTGCATTAGATTGTTTCCCAATCTTTAGTCATTTGTCAGCCAACTTTTAAATTGTTTTCCATTACCTACCTAGACAGCTATTTGCATATTAATTTCCTCTAAACCAATTCACTTTTTAAGTCCATCACATTTCTGAAAGTGGAAAACTAACACTGTCAGTTACCCTGAATAGCAAATAGTAGAAAGAAATACAATAAAACTGATCCATTATTAATCCATGAAGTTAGCCTAAGATCTGCATTCTCTTTACTGAAAAAGAAGTTGCACAAGTCCCGGGGAGTTGTTAAAGGCATACCAGCAGCAGACTGGGGTTTTCTCCTGGACTGCAATCAGAGGGATGAGCTGAGAGCAGTAAAGGGAATAACTCTTCCAGGTGCTCTAACGAGATGTTAGGCCAAGTCTAGTGACCTTCCAAAAACATCACATGAGCTGCTAGTGGAACGTGTCCTTTGCTTGGGAGACATTGGCTTAGCACAATGTTCTTGCCTTTAACCCCGCAGGTCTCCACGGGGCTGGCACAGATACCAGGCATGTCCATGAATACTGTACACCTGTCCTTTGGGACCAAGATTAGCATCTTCAGCTTCCAGACCTCTCCCTTTGCTACCCCTAAATCTGGCAGGTGCCCCAGACAGGGCCACCATGGAAGGCCAGCACCGTCCAGACAGAAGCATGTCCCACTTTTGCTAGGCCTGCTTCAGAGCCCTTGGAGATGGAAAAATGAAGTGCTTTCAGAGGAAGCAGCAAAACTGGGAGCAGTAACTCTTTACGGGCAATGAGGACATGATACTAGATGAAGCTGAAGTTGTGTGGTCTGGCCTTGGACTCTCCCCACTCACACAACCCCAGGCTCCTGGGGCCTGACACAATTGCGACAGATGCTTTCCAGAGGGGAGCCAGGTGGTTTTCAACACAACAGGCCCCAGAATAATGCTCATTGGCAGCTCCTTCTGAGATAACTTCAGACATGGCTGGCTTGCAGGGCAGAATCCGATCTTGTGCTATTTATTATCTGAGTCCATTGGTGGGGATTTTCCTCATCTCCCCACCACCACACACACACACACACACCACCTTTCCCATGTGTGTTTGTGCAAAATGGACTTTGGATCCAAACGTCATGGTGCCCTCAAACACGCCTCAGCACATCCCAAGTCCTCGCTATAATTTTATCTCAAACTCAGCTCTAGTATTCCATGAAGCAAAATTGGAAATGGCCTTTAATCATTCAGAGAGATGAATGTGTGCGTGTGTGTGTGTGTGTGTGTGTGTGTGTGTGTGTAAGGGTAAATGCTCTTTCAGGTGCCAGATTCTTTCCTGAGCGACGTCTGAGATGGACAGAGCTGATGAATTAATACTTATGCTGGCAAAATGTCCCCCAGTCCCTATTCTTGCTAGAAGCACCAGATCACACCCCAGAATAGCCACATTATACCCCTGCACACAGCCAGGAAGATTTCATAAACTTTCTTCTTTTTTTGATAAATGTGATAAATATTGTATTTAAAGACATAAAACAGTCTCTCTTTAAAGCCATCACAGGCAAGGGAAGCTCTGTGTTCCCCTCAATACAGTGGAATATGGCTGTGAATCAGAGGTTTAAGGAGCAAAGTTGAATCCTGTCCTGTGTCAAGAAGAGGAATACACAGCTCCGAGGCTGATGTGTTTCTCTTCTTCGGCCCATGGCGGGCTTGCTTCTGCCTTCTTTCACGAGGCTCGAGGTCTGTAAAGCCAGGGTCTGTGGAGGACTCCTGGGGCCTGGATCCTGCAGCCAGGAGGCCAAGGTGTGACCGACAATCACCGTGGTCTCAGGGTGAACCTGTGGGGCACATGCAGGGGAAAGGCTCAGAGGCTTCTGGACAGAGTTTCTCAGACTTGTCATTAACAAGGGACAGAGAAAGAGCAGATGAAAAGGAGACAAGGGTAACCTCAAAGGAGTTATTTTAACGAGCAATGCATCATACGGTAGGAATCATAATGTGAAATTTTCCAAACGCCCCATCTGTGTGTTATCCAACGTGCAGGATTTCTCTTAAATCCTGCTCTCGAGGGACTGCCTTTATTAATGTTTTAATGGGCCCTGAGATCTCCAGGAGGGAAACTCCTGGTAAGGAGAGGTTCGTAAGAATTATTTGTGGTTATTTGGACCCACCCACAGCGTATTGCATGGCTGACCGCGGTGTCCTTCCTGAGGCTGTCCTCTGCCCTGGCCTTCATTGCCACAGGGTCTCACAGTTGAGCATCTCTTCCTGTGACTGCTCTTTCCTTGCCCTCTGAAGGCTCCTTCCCCTCCACGCCACCCACAGGAGGTGTTCATTGCTAGAGTTTCCATTGTTCTTTCCGTGATGGTTCTTGGGTCTCTAGCTCCAACCCGGACCTGTTTTCAGAGCTCTAGACCACATATAACTGTTTACTAGACATCCCTACTTAATTGTCTCATGAAACCCTCCATCTCAACAACTTCTCCTCCCCCTCTCCTCTTGTGTCCCCCAGTTTAGCGAACTCTGCCACCACCCACACACACGGCCAAGGACTTTGGGAGGTCATCCTTGGTTCCTCTTCCCTTCCCAACTGCAATTCCCCACCAGCTTCTTAACCCCACCTCCTAAGCGTGTCTCCTTCTGCTTTCCTTCATGGCCATGGCAATCATCCTGGCCTCTGCTACCCTGATCTCTCACTTGAACCCCCACATCCACATGGCTTACAAGGCCATCTTCATGAACTTCTGCTACCTCTCAAGTCATCTTTCATCACTTTCTCTCCTACTTTATGCTCCGAACATTTGGATCTCCTTTTATTCCCTGCACTGACCATTCTCGCACTGACTTTGGCTGTTGCACAAATAATTCCCTCTGCCTAGAACACACAGCTTCCCCTTCCACAGCTCTCTCTCACTTTCCCATGCTGCTTCTATCACCTTTCATCCTTTGGTTGGGTTACACAGCTTTTTCCCAGGGAAACCTTGCAGGTTAGGTTGTCCATGATTCCCTAAATCTCTCCCTTTATAATACTCATTATACCATATTGGTGACACTTGTTTAAGTGTCCACTTTCCCAGCTTAATTACTTCATTAAACACATCAGATGTCTTTTATTTCTTATTTAGTTTTTGGGTTTTGCTTTATCATTTTTAAAAATTGAAATATAGTTGATTTACAATATTGTGTTAGTTTCAGGTGTACAGCAAAGTGATTCAGCCATATATATGTATATATTCTTTTTCAGTTTATTTTTCATTATACGTTACTATAAGATATTGAATATAGTTCCCTGTGTTATACAGTAAATCCTTATTGTTTATCTATTTTATGTATAATGGTTTGTATCTGTTAATCCCAAACTCCTAATTTATCCCTCCCCTGTCCCTTTTCCTTTTGGTAATCATAAGTTTGTTTTCTATGTCTGTGAGTCTGTTTCTGTTTTGTGTAGAGATTCATTAGTATTATTTTTTAGATTCCACATATGTGATACCATATTTGTCTTTCTCTGACTTACATCACTTAGTATGATAATCTCTAGGTCCATCCATGTTGCTGCCAATGGCAATATTTCATTCTTTTTAAACACATCAGATGTCTTATTGGTCACATTTATTTTTTCCTTGAGACCATCCTCTAGGAACCCTCCATTATCCTGTTTAGACCAGAAGTGTTTGTTCACTAAACCTTCCATACAGCTATCAATCCCTGTTAGGTCCAACACTTTTTTTTCTGGTGGATTCTTTGCCAGATTCCATACTGTTTTCTCTATTGCTTTATATCCTTGGTTGGTGAAATTCATCCTCCAGGAACTTCATGAGAGTGGAGGCATAGAAATATATCTTTTTTGAAAACTTGCATGTTTGAAAATGTCTTTATTCTGCCTTTGCACTCGTTGTATACTTCAGCTAGGTATAAAATCCTATGCTAAAAATCATTTGCCTTCTCATTGTTAATACATTTCCCTGGAGTTTTCTATTGTAAAGGGCTGATGTTGAGAATTCTAATATCCTTTTGCTTATAATTTTTAGAGAATCTATCTTTGTCCTTCTGGACCTGGAAGCTGTTAGCATCCTTTTCCTTCTTCTTAGCGTTCTGAAACCTCAAGGTGATATGCTTTGGTGGAGATCCTTTTCTTTCTTTATTTTGGTGAGTAGGTCCTTACAATCAGAGAGTGCATGTCCTGGGACTTCCCTGGCGGTCCAGGGGTTAAGACTATGCACTTCCAATGCAGGGGGTGTGGGTTCGATCTGTAGTTGGGGAACTAAGATCCCGCATGCCATGTGGTGTGGCCAAAAAATTTTAAGAAAGCGCATGTCCTTCACCTCTGGGACATTTTCTTATATTTCTCTTGTAGCTTCTTCCCCACCATTTTCTCTGTCTTCTCTCTCTGTGTAAATGTTGAAGTTCATAGACTGATTAATTTTCTTCTCTTTTCTTTCCTCTTGCCCATATATTTGTCTTTAGTTCTATTTTCTTTTTTCCCTAAGAGGTTATTGATTTTTAACTTCCTATCATTTTATTGGATTTATGTCAGATCCAGAGTTTCCCTGGTTCATTTTCTTCTCTGAATAAACTTTTTGCTCCTGTTGGTGTTGGGAAGTGGTGGTCACTTGGGCAATATGGGTGGACAGAGAGATTAGGGTCTGCTGTTCCTTTAATAGTGCCTTGACTAATCCCTACCTCCTGCCTTTGCTGATACCTGGTGCCTGCAATTCCTGAGCCTTTCTGAGATTTTTCAGCATGAGTTGGCTTGCTTTTCCCTTCCGTCTTCCACTGTAGGTACTTGGTATTCAGCCATCACAGCTTTGCTAACTCCTTCATTCACTGTTCATCTTCCAAGATGGTCATTAATATCTCTCATGCTCTACTGTAGTCATGACTATTTTCTTTAACCTTGTGGTTTCATACATTTTAAAATTCATTCACTATCATTTTGGTAGCATTTCAGAAGTGGACAGGGATATGTGCATGTGTTCAATTTTCCATGTCTACTTAAAACCATTTACTACTCTTTTTTTTTTTTTTTTTTTTTTTGCGGTACGTGGGCCTCTCACTGCTGTGGCCTCTCCTGTTGCGGAGCACAGGCTCCGGACGTGCAGGCTCAGCGGCCATGGCTCACGGGCCCAGCCGCTCTGCGGCATGTGGGATCCTCCCAGACTGGGGCACAAACCCGTGTCCCCTGCATTGGCAGGCAGACTCTCAACCACTGCGCCACCAGGGAAGCCCCATTTACTATTCTTTACTGAAGTTGTGGCCGAGTTTTCTGATTCCTGGTACTTGGCGGAAAAGTCTTAATTTGAGTTCTGGTTGTAGACCTTCCCTTCCTCCTTCCCTCTCTCCCTCCCTTCTTTTCCTTCCTTCTTTTCTTGTCTCTCTCTTCTTTATGTTTTTTCTTCATCCTGTCCTTCTGTCCTGACTCACAGACAGGGTCTCAGCCACTTCATACTATTTGGCTTCAGAATCTTCAGGCTCCATCTAGGCTTTTCTTAATTTCTTGTGATCACAGAATTGTTGCTTGCTATCTTACTATGAAATATTTTATTTTACTGTTGATTCTATGGGTCTCAACTCATTCTTTAGATCCTCCTGTGATGATGAGAATGCCAGTGATAAGGACGATATATTTATGGAGCTCTTGACACGTACCAAGCCCTAAATTAAGCATGTTACATAGATTATCTCCTTTAACTGACCCAATGGGCTAGTTAATATTTATTTTCTCATCTTATAGATAAGAAAACTAAAGCTTATGGAGTTTTTATAACTTGCCCAAGAAAATATAACTGGTGAGTTGTAAAACTAGGTTTTTAAAGAACGACTTCCTGACATCCAAGATCAGACTTTTACCCATACTGCAATACTATAGGCTTCTTGATGGCAAGTGCTATTAGACAAGGCACCGATCAAAACATTATTTTGAGCCATGGGATTCCCACTACTTGCCTGAACACTTTCTAACAATAGAATGAGATGCCTAATGATTTCGTGACTGCTCCTCTGGAAAGAGCTACACAGGGGTTGGATGGCCTTGTGTGAGGGTGTGTAGGGGGGGAGGATTCCTGCATTCGGATGGAGCATGGACTTTACAATCCCTTTAGTTTGTTTTTTTACACTAATGATAGTTAACATTTATTGAGCAGTTACCTTGTTCCAAACATGGTTGCTATTAAATTGCCTTTATATACCTTATCTCATTGAATTGATTCTAGGACCTGTCTTTTAGCATCATCTTCATTTAGTAAGGAGGAAACTGAGGCTAAAGAGATTATCTGACTTGCACAGGGTCACACACCAGGGAGTGAAGAGCTGAGATTTCAACTTATAATTTTCAGAAACTATAAGCTAAAGACCAGAACAATCAGAGATTTCCCCTGAATGAGTAATAGCCACAGCAAGTTCGAACAGAGGGGCGGCTGGAGACTCACATGGGAAGTAAAGGTGATCTTCTGCTTCCCATCCGCTCGGTTCCCCTTCTCTTTTTGGTTCTTGCTCTCATGAATTCCGTGTGTCAATCCCAAGTCTCCTTCATGGAGACCTTGACCATGAATTGTGGAGGAAAAGAAACCTGGGCCAGAGCCAGAAGACCTGGGCCCTTATGCCAGGCTTTGGACTGCAAGCAACCCCTAGCCACTCTGAGTCTCAGCCCTCCCAGCTGTAAAATGGTTAATAACAACCTTAAATTATAGGCACAATCCCTTTAAACATTTCAGGTTTATGCTTCTGACTGTTCTGCTGTGGTTTTCCTTCCACAGTCTCCTAGAATCTTCCTCTTAGACCAATCAGCAGAACTGGGACCTCGCTCCTTATCCTCATTTCATTCTCTGTGTATTGTGTATCAGTGGGAGGGATGAAAAGATCGTACCTTCAGGCATTTAATTAATCTTAGCATTTAATATTAAAAATAATAATAGCTAGCATCTGTTGAATGCTTACTATGTCCAGATATTGTGCTAAGGATGGTATAAACACCGTTTCACTTCATCCTCATACCAATCCCAAGAGGCTGGGCCATTATTATCTTGTTCTCATTCTAGACCAAAAATGTCCTGAATGTGGTTGACTTAGTCTACTCAGGCTGCCATAACTAATACCATAGACTGGGGGGCTTAAACAACAGAAATGTGTTTTCTCACAGTTCTGGAGGCTGGAAAATCCAAGGTAAGGACTGGCAGGGTTTGGTTTCTAGTGGGGGCCTTCTTCCTGGCTTTCAGATGACTGTGACCTCACACGGTGGAGAGAGATTGCTTTCTCTTCCTTTTCTTACAAGGCGAACAATCCTTTGGGTTAGGACCCACCTTTATCACCCCATTTAACCATAAGTACTTCCTAAAAGCCCTGTCTTCACATATGGTCACACTGGGGCTCTGAGTTTCAACATATGAATTTGGGGGGATACGATTCACCCCATAGCAATGGTGGACAACGTTTAGCTTGGCTTTAATGGACATATGCTATTCATGTTATTAACACATGAAAATGTTTGAGGTGGGAAGATGGCATCTTTCTGCTACTTTCTAAACACCCTCCCTTCCCCATGAAGAGGGTGGACAGATCACCCGTTAGAAAATAGGACTGTCTCAATGTTTGACAGGAAGGGCCAACACTCCTGTTGCCTATCAAACAGCAGGAAGAATTAAAAGTTTCTTCGGGTTTGAAGAAACTTGGTCCTTTGTGGGATGACCCTTTTATTATCCCGACAAAGGACCTCCTGGGATTGTCTTTAAGAGAAAAGTAGTCTCCTTAGTGTTCCTCTCTCTGTCCTTAGATGAGAGATGGCTCCAGTATCAAAACTTAGTTGTTTTTCTCCTTTCTGTCTGCAGAACTAACCCTCTCCTCCAGAGGCTTTTGGTGACGGATCCCTTTCTTTTCCAGGAAGCTAAAGAAACTATTTCGGAAGCTGAAAGGTGAGACAGAGCCTGGAGAAGCTGACTCCGCCTGTTCAAAGCATCCAGAGCAGTGGGATCTAGACTACAGCCTGGAACCATACACTGGACTGACGCCAGAGTACATGGAAATGAGTAAGATCCCATGGGCTTTCCTTCCACTGGGGGTGCGTTCAGATAAGGGGGTCAGGGGGAGGGTTAGGAAAATAACTGAGGCAGCCTCTGCTCGTTCCCGGGCTTCATGGTGACACAGTGTCGCCTTCAGTGCCACGTGGAAGTTGAGGAGGGTGTGGGCAGAAGGAGCCCTGGTCTGCGAACCGGCAGCATCTCATCACCAACTTGATACTCAAATGGTCCCCTCTTCTTTGGGGGCCCCCTGTCTTCATCTGTCAAATGACAGGTGTTGTCTCTCGGGTTCCTTCCCGTGGTTTCTACCATGAGAGGCAAATTGGGAAGTCTGATATTTAAGAATGCAATTTCCACTAAGAAAGAGGAAAGTGGTCCTCTGACACTTGGGACAAGGATACATAAATCTTGACGAGGAGAATATAGGAGAGTCCCTCACTCTGATAAGGTGGGGCTGGGGAAAATGTCATCTTTCCTCTAAAAATGGTGGGGATGTTTTGGGTAGGGGGTGAGAGGAAGATTTCTAGTTATAGTCTCTGATTGTTCTTGGATGAGGCCTAAGAGTAGGAGCGCGTGCAGCGCAGGCCGACAGAACACAGTCATTTCAGACGGGGTTCGGAAGCCACGTGTTCTCCATCGTGAGCAGTGCCCCAGCTTGGACCAGCTGCTTTCAAACACTTGGCTGCTTATTAATAATCCTGAGCTTTCACTGGGCTGAATATTTGAGTAGCCTGTTTCCAAGACTTGGAACTAATGAATTAAAAACATAGGACCGAGAGGGCAGACATATCACGTAAACATTGGCTCAATCTAGAGTGAATGGAGAAACATGAGTCAGATCCAACGAAAGAATCACTCAGGACTTCATATCATTGGACCCTCATTGTGTTTGCATAATGACTCCTGCCTTCTTTGGTTAATTCCTTTTAACAGGGGCTACTAATGCCTCTGTGTACCAGGTACCTCACTTGTTATTTCTAATGGATACTTATCCTCTGTCTTCATAAGAGAGAGAGAGAGAGAGAGAGAGAGAGAGAGAGTGTGTGTGTGTGTGTGTGTGTGTGTGTGTGTGTGTGTGTTAAGGGTAGAGGGATGGACAAGGTCTAGATGAGACGGCCAACAAAGTTTTGTTGTACTTCTGGGGTCTCTAAAATTCCAGGCAAAGCCTGAGCTTTGTCATCTGAATAAATGCCCCAGAGAAGAAACAATCATTATGTCTGCCACAGGAACAATAGACAAAGAAAATATCAAGACACAGTTTGTGTAAACACACAGCTCTCTGATGCTTTTTGCCTCTCGCTAAGGGCGACCTCTCATCCCTCTCCAACACTGAGCCCTATATTTACGCAGAGATGACCGCTCAGATTTCAGATGTCATTCTGCATCTGCCATCCTCTCAGAAAGAGATCGATGCCAGATTGAGACTTCCATTCGGGAAGGGGCTTACGCTAGAACCCCCATAGCTCTGTCTTTCAAAGTCCACCCTCCATCTCCAGCCCCTCCCCCCAACCACACAGTTATTTGTGTAGGTGTTAATGCCTGTCTGCCTGTCTGTACAGAGAGCTGGCTATTTCAAAGCTCCCTGTCTTGAGTGATTAAGAGCAGAGACCCTTGAGCCATACTCCCTGGGTTCAAATCCTGGCTCTATCACCAACTAGCTAGATAGCTTTGGGTAAATGGCTAACGCTAACCCTAGTCCTAAACCTAACTTCATGGAATTGTTGTATCAATGTATAATGAATTAATGTCTGTGAAGTGCGTAGAAGAGTGTATAGCACAAACAAAAGCTGTGTCAAGTGTTGCTGTTTCTCCTAATGGTCTTGAGGCCCCAGGAAGGCAGGGTATAGGAAAACATGCTGTACTTTGTCAGCCACTGTCACTAAACAGACACGCACTATGTCATGTTCAGACTCGGGCACTTACCAAGTAATGAGAAGACAGAGAAAACAAGAACTAGAAGACTTGGTGATTTTTGGAAGAAGTTCACCCCAAGATTGTAGAGAGTGAAATTCATTCCATAGATTAAACAAACAAGCAAACTACTTACAGGTTAAGAGGGAACAAAACAACCATAAAACAAAAAGGTTGAAAACAGAAGGAAGCATGTCTCCCAGAACTTTCCTTATTCAAGCCCAACTTTTGGTAGCATTTTGGTGCCATATCTTAGGCCCCTTTCGTTATTTTTAAATAACACATATTTTATTTTATTTTTAAATAAAAATATTCCTATTTATTTTAACATCTTTATTGGAGTATAATTGCTTTACAAGGGTGTGCTAGTTTCTGCTTTATAACAAAGTGAATCAGCTATACATATACATATACCCCCATATCTCTCCCTCTTGCGTCTCCCTCCCTCCCACCCTCCCTATCCCACCCCTCTAGGCGGTCACAAAGCACCGAGCTGATCTCCCTGTGCTATGCGGCTGCTTCCCACTAGCTATCTATTTTACATTTGGTAGCGTATATATGTCCATGCCACTCTCTCACTTTGTCCCAGCTTACCCTTCCTCCCCCTCTCCATGTCCTTAAGTCCATTCTCTAGTAGGTCTGCGTCTTTATTCCCATCCTGCCCCTAGGTTCTTCATGACCTTTTTTTTTTTTTTTTTTTAAGATTCCATATATATGTGTTAGCATATGGTATTTGTTTTTCTCTTTCTGACTTACTTCACTCTGTATGACAGTCTCTAGGTCCATCCACCTCACTACAAATAACTCAATTTCGTTTCTTTTTATGGCTGAGTAATATTCCATTGTATATATGTGCCACATCTTCTTTATCCATTCATCTGTCGATGGACGCTTAGGTTGCTTCCATGTCCTATTGTAAATAGAGCTGCAATGAACATTGTGGTACTGACTCTTTTTGAATTATGGTTTTCTTAGGGTATATGCCCAGTAGTGGGATTGCTGGGTCATATGGTAGTTTTGTTTTTAGTTTTTGAAGGAACCTCCATACTGTTCTCCATAGTGGCTGTATCAATTTACATTCCCACTAACAGTGCAGGAGGGTTCCCTTTTCTCCACACCCTCTCCAGCGTGTATTGTTTGTAGATTTTTTGATGATGGCCATTCTGACCGGTGTGAGATGATATCTCATTGTAGTTTTGATTTGCATTTCTCTAATGATTAGTGATGTTGAGCATTCTTTCATGTGTTTGTTGGCAATCTGTATATCTTCTTTGGTGAAATGTCTATTTAGGTCTTCTGCCCATTTTTGGATTGGGTTGTTTGTTTTTCTGGTATTGAGCTGCATGAGTTGCTTGTAAATTTTGGAGATTAATCCTTTGTCAGTTGCTTCATTTGCAAATATTTTCTCCCATTCTGAGGGTCGTCTTTACTTCTTGTTTATGGTTTCGTTTGCTGTGCAAAAGCTTTTAAGTTTCATTAGGTCCCGTTTGTTTATTTTTGTTTTTATTTCCATTTCTCTAGGAGGTGGGTCAAAAAGGATCTTGCTGTGATTTATGTCATAGAGTCTACTGCCTATGTTTTCCTCTAAGAGTAACACATATGTTAAACATTTAAATATTTTAAATATTTATGAGTTAAAAAATAAAGTTGTGATCATATGCACACATTTCTCTTTTTTCAGTTAGCCTTATATGAATAAATATTTCCAAATTGTCATATAATATTTAAAACAAACAGCTGCATAATAAATCAACCCTCTAATAAATGGATCATAGTTTATTTACCTATCTTCCAAGGAAGTGAATTGGAGGCTCAGTTTCCAATTTTTCCCCTATTTTCACAAATCCAGTATATATTATTTTCATGCATGTAATCTTTTCCACATTTGTAATTACTTCCTCAAGATATACTCCCCCAGATGTGATGGCTAGATCTAAAGGATGGCCATTGTATGGTTCTTGATTTGTTTTACCAAATTGCTTTCTGAAAGGACTAGACCAATTCCCTTCGCCATAGACCATGTACGAAATACTCTTCCAATGGGTACCAGTTATTTATTACCCTGAAGTCAAGTGGTAATGAAAGAATGGTCAGTGTGCATTCAGCTTGAGATTCCCAGCCCCCATGCCCACCTCATTCTACCTGTTGACGTGAATATTCCAGACTCATCCTTTAAGACTTAGCTTTTCACAGTGCTTCCTCTGTGAAGTCTTCCTAGCCCCATTCCTGCTGAGAGGAATCATTAACTGTTTGCTTTTCTGTCCCAGTGTTGCATTTGGTGCACACACTGATGGTGTATCTTACAGAATTACGGAAATAGCCGTTCTTCTGCAGACCCATCTAAAGAGCAGTGAGTGAGGCCCATGACTTTTCATGTTCCCCAGAACCCAGCACATTCCCTGGCACGTGACAGGCACTCAACATGTCTGATAAACAAAGACGAGTGAGGGAATGAATGCCTTTATTTATTAATGAGGGCAGGTTTCGTAACAGAGGTAAGTTTTTAATAATTTTAAGTGGAAAATGAAGGATCGTTTTCAAAGCAGGGCTTGGTTGATGGTGGATCAAGGATGTTCTAAAGAGGTTTCCAGGGCTTCCCTGGTGGCGCAGTGGTTGAGAGTCCGCCTGCCGATGCAGGGGACACGGGTTCGTGCCCTGGTCTGGGAAGATCCCACATGCCGCGGAACGGCTGGGCCCGTGAGCCATGGCCGCTGAGCCTGCGCGTCCGGAGCCTGTGCTCTGCAACGGGAGAGGCCACAACAGTGAGAGGCCCACGTATCACAAAAAAAAAAAAAAAAAAGAGATTTCCAGCTCCAGGTAGGAGATTGGTCTTGATCCACAAGGTCCCTTCTGATTCTGAGGGTCCACTTATTAATAATCTGAGTAAGGGAGAGCATTCCAAGGCAGAGGACTGGCAAGTCCAAAGAGTCTCATGGCCGTGAGTAGCTGCTGACAAAGCAAATGATGGTTTTGGGGTAGGGAGGGAACAGAGAAAGACCAGGGATTATTGGAGAACTCTAAGGAAGATCTGACAAGTTTGCATTTTGCATCAGGCCATAGGGAGCAGGTGTAAAATCGTGGTCAGTGCTGTGACTATGTATGAACTCTGTTTCTCTTGAGGAAGATGGGCAGCTAGTGCAGGGGGGGAATGGAGAGGGAATGAGGAAGCACAGGTGGACACCTTCATTTGTTCATTCATTCTTTCATTCATGAAATATTTATAAGGCACCCAGAGGGAGGAACAAGTTTAGAGGCCAGGACAGTCTCTCCAACAATTCAGGTTGATATTGATTCAGCCTTGTCTGGGGGGAGGAAGCCTGGACCACACATGGGCTTTCCATGCTGGGTTCCACAGAAACTCACAGAGCCCTTTAGGCCATTTTGCTAAGTTATCAGTCATTTTAGAGACATGACTATTTTATTTTATATTTTCTATAAGTGCAAGGACAATGTTTCTTTTTTTCAAAAACATTTATTTATGTATTTATTTAGGCTGCTCCGGGTCTTAGTTGCAGAATGTGGGATCTTTAGTTGCGGCGTGCAAACTCTTAGTTGCAGCACACATGCAGGATCTAGTTCCCTGACCAGGGATCGAACCCGGTCCCCCTGCATTGGCAGCATGGAGTCTTACCCACTGGACTGCCAGGGAGGTCCGAGGACAATGTTTCTGAGTTAGATGTCTTTCATCCCTAATATCTCTGGATTACCCTCTTCACCCTTTCAGGGAGTATTTGATCCCATGTACGATCAAAGACGAGGCCGCAGAATAAACTTTACCAAACGATGACTTCATCTAGCAGTGTAGGCTAAGTGTGGTTAAGGGTGGGCTCCTCTGGGGTCAACTGCCAGGCTTCCTGTCCTACATGCCTTGATGCTTCAGGTCAGCCAGGCCAGGTTTCCTCACCTGAAAAGTGGCATCCTTTGATGAAAATAGCACCTACCTTGTAGGATGCTTCTGAAAACCAGGAGATGAATCTGGGGTAGTTAAAACACTTGGTCTGGACACTCTCTCGGTGACAGTCAGCTGCCATTGTTAGTGTCAAGTGTCTGGTTTCTTTCTCTTTAATCTAGGAATTGACTAAAAACAGTCTGAAGCCCCTGCATGTAGTGAGCCCTGGAGCTTCCTCCCATCCCATCAGGCAGTAGGATCAGACAGTAATGTTTAAAGACTGAGGGTACGAGATTCCAAGGCAGTTCTAAGAATCACACCCAGAAGCCTGAGATATAAACATTCCGAGATACTTGTCCCTCCAGAGAACACAAAGGTCTTAGGGCTCTGCTTGTCAAGTCTGGCGTCTCAGATGGGCTCTTTTTGTCATCTGTTTATCTCAAACCCACAAATGTTTGTTCCTCTAGTCATCCAAAAAATAATCACTATTGTCTTCCTGACTCCGGAATTCAATTATCCCTCTTAGAGCCTCCTCTGGTTTCTTAAATGCAGCCCAAGCTTTGAGGCCCTCAGGCCATTCATGTGGATGAGGAGATGAATTTCTTCTTGTCATTGACATTGTCATTATAGGGGGTCTCATTTTTCTCAGTCATGAGCTTACAGTCCTGTCAAACCCTGAATAGAAAAAGGAGGTGCACTGGCGGTTGCACATTTCCTTGTTTATTAGGAGTAAAGGTCAGATTGTTATTTTGAAGGGGCAAGAGCTGTCAGTCTCCCCTGCTCTCTGGATATGCCCACCAAGACATGTAAGAATGACCTCGCTGATGGAAACGCATGGGCAGGTTCCCCCCAGAGACCAGGGCATCTACACCGTTGCAGCTGCATCCAAGTTGTCTCACCAAGTTGCAAATTTGAACTTCAGCATTCGGGAGACGCATCCATGAATTGGTGTAGACCCCGATTTCTCTTCCGTGACTCCTTTCTGACTTTGCATCACATCTAGCTGGGGAGAGGCCTGCTCCGGAAGATCCAGACTCTATTTTATCCACGGCTCCTTACCTCACTGGCTTTGCCTTGTCGACTGAAAAAGAAATTGCACCACCTAAGAGTTGAGAATTACGTTTTATTCGGCAGGCATGCGGAGGACTTTTAAGCCTGGGAGACTTGCAAAAAACAAGAAAACAAACAAAAAAAACAGGTAGTTGGAGCATCAAAAGATTACTGTTAATTAAGGAAAAACCAGACCTCTCAGGTTAATGAATTTAGCGCTTTGCTCAGTACTGTACAGGAAGATACAGGAGTCTGGGCTCACTGAAATCATTCCTTTGATACGCACCTCAGCTATCTGGGGCCAGTATCCTGGTTTTTTCCCCCATCCTGAATCCCCTCAGGGTGCACAGTATGGGGACTGAAGTGGCTGATGGCTTGATGGCCCCAGCATCCTTTGTTTACCGATATGACAGGGTGGCTTTCTTGGTCTACAGTCTCTACGAAGAATTTTGGATTTCCATGTAAGTCCTCACCCTTCCTCCTTTGAATGACTGCAAATGCGTCCTAACTGCTTCTTTCTCCACTCCCTCTTTGCCTTTTCCTTCCCAGCTTTTAAAATAGCTTTTCTAAAAGGCAATCCAGAACGTATTATGTTTCCTACTTAGAATCCTTCAACGTTGGTTACTGACGTCCTTTCAGATGAAGTTCAGACCCGCTAGGCGCAGCATCTGAGGACACCCACGTGTGCGCATCTGGTGGGTCTAAACCTCCGTGTTGGCCTGTTTGCTGCAAGTTCTTGCTGAGCTGTTCGGGCTCAAACACATCTCCTAGAATCGTTGTTCAGTTCTCCCATCCTCAGTTCTTCTCTTCTCCTGTACCTGCTTTGGCACAGGAGGAAATGGCAGTGCTCTGGGGCAGACACTGAGTCTCACTCCTGTCTGGCTGCAACACTCAGCCCTGCTCCTGGAACATAGTAAGGGCTCAATAAACTATTTCTTGAAGGAATGGCCCTCCCACTCCCTTTCCTTCCGTGGCAGAGAAACTGAGGCCTCCTTGCTCTTTATCCCGTGGTATCTGGGCCGGCCTCCCATTTCGTGGTGGTCATATTTATTATTATTATTCTGGCCACGCTGCACGGCATGTGGGATCTTAGTTCCCGACCAGAGTTGAACCCGCGCCCCCTGCAGTGGAAGCGCAGAGTATTAACTACTGGACCACCAGAGAAGTCCTTTTTATTATTTTGTATATGCAGCAATTTTCATCTCCCAAGACCAAAGCGAGACACATTTATCATCAGAGTTTCCCTCCAAGAAAAGTCACTTCTGGTTTTCATTTGCTCCTTGGCCTTCAGGGATCCAGTCACTGATCCCTGTGGAAGTGGGCAGAGGGCAGGGTTCTCCCCCAGACTTGGACTGAAACTCAACCCAGTTTCACATCCTGGCCCCTGCAGCGCCCCTCCCCTCCACGCCGGGGGCAATACTGTGTCAGGCCCCGAGCAGGCACTCGGGGCACAGAGGCAACGAAGGGGGCCGGGCCCTCCGGGACCTCGGGGTCTAGAGGCAGAGTGAGATGGGCCAGCGGTTACAGGAAAGGGCCTCCTTGTCACAGAACAAATGCAGCCCCCTCTGCTTGCTTCGGAGAGGCTGGGGGTCTCTGGCTCCCTTGTGCCTTAGCAGAGGTGTGTGACCGAGGACTGTCCGTTCTCCTCTGCCCCCAGCCTGTGACTGCTCACTCACCGAGCTTCCTTGGGTTCTCCAGAAAGTTCCGACAGAGGCAGGGCAGACTCTGCACTGAGAACAAGACTCTTCCAGCTGCCACCTCAGGCTTGTTTTCTTAAATTTATTTATTTATTTATTTAGGGCTGTGTTGGGTCTTCATCTCTGCGCGAGGGCTTTCTCCAGTTGCGGCGCGCGGGGGCCACTCTTCATCGCGGTGCACGGGCCTCTCACTACCGCGACCTCTCTCGTTGCGGAGCACAGGCTCCAGATGTGCAGGCTCAACAATTGTGGCCCACGGGCCCAGTTGCTCCGCGGCATGTGGGATCCTCCCAGACCAGTGCGCGAACCCTCGTCCCCTGCACTGGCAGGCAGACTCCCAACCACTGCGCCACCAGGGAAGCCCCCTCAGGCTTGTTCTGAGACTTCAGATGAGGCCAGGAAGAGACTGCATCTCGGGGAAAACACTTCTCAGCCCGTCGGCTCAGAGACTTGGTTCCGTGACTCTTTTCCGGGTTCTCCACCACATTTATGGTCTCACCGCCCTCCAGGCCCCTGGCTCAGAAGCCAAGACATCACTGTTCCTTCGCTGCTGTCGGCACACCTCCCCTCCGGCAGGGCTGGTCTTCCTCTGGAGTGTTTCTGGAAGTCGCTCCTTCCTGTTCCTTCGCTGCTGTCTCCACACCTCCCCTCTGGCTGGGCTGGTCTTCCTCTGGAGTGTTTCTGGAAGTCGCTCCTTCCATTCCCTTCAGCCTCTTCGCCTCCTACCCTGGTGCTTTCCCTGCCACGCCCTCACAACCGCCAGCATCCGCCTACAGCCTTCTGATTCTTTTGCTCCAGTGGGGTTGGTCTTATCATCCACTGTTCAGAAGCCTCTAGCGTCCCCACATCCTGAGCAAGGCCCTGGTGAGGCAGCTTTTCAGTTATTCGCCCTGAGATTCTTTTACGCGTCCTGAGTGCCGCCACAGTGAGCCCACCAACTGCTCCTCACCTACAGCCCACACGTCGCCCTGTTTCTGCCTGACCGTGTCTGTGCCCCTTGCCCTGGCACTCCCTGTGTCTTCTCACCCCCGTGGACAAAACTGGTTCTGTGGCACCTCCTCCTCAAAGGGTCCCTTCCCTCCCCTCCCCTCGCCCCACCCCCTTCCACAGTATTTTAGTCCCCCTCCCTCACAGGGATTCAGACAAGCCGCCTCCCAAGACAGCCATGCCCCACTGGAAGCTAATTTCAGGGCCTTGCATGGGCCCGGAAAACATTGGAGAAGTCTGCAAAGGGGTGACTGAATAAACGAGGGTATCCTTTATCTAGCTTTGCCCTATCCGGGCAGAAACAATCTTAACTCCTAGTAGTGCTGGCGTCAACTCTCATAACAGGCTGACAATCCCGCGAGTGGATTATGGCGGTTATCCTTCTTTCTCTTTCTCGCCACCGCCTCCTTCCATGCCCCCTGTCCCCCTCCCCTTCGCGGCTGCCTTCTCCCCTCCCCCACCCCAGGCCTATTATGAGCTCCTTTCCAGGGGCTAAGCCAGGGAAACAGGAGAAGGAGTAATGTGACCCCGTCCACGTCCATGCTGCTCACAGGTAGCGCGCTGCGAAAGAGCTTGGTGGGAGAGAAGACAGAAGTCCAGACGTCAGAACCTTGCTGGAGGCAATAGTTTCTTCATCCCCCTGGATGCCTAAGGCTCCTCAACGGCAATCATACCATGACTTCCCATTTCTCTGCACCCCTGTCTTCAAAGCCCCTGGGATCTTCAGATGACCCCTGTAGGGTAAAGGGAGCAGTATCTCTCCTTCCCGCCTTCCCAGGGCTTCAGGGGTCTTGGATGTGAATCTGGCTCTGCCTGTATCCAGCAGGGCGACTTTGGACACGTCACAACATCTTTCTGGACCTCGTTTCCTCCTCAGTATCATAGGGAGTTAGACCAGGTGATGAGTTTTTCCTTGCAGAGGTGCAACCCACTGGCTTGTGGTCTTAACCAGTTGTGTAATGTGTCACCAGTAATGTGCTGCTACTACTGCTAATATATTTCAAAAAGCATAAGGTAAAACAGGGTCAGTGTCACCCTCACCTTCGCACATTTCTAGATTAGTTTTGAGTGCGAGAGCAGGGAGGTGTCTGCAGGGACAAGACCTCACTACCCCAGTAGAAGCAAGTGGTGCGTAGAATCGTCATTCATCGAGTGTCCTGATAAGAATTAAGACTTTCAAGCCAGGTCACCCCCAGGGTCCCTAACCTGGGCCAGATCACCTCCAGGGTCCCTTTCCTGGACTAGGTAACCCCCAGGGTCCCTTACCTGGGCCAGATTACCCCCAGGGTCCCTTCCAGTGCTGACATCCTAGTTCATACATACCAGCTCGACAGTGCATCTCAAAACCAGGAGGCCCAGGGTGTGATACAAGTTGCTTCAGGTCACCCCGAAGACCCATTAGTGGAACTGAGACTAGAGTCTTTTGCAGACCATTCCACAGGAGAATCCCATCAGGACCAATAGGAACTTGGACTTCAGTGGAGGCATGGGGCAGAGTGAGGTTTCCTCTTTCTGTCCCAATGGGATAGACCTCCCCAGGCCCAGAAAGGCCCTTGTCTTGGGCTTTAACAAAAATGAGAGCAGTGAAACCAAAGCTGCCCACTCCCTCTGGTGTGCCTGACACGGTGATCCCTGGCCCTGCTCTCAGCTGTCAGCTTCCTTCCCCATGATCCCCAGGACCACCCATGCTGACAGGAAGTGCACTGAGCCCACTGGGGTCTGTCGGTTGTAATGGTGAGGCAGGTCATCAGAAGAGGGAGGGGGCAGGGAGAAATGTATTATATTTACGTTTTTCTAAATTGAGCTGGAACTGGAGCACAGCAGGCCTGGGGGGAGGGGCCACGAGGCGGAGGGGAGGCTGGGAGTCGGCCTGAGGAGGGGGCGGTGGTGGTGGGGAGCCCCGTATGGGCAGGATGGGTGGTGGGGCTGGGCTGACCCCAGACAAAGAGAAACCGAGAGGGAGAGGGAGGGATTAGGCTGCAAAAACCTGGGAGGGGAGCAGTCAGCTTTCGAGGGAATCTCCAATGTCAAACCCTTTTCCTGAAGAGCTTACTAAGGACTTCAAGGGTAATCCCCCTTCCCTGGCTCCGAGCGGAGGGAAGAATGCTGGCCCAGGAGCAGCCATGACATTTATCATCACTGTCGCCCACCTCAGAGCGGGCTTCAAGCTCCTTCGCCACAGACGCCTCACAGCCCAGTTGCGGAGTTTTCCTCAAGGCCTGACGAGAGGAATTTCTTTAGTTGCTTTAAGAGCTGCGAGCTGAGGCCTCCGGACACTCACAGCCTTTGACTTCTACAGAGTGGAATTTGGCATAAAAACGTAGGCCGGAATTTAATCCTCTAAGAGGAGTTTGGTGACTAGTCCCAAAAGACTCTCTTGGTAAAGTTTTATCACCATTTTATCAAATAAATAAGTGATACAATTGAGGGCCAACAACTTAGCTTCCTGTTTTTCACTAAATTGTGATGGGAGCTTCTTGTGTCTTATTCACAACACCTGACCACAGGGCCTGGCATACAGTAGGTGCTCAATAAAAGCTTGAAGATGAAGGAAGAAGAATAAAGAATGAAAGAGGTGATCCTGTAGCGAGGACCTTGAAGACAAAGTGATAATTAGATACTACAGATATCACCATTTTCAAAGCTCTCCAGACACCCTGATGTATTGATATAGCTGGGACAGTCTGTCTCCTCCCCCTCCCCCCAGGGGCCAAGGTTCCTTATTTTGAGGTGCTTTTAATTAAGGGATGCTATCCCGCTAAGGGCAGGTCTCGTTCAGCAATACAAATGGATGGACTTGTAAAATTATCTGGGTAGGTCAGGCAAAATACCCCTTGTAATAGTCAACTCCTAGTATGATCATGCTTTATAACAAATATCCCAAAGTCTCAGTGACTTGCAAATGAGCCAGAGAATAAAGAACAACAGAAAGAGCTGGCTACAGGCATCACTGAGTAGCCTACCATGGAAATGGTCAAGTAAACGTGGTCACTTATTAAATAAAGAGTAGAAGAGATTGAGGCTCCAGAGAGAGTGATGACAGGTGACACCCAAGATTCCTTCCAGCTCTCATATTCTTTAGTCGTGGACAGTAGGGACCACACTGGGTAATTTCCAAGTTTCCAAAAGAGACTGATGTAGAAAACCAGTCCCAAGGCTGCCTTAGCTGTAAGTGATGAAACTTTCCAGAATATCTGTACAGCATCAGTGCTGAAGCCTCTGCATTCTGTCGCACGACTCCAAATGTGTGCGTTACAAAGGCAATGGCTCAAAGAACCAGGAAATTCCTTTCCCTGAGCCATCCTGTTTATACAAACTGAGTCATCCCACTGGATAATCAGGCACCTGCCGTCTTCTCCAAATGCCATTTAAACACAATTCAGGCAGCATCTAGGGTCTTGTTATGGTATTTCTGGGGAGGAGGGTGAGTTGCAGGTCAAGTCTCTCCTTTTCTTTTGACGCACACATTGCTTGTCATTGTCTGTGCTAGGAGCCCCTTTCCCCATGAAGACTTAAGAGAAAAGGCAAGAGTGTACTTAGATACCATGCCTGGAAGGCTCCTGACGTAGAGGAGATGCCCAGTCAGTGCTCGAGGAATTCCTGAGTGAGTGAGTGAGTGAATGAACTGAGGCAGTATTTTAGGTTAAAATACTGAGAACTCTCGCTTTTTCCCATTTCTCTTGTTGCTCTGTCAACCAGGAAGCTCAGAGTGAACTTTGTTGCTCAACCACAGCCCAGTTGTGGGTCCTTAGAGTTTGCATATTTGTGTCTCCCTCGTTTCTCTGTTCTTTATTTCCTTTTTTCTAAAACACCATAAACTTACTTATGTGTTCCTTTCATTGACTTTGCCCCAGCCCTTTGGGAAGAGGTAAGGGCAAACAAAGGTCCTCAGGGATTTGTTGCTCGGGAACTTCTCTTCAGGCTTGACTGTTTTCATTGCTTTTCCACCTCACTGACTGCATTACCCCAGCCCAGATGGGTAAATGGGAGGATGGATGGATGGATGGATGAGAGGAAGGACGCGTGGGTAACTGGCCCTCACATCCCATTTTGCAGGTGGAAAAAGTAAACAGGAGTGAGTAAGCCAGGCCATTCATTTGTTCACTCAGTAAACATTGGCTGGAAATTCACCAGGTGGTTCTCTGAAAATCAGAAACGAATCAGTAGAGCTCGCAAACTCAGTTCTCTCTACTTCTAAGAAACTGATGTAAGATTTTTGAGGTGCCACGAATGCAGGGCAGACAGGAGCGATGGCACAGAAAACATCAGGTTCAGCTGCAGTGTGCCCCCTGCAGAAGACACATGTACGTGCATGAAGACACTCTGGGGAGGTAAAATACCTGTACAGATCGGTGGGGATGCTGGTATCAATAAAAGTTCATTCTCTGACAAAAAGAGATCAGATCAGAGAAGATGCAATAAAGGAAACCTAAGATGTGTGGGAGTAACTAGGCAGGGGGAAGGGATGCTGTTGCCTTAGGGTTGCATATTTACATTTTGGTGCAGTGAAAGGACCTTGCACTCCGTTGGCATCAGAAACTATCTTTGTTCCGGAGCTTCATTGATTTCTAGGTGTGTGGCCCTGAGAAGATTATTTCACCTCTCTGAGGCTGTTTTCTCACTTGTACAATGGAGATAATAATCCTTGACACTGAAGATTACTTTATGAACCAGAGAGCACGCTGCCTGCACATGGTAGGTGTTTAGGAATTGTTGGTTGAAGCTTCATGACCTCTGAGGGTTTGGAGTTTTGCTCAGAGGAGATAGAACAGGAGCAATGGGCACATTTTTGCAGAAGACCATAGTCTCCAGGCCTTTTAGCTCCCTGTGGCTGAGAACCATGTTCTTCTGCCTTTCTCTGTGGCCATCAGCGGGGTTCATGTCTGCAGACTCCCACGACCCTAAGCTCTGTTCCCAAGGCAGCGAAGAGGGCTGCTTATGGACTGGTCTCTATCCTACTATCAACCTAAAATCAGCTGTTATAAATAGACTCTGAGTTCTTGAGTAGTGGGACTCTCAGAAAGTCATTGTTCCTCCCTCCTTCAGCTGAAGGAGTTAATATTTCACAGTTCACATGGGATTGAGGAAAGGTGGGGACCCAGTCTCCCTTAATCACAAAGAAATGGAGAAAATGTGGCTTGCTGATCTGTCCTGGTGCTGTGATGACTTGTAGGCAGTAAATGCTTAATACTCAAGCCGTGACTTCAAGGCGAGTCTTTCCTGTTATGACTTCCAGGGTTTCTGAATTGAATCTGATCCATTATATAAACCCCAGGCGACCCTATGCAGATTGAAAGGGGATTCCACTTACTGTCTTTACTTCCTGAGTAGTCTGTGAGTTTGGATCAATGACTGGCAGGAAAGATGTTAATGACCAAACAGCCAGCAAACCTTCAGATGCCTCTTTGAATTGTTCTTCAAGTGAAGCCCAGCGGTCGTGAGTCTCTGCAGCCTCCACGGGCCCGCTGGTGAGAGTGAGTTACTCCTGCCCTGGTACCCACTGCGGTCTGTTGATGCTGCCCTTAGAGGTCTAACTCCAACACACAGCCAGGATTTGCTTACATGTCCATCTTCTCCACTGCATCCTGTGAACCCTTGGAAGGATGACACAGTAATTATTCAGCTTTGTTTCCTAGCAACGAGCATGGTGCTCAGCGTCCAGGATGTGCTCAATATATGCTTGTTGGTTGAATGAGTGAATGAATGAATGAATGAATAAGTGGTGAATGATGGACATTGAGAACCTTCTTATACTTCTGTAAAGACTGCTACTATTTTCCTAGGCGATAGAGGTCCATGCCAAGCAATCAGCTCACGTGCCTCCTTCTTGTTATCTCTTCCTGTTTACGTGGTCCATCAACACTTGCAATTCTCTTTACACCAGACACTCACTGCTGTGCACAGTGTCTTCCCTTGCCCTTAGGAGAAGGGCATCACTGGGCACAGCCTGGAAATACAGGCTGATGAAATAAACAGCGATGACCTTCCCGTGGTGTTTTTAGCTACGTGTTTATATTAATGGGCTGTTTCTAGCTGAATCTTTTCAGTAACTGCCTCCCGAGTGAAGAGACAAACTCACGCCAACACGTTTCTGAGTCCTTCCCTTGCGTTGCTTATTAGCGGTTCATGACAGGGAGGGTTCTTAAGCCCCCAGCTTTGAATCCCCTTAAGCCAGGGGTCCCCAACCCCCGGGCCACGGACCGGCATCAGTCCATGGCCTGTTAGGAATCGGGCCACACAGCTGGACATGGGCGGAGGGCAAGTGAGCGAAGCTTCATCTGTATTTACAGCCGCTCCCCATCGCTCGCATTACCGCCTGAGCTCCACCTCCTGTCAGATCATCAGCAGCATTAGATTCTCATAGGAGCGCGAACCCTACTGTGAACTGCGCATGCGAGGGATCTAGGCTGTGTGCGCCTTATGAGAATCTAAAGCCTGATGATCTGAGGGGGAGCTGAGGCAGTGATGCTAGGGCTGGGGAGTGGCTGCAAATACAGATCATCATTAGCAGAGAGGTCTGACTGCACAGACACCATAATAAATCAATTGCTTGCAGACTCCTATCAAAACCCTATCAGTGAGTGGCAAGTGAAAACAAGCTCAGGGCTCCCACTGATTCTGCATTATGGTGAGTTGTATAATTATTTCTTTATATATTACAATGTAATAATAATAGAAATAAAGTGCACAATAAAGGTAACGCACTTGAATCATCCCCAAACCACCCCCCACCCCCGTCCGTGGAAAAACTGTCTCCCAAGAAGCCAGTCCCTGGTGCCGAAAAAGTTGGGCACTGCTGCCTTAAGCAGACTATATTATAAAATTTCTAAATTTACTAAATTATACAACATTTCAAAAAAAAAGCTATAGTTATTTTCTTTAGAATTAGACTTTCCTAACTGATTGGTTTTACAACCAACTTTCTTCGAGCCCTTCTGTGGGCGTGACAGCGCTGAGAAGTGCTGTGTGGACTTGTTAGAACCTCACGGCCCCCTCTCCCTCCCCATCACTAAGCACAGTGATTTCCATTCACAGATTTTTTTTTTTTTTTTTTTTTTTGCGGTACGCGGGCCTGTCACTGTTGCGGCCTCTCCCGTTGCGGAGCACAGGCTCCAGACGCGCAGGCTCAGCGGCCATGGCTCACGAGCCCAGCCGCTCCGCGGCACGTGGGATCTCCCCAGACCGGGACACGAACCCGCGTCCCCTGCATCGGCAGGCGGACTCCCAACCACTGCGCCACCAGGGAAGCCCCATTCACACATTTTAGCTGTCTGCCTCTTCTCGTGTTTGTTTTGTGTTTACAGCTGGTGACAGTAAGTTTGTGTTTATGAAACAAGATAACCTCTAAACATCTCCTATGGGACGGGTGCCACACAAAATTGTGGGACCTCGGAAAAGAGTCAGAAATGCCCGTGGTTTCAAGGGGGTTGCCGTCCAGGGAGCAAGTCAAATAAACAAGTAGAGGAACACATGCAAGGCATTATGGGAGTGAGGAGGGGAGGTGCCCGTGGCTCCCAGTTCTGCCTGGGGTAGGGGTGAGCAGTGGGGTAGGGGAGAGCCTTCATAGAGAAGGTTAAGTTTGAGTGGAACCTGAAACATAAATGGTAAATCCATCCAGCAGGCAAGAAGAGAAGGAAATTGACATTGCCATGGTGCGTACAAAGGCTCAGGAGTATGGGAAACTTGATGAATTTGGGCAAGTCCAAATGGTTTTGAAATGGTTGGAAAGCAGGCCGACTTGATCTCCAAACACCCCAGCTCAGTATCAGCCCTGAGCACAGGGGCTGGGTAGGGAGCACATGTTGTCTGGAAAAATAAGTTAGGGTCAGATCACAAGGGGTCTTGAGTGCCAGCCACACCAGGGATCTGGACGTTATCGCGTGTGATGGGAAGGTAGATATATTTACCGAAGAATTTAAATAACTGAATAACAAATTGTGTTCCATCAGGAGCTTTTCCACCAATCCTGGCCAGTCCACTCTATCCCACCTGATATATTATTTTCTTCTTTAAGCAGATTGTCCTGGAATGTCCTTTCTGGATGCTATGTTGTTGAGTGTAATCCACTCGTCTTTGTTATTTTAACCTAAGCCCAGGTAATCAAGGCCAGGATCTTAATTGCCTCTGGCATCAGGCAGCCCGGGTGATAGTTGCATATTTTAAAAGGAGCCTGGCTGGCTGGGGATTGAGAAGAGAAAAGCCAGTGGGGTTTGTGCCTATGAGGGTTTCCAGTCTCCATGCTTTCAGCTCGGTATTTCTGGGGCACTTTACAGCAGGCTTTGTAAAGATTTAGTTGAAAATCCACTTATGAATTCCTCCCTAATTGGCTTGGCCAGGTTTAATCTGTTATTGGTCGAGCCAAGCTGGCTTGTATTATGCAGCCCAGTGAGGATTTCCGGCCTTGTTCTTAGCCTCTTGGAGGCTGGCTGTTTTTAGAAGCCAGGCTTGGTGTTGGTAAGGCTGATATCATTGTGTCCTCTGAAGTGACCTCGGAAGGACGCCCATCTGATACAGCATTTAGACCTTTGACCAAAAAAAGCACGTCTTGGAGTTGACATTTGTATGCCAGAGGTTTATGGTTTTATGTTTTTTTTTCTCCCCAAGATGAAACAAAGCTTCCTCTTTGTTTCTGCCTCTTTGGGTTGATTCCTGGAAATAGGCAGTGTACCCAGTCCAGGCAGGCAACACCTGCAGCAATGGGACATCCTCAGAGGGTGGTTTCTCTTGGCCCAGGATACCCTGTAGTAACCTCAGAGGTGGTTTCTCTTGGCCCAGGATACCCTGTAGTAACCTCAGAAGAGGCACAGGACTGTGGCCTTCACTGGCCTTTGCTGAGTCCACGCTCTTAAGGTTGTCTGGTGCTGAACACACAGACGTGCCTGGAAGAGGAAAGAGAAGAGACATGTTATGGGGCTTCCCCGGTGGCACAGTGGTTGAGAGTCCGCCTGCCGATGCAGGGGACACGGGTTCGTGCCCCGGTCTGGGAAGATCCCACATGCCGCGGAGCGGCTGGGCCGGTGAGCCATGGCCGCTGAGCCTGCGTGTCTGGAGCCTGTGCTCCGCAGCGGGAGAGGCCACAGCAGGGAGAGGCCACAGCAGTGAGAGACCCGCGTACCGCAAAAAAACCAAACAAACAAACAAACAAAAAAGAGACATGTTATGATGTTGGGATCACTTATGGGCACTATTCGCGTTGAGTCACCACTGGAAGTTGTGTGCACAGAGAGGGACCCTGTGATGGAGAGGTTGTGAAGGTGAAGAAGCAAACCCTCAGGGCAGCCTCAGAGGAGAGGGTTCATATCTGCCTTTGGAACTCATGTGAAGGGAAGCTGAGGAAATGGAGAGTCCTGTTTTTCCCTGCGATCCTGGAAGGACATTGGATTTCTGAGTGCCGTTTGCATGAGTGTGGAGAGGGCTTGCCGTATCTGTTTGTAGTCACTCGGAGGTAACTTGCCTCTTCCCTGCCCCATCAGTCCCCTTGCTAAGTCCTCGTGGGGGCTTTGGAGAGTTTAAACAGCTCTGCTGGAGGAAGTCGCTTATAAGAAGAACATTTGCTCTGTAGACCTGAGCTCATCAGAATCAAGAAGACCAACTTGGAACTCCAGAACTAGAGATATGTTCATCCATATACTTAAATACAGACATGCATTTTACAGGTTTCACAAAACTAGTCCAACATCTGTTTTGCTTTCCTTGTTAATTCCATCCCCCTCCACCCCCGATTGCCCTCACCCCACCCCTGACTCAGCAAAGCCTCCTTGAAGAGACGCGATAGACGCTGCGTCTTGAACTGGCTCCCACACTTGTTTGGGAAGAGTTCTTCTCCCCTTCGGCCAGCTAGCTAGCCAGGCGGTCGTTCCAAGGACCCGGCCTTGACAAATCGGTGCCTTCTGATGCATCTTGTCACCAGCTGGCAGCTGCTGGTCTCGTAGGGCCTGCCGAGAACCCACTGGGCATCCAGGACCGTGGCTGTGATAGAGCTGAGTTAGCAGGAGCCTTAGCCCTCAACCCTGGGCCAAATCAGAAGCGGTTGTGCTGGGTGAAGTTCTGTGCATGCTCTGTGTCTTGAACTTTCTGCTGTGGTTAAGCTTATCCCTCTGTGAACACTTTTTATTTCATTTCATTTCCAATTTATTTTAAGTTTGGATCCTGGTCTTTCATTCTTTACTTGGATATCCTAGAATCTTGACATTTGTCCAAGAGAATAAGAATTACAGCATCACAGCAAATCAGACCTGAAGGGAATTTAAACCGGTCTCTTCAACTTAAAGATGAGAATGCTGAAGCCCAATGAAACAGAGAGAATTGCCCAGGGACGTAGGGCTAGTGAGCAACATATCCGGGGCTCGAAGTCAGGCCTCCTGACTCTCCTTCGGGCTTTGCACCTTAAACGTGTGTCTAAGGGGTCCATATGCAGGATACATTGCAGCCATCTGCACTCCAATAAGAGTAACAGTACACGTAACAGGTAACGTTATCGAGCAGTTATTAAATGGCAGACACCGTTTTGAGCACTTTATGTATGCAAAATCATTTACCCTTTTGTCAACCTATTTGGTGGGTACTGTTATTATCCTCTATTTATAACTGGAGTGACTAAGATGCGGAGAAGTTAAATAACTTGCCTTAATAAGTAGGGAAATCCTATTAGACTGACTTTCTTGAGACTCAGGTCTGACTTTGCATAAGCAAATCTGTACTGAGCCCCTACAAGGAATGGAGCCCTGCCTTTCTAGCGGGAAATGAAGGCATGTGGGTAGATGATCACAGCGCGGCACAATGGCGGCTGTAACAGAGGGTGAGGAAGGAGTGGAGGGGGTAACGGGCTTCACCAAGAAGATGGCATTTGACTGTTCTTGGGGATGCATAGGAGTTTGCTAGCTCCTTCCCTTGTGTGCCATGGAAGGGAAGGAGCTAACGTGTCTGCGGAGAAATCCGAACGGTGAGAAGCTCAGAGTCCGGGAAGGCAGAAGCATGATGGTTGTGGGGAGATTCCGGGAGGCGGGGCTAGAGAGGTAGCTTGGGTTTAGATGGTCCAGTCCCTGTCCCAAGATAAGGGATCTGGATTCTATCCAGTAAACAGAGGGGAGCCAGCTGAAATGCTTGTGAGTAGGTTAAGTGATGGGATCGGATTACTGGGCGCTTGGGGCTGAACAGACGTAGAAGTGTGGGCAGATCGGTCACGAGGAAACCAGGTAGGAGGTGGTTGCAGTTGTCCAGGTAGAAACGATGGGGGCCTGGACTCCTTACGCCGTCTGATTGGCACAGGCCGCCTCCACTCCTCTGCCCGCACTGCTTCCAGGGCTTGGATGCAGTCTATAATGCACTCCACCTGCAGTGACAGGCCCATCCTTCAAGTCTAAGCTTAGGTGTCCTTCTGGAGACTCCCCTTAGTCCCCACGCCAAGCAGGCTTGAGCTCTCTCCTTGCGGTCTCTGCTTTGTCTGGTACATCCTCCCTTCTCTCTTGGCACACGTGAAGTCTCCTTGCACATCTTTGTATATTCCTCTCTCTTGAAGGCGGGTCCAGACCTTTGCCTCCTTAAAGACTTTGCGCAGTGCCTGACATTCAGGGAGCTCTCGGTACACGTGTGATGAATGAATCCACCTTCTAAATAAAGGCAGCAACTGTGGATAGGGGAAGAAGAGGCCAACTTTGGGAGATGGTTTTGAAGTTACATCAGGGCTTGGCAAACAAATCCAGCCCACTTTATTTACTGCTTTTGTAAATAAAGTTTTATTGGAACCCAACCAAGCCTGCTGGTCTACATTTGTCTACAGCTGCTCTCACTGTGCAATGGCAGAGCTAGGTCATTATGACAGGACCATACAAAAATAGTTACTGTCTGCTCAGCCATGAAAAAGGATGAAATATCGCCACTAGCAACAACATGGATGGACCTAGATATGATCATACTAAGTGAAGTGAGTCAGACAAAGACAAACACCATATGATATTTTTAGTGGAATCTAAACAATATTACAAATAAACTTATTTGTAAAACAGAAACAGCCTCACAGACACAGAAATATCTTATAGTAACTTATAATGGACACAACATTTTAAAAAACCTCTAATGGGGGCTTCCCTGGTGGCGCAGTGGTTGAGAATCTGCCTGCCGATGCAGGGGACACGGGTTCGAGCCCTGGTCTGGGAGGATCCCACGTGCCGCGGAGCAACTGGGCCCGTGAGCCACAACTACTGAGCCTGCGCGTCTGGAGCCTGTGCTCCGCAACGGGAGAGGCCGCGAAAGTGAGAGGCCCACGCACCGCGATGAAGAATGGCCCCTGCTCGCCGCAACTAGAGAAAGCCCTCGCACAGAAACGAAGAAATAAATTAATTAATAAACTCCTACCCCCAACATCTAAAAAAAAACAAACCTATAATGGAAAAGAATCTGAAAATTATATGTATATAAGAAGATACATATGTATACCTACATATATATATATATATATATATATATATATATATATATATACGATTCAGTTTGAATCACTTTGCTGTACACCTAAAACTAACACAACATTGTAAATTAACTAAAGTTCAATTTAAAAAAATATATTTTCTCTCCGGACCTTTGCTGAAGCAGTTTGTTAACCTCTGAGTTCAATGACCAGGGTTAGTGACTGGAGATAAAAGGTAGTGGAAAGGAAGGGGTGGAGACTTTTCCTTTTTTGGTATCTTCTCAACTAAATAGAGCTTTGCACCTAAGTGATGGCACTGACTGCCAGGCCTGTGGGTGCTGAGAAAGAAATGCCCCTACCATGGGGCAGGACGGAAAGGGAGCCTGAGCCCAAGGTGGACAAGAGTCCCCGGTCAGAAAAGACAGGGGCTAGAGCTGCAAGGCAAACATACGTCTAAATCCTTCTGCCTCTTGTGCTCTTCTTTCTCTTAGTCATCCAGTTTGGTTTTGTCACCCTCTTTGTGGCCTCCTTTCCTCTGGCGCCGGTGTTCGCCCTCCTCAACAACGTCATTGAAGTGCGGCTTGATGCGAAGAAGTTCGTTACGGAGCTGAGGCGGCCAGATGCTGTGCGAACCAAAGATATCGGTCTGTCCCCTGCATCACTCAGAGGCGACGCAGCCCATCCCCATCCCCTCCCTCCGACCCTCCCCCTGTCTCCCTGGCCACCCCCCTTACACTATGTCGGGCATCCGGAGGGCTGGAGCATTCCTTATCACCCCTTCGAGCCCCTCATCCTTATCTCCTCGGTGCTGGAGGCCACGGTATCCCCCCCACCCCCGCTAGCCCCCTGCTTTGCAGACAGAGGTGCACCTAAGCCTTTCCAGACAAGCCTATCCCTGGGGGGCCCGGCAGAGCTCCACTGGTAACTTGCCTGCAAGGCGGCACTCTGACTGAAGCCTTGTCATCACTGGACTGAGGGTGGGAATGAGGCAGACGCCCTTTTTTTCCCCACCTTACAGGGATTTGGTTTGACATCCTCTCGGGCATCGGCAAGTTCTCTGTTATCATCAACGTAAGTGCTTGCTTTCATGACACCCTTGCTCTGTGGGAGGGGCTTTCCAGGGGAGCTGAGTCCTCAGGGCAGGAAACCTGTCCTGTTACCTCCCAGCTTCTTCCATTTGGAGCTCTGTTTAAGACAGCGCCCCGCGCCCACCCACTCCCCAGCCCTCGTTAATATCGCGTACACGCCTTCTAAGTCATCAGGCTGTTGCCGGAGGTGTGCAGCTTTGTTGTTCATTTCGCTGAGAACAAGAAAGGCAATTACCCACCAGAATGTGTACCTTGGCCTTAAGAGTCCAGATCAGATCTTTCGTCGGAGCCAAGAATCATGAGGAAAGAATTGCACATATCTAGCCATCTCTTTCCTTTCTTTTTCTACCCTGGAGCTGAACAATACCTGGATCATCGCCCAGCCTGCAGTTCCTAATTACCGTTTCTCCAAGCTGTCAGCGTAAAGTCTTAATTATCCCTGGCGCTGCTTGGTTAAGATAGGACATGGAAGAAGAGGGGTCCTGTCTGCTCTGACCTCCTTAACTGCCTTGCCAGATGTGTCCACGTTTCGGAGGAAATCCTGCTGGGCCCAAGCCAGCAGCTCCTTTGGCGTCTGCGTTCCATACGGATGGTGGTCAGGCAGGGCCTCCTCTTCCGTCTCCCGAGACAGCATCTACCAGCTCAGTGCACATCAAGAAAGCCACAGCCCCCTTTCCCTTGGGAGAGAAACGCTGATTCTGGCCGTGACCTGGCTACCGAATAAAAACACATGAGACGGCACGAGGTGTGCAGAGAGGCAGAGGGGATCAGCCCGTCACACGTGGGATGTTTGATGTAGGAAGTGCACGTCTCAAGGCTGAGAAATTAGGCGCAGTTTGATCAGTAGCTACTTTGGAGTTGTGTCTTCTAGAAAAGAGCCCCTGAGTACCAAGCGCTTTTCATCTACAACAGCATGACGGGACGTTTTACTTCCTTGGCCGTTCTAAGACTTCTTATCTGTAAGAAATGGGAGAGAATAAGAGTCTCACCAAGTCGGATCAGTCTGCAAATTAAATGGGATGATGAAAGGACGTATGGCCCGTGCTCCATTAGTTACAGCTGTGATTATTAGAAGTCCGTTACTCACTCTCAAATATGGTTATGGCCATGCACACTCGTATATACATTTAGAAAACAATACCTAAACTGCATTTTTTAAAAGGGCTTTAATTGTTGGTGCCAAGGACAGTATAAACACCTGCCAAAAAGATTTAAGATTTTCTTTGCAGAAAGTCCCTCCTCATCCGAACAGTTAGTCGTTCGTTTGTCATTTGGTTTGCTCCACAGACATTTATAGAGAACTTAGATATGCCAGGCGCTATGTCGGGTGTGTGCGTTTCATCCAGCAGGACCTACTCCTTCCATCTCCGTGTCTCACTTTTTCTAAGCAAAATGGATGAAAGAGCGACTTCCATTGTATGATGGGCTAAAAAAGCGCTGAGAGGTGATGGTCAAACTGAGGTTCACCATGGAACCATATCCTTGGTGTTCCTGGCTTTCTCGTGTCCCTCAGGGGCAGATGTATTCAGTATATGGCCATTTGGTATCCTTGCCTGTCACACTTAAGTGGCCGTCTCACTTCTCTCAGTCATTTTCTCAGAAAACCTTCCACTCTACTTTGGCATGGCCAATGCCAGCATCAATTCAGATATCTCAGAGATGATTCATGCCCTCCCTCACCAAATGGTCCAAGCTGGCTTAGCATCCTTTGCTTCGGTGGTTGTAATTCACTCTCTTGATGGCCACTGACTTGTGGGTTTCCTTACATGTATCAAAGATGGAAAAGCCAGGTAAGTCAGTGTTGTGAGCTCAGGGACAAGGACTCTGTATCAATCAGAGCAGT